>NC_089588.1:94719748-95064776 GCF_019320115.1 Miscanthus floridulus | reverse complement strand
AGAAAATAAAACGAGAGGTGATGCAATGCAAAGTATATCAACCCAATTTAGGTGATGATGATCAAACAAAGGATTCGACGACATGGTTTTTTTCAGCACCAGTAAATTATTACATCGCCCTAAAGGCATTGATTAATCACTAGTGCAACTAATTACTGCCGGTGCTACCACATGTGTCGTCCCCCGGCTGCTGGCGGCGGTGCTCCTCTTTGCGCTTCTTTCGCTCAGCCCTGCGTCCGCGCCGTCGTTCCGCGTCCATTGTGAGACGCCGCTCGGTCTCCTCCTGGCGGCGGCGCTCCTCCTCCTCACGGCAGCACTCATCCTCCTTGGAGATCTCGACGATGAACTTCAGGATACATTCATCGGTCTCCTTCTATGCGATGGCGTGGAGGTGCCGGTCCTCCTCCTCCTTCTGAGCCGTCTCCAATGAATTGAAGACGACCTCCTCCACTGGACGAGGTTCTGGTTCCTCCTCCGATGCGGTCTCCCGGTCCGGATCATCCTTGAGGTTCACCTCGAGGTCCGATTCGGACGACGACGTCGGTGGAGTCGGGGGGCGACGTGAGGACGACGGGTTGAGCTTCGCCCATGTTGTCTTCAAGCAGCGAGGCATTGTGCGTGGCGGCAGGTACGTCGAGGGCCAGGGCGAGGTGTGCGTGGGAAGGGCAGTGCTTGGCTTTCTTGACGCGCGGTGGTGTGGCGGCCGACTGTGTGCATGGGGGCCTAGGTTATATAGGCGTGTCGGTGTGGAACTGATCACGGTGCAATAACTCGCACCCCCTCAGAAACGGAGCGAGCGCCTGCATTGGGAAATGACATTGAACTGCCATTGCGCCTGCGTTGAGCGCGCCTACGTTTGGGAACCGGCGCGAGCAGCCAATGGACGTGTAAACGCGGTGTCTCTTCGTGGGGATCTGAAGGGCTCTCCCCTTGAAAACAAAGCACGCCTGCGTTGGGAAACGTCATTGAACTACCATTGCACCTGCGTTGGGAGCGCGCCTACGTTTGGGAACCGGCGCGAGCAGCCAATGGACTAGTGTTTGGTAATTAAAACTGTGGCTCTTCATGGGAACCGCACGACCAGCGTGGCCGGGGAGTTGAAGGGGCCTACGCGCAAAGCAGGGACAGATAATCACTCAAAGGAATAAATTCCTTCAAACATTCGGAAATCAGGCGATAGCTCAATGGTTTATCCGTTGCTCTAGAACTTGTAGGTTTCGGTTCGATTCAAGGATGCAACACATTTATTTTATATTTTTGACCTTTAGACCGCTTAATAAATTATAAAATTAAACCAAAAAAATTGGGCTGCCTGGGACTCGAACACGGGTCTCGGGGGCTAAGTTGAGGGGTCTTAACCGTTGCGTCAGTAGGAGTTTGAAAGAAAACGGAAACTTATCCTACTTAACACCTAAGTTAAACCTAACCGCTACACAACATCACTGCCAGTTTGGGGGATGACCTGGCAGTGATGTACACCATCACTGTCGGTTTACAAGCAAAACCGGCAGTGATGAGCTATTTCCTAAAATAAATTAATAATTTATAAAATAGAACAAAAAAATTTGACCCGCCTGGGACTCGAACAAGGGTCTCGGGGGCTAAGTTGAGGGGTCTTAACCGTTGCGCCAGTAGGAGGAGTTCGAAAGAAAACAAAAACTTATCATACTTAACACCTAACTTAACACCTAACTGCTACAGAACATCGCTGCCGGTTTGGGGAGTGACCCGGCAGTGATGTGCCCATCACTGTCGGTTTACAAGAAGAACCGGCAGTGATGAGCTACTGCTATAAAAGTGGCACGGGTTGAAATTATCCCAATTCATTTCAACCCCGCGCCAACCCCTCCCCCCATGCCGTCGGAGTACCACCCCACGCCGGAGCACCGCCCCACGCCGGAGCGCCGCCCCACGCTGGAGCACCGCCCTAAGCCGGAGCACCGCGCCGTCCGTGCCACCGCCAAGGCCTTCAGGAGCGCGTAGATAGCTACATTCCCACCCCCATGTTGAGTGCATGGCTCACTGCCTGCTACGTGTCTGATGAAATGTCCCACAGCTGCTTGCTTGAATCAGTTTGATCATGCAGTGTGTGTTGTCATACGGTTTGATCATGCAGTTGTGAATGCTAGAACCTAGGTTTGCCACACAGTGTGTGCTATCTGTTTCTTTGTGTTTCTGGACGCATTGCTAGTAAGTAGTACATTGTTACTTAGTAGCACGTTGCTCAGCTCTATTCATCAGTATACTGATAAGAACAAAAGCGTAATTTTATTTTTGGTTACCAGGATAAACATAGCAGGGACTCTTAATACTTGACATAAATTGCTCTTTGAACGTTAATGGTAGTTTGTTTTCGGAGTACTTGCATTTTCTCGGTGGAACAAACTTACGTTTTCTCTGTGAAACCATCTTCTCCATGCTATCAGCATAAAAATGCATAATTATTAACTTTTGCAAGATTACAAGTAATACATAGTTATGTAGCCTTGTGCATTAAACTGGGAATATTTTCCAACAATCCTATCTTATTATGAGTTTTTGCATGTCACTTTCCTGGGATAGTATGAGATGCATATTTGCCCCTACCAACCATGTAAGTTTCAGATCAAAGTATCACTAATTTGGAAAGATGCTTACCGGCACTGATACTTGTGAAAGAACCTCGCGCCGATGGTTGGGGGATTTATAGTGAGACTAAAGACTCTTAGACATCTCTAGGAGTATATCCAAAAGTATTAAACTGGCTCTCTCAATAATCATTTGGTTTTTAACGAATAAAAAATATTCTTTATATCTTTCCTACATCTAACAACTATTAATAAGGCACGTGAATAGCTATTTTCCAAACACTCCTATCTATGCAATGGTCGTGTGTTATTCGTAAATATATTAAATTGTATAAGAATCATGTTTTAATGACAATCTAATTTACTTAAATGTATAGGCAACCATGGCATGGTATGTAGTGCATGTTGGTCACATGCCTGGGATTTATCGAACCTGGGAAGATTGCTATGCTCAAGTCAATCGCTACCCTGGTAATTTGCACAAAAAATACAACATAGAAGATGAAGCTTTGATGGCCTAATATAGTCATCTGGCCTACCTTGCAAACCATGGGCAATCGGCCAACTATGGTCCAATGAATGCAAACCATGGCCATCCGCTGGCACTGGAGATCGAAGAGAAGCCACCCGCCGGAGATGTGAAGATTACGAGAATTCCTCCTTGGTCTTGGAAAGATGTCATGCTTTTATTTATGGCTATGGTCATCGCTTTTCTTATTTGGAAGTTGATGTAGGCTTAGTTTCGTAGAAGAGTAGGTGGACTTTGTTGTATGTGGTCAATCAAACAATGAATTTATTCTAGGTGAACATATGCTATTATTTGACTTTGTTGTATGTGGACTTATTATTAGACTTTGTATTAAACATATTATATATATATGAACATATGCTATTAGTAGTTGTCTGCGGCCAAAACTAACCACGATCGTGTCACAGCCATGACTCATCGTCGCCTTTTACCCTGTCGCTGAAGAACTGATTGGCAACAAGAAGCGGCTGATATCACTGGGACGGGAGAGCCGCATGATCCAACAAACGGTGACGATGTCAATCAGGTTGGTGAGAACGAGCAGCCATGGACCCCGTCCGGCCTGCTCGATCTGGGTCAAAATGACCAAGACGGCCAGGTAACTTTGGTATCATGTCACTATGTAGCCACACACGCTAATCAATTAAGAGGGTCATACCTTAATTGGTGTCTCTAGCAGGAGCCTCCGCCGGCCGAGGAGCCAGAGGGTTCGGGTAGCAGGAAGGCCAGATCCAGGCGTGTCAAAGATTCCTGTTGGTAGGAATGCACACTGGCACATTACTGAGTTCGATGAATTTGGGGATCCACTCTCACCGCCTATAGCTTTGACCAAATGCAAGACTATCCTCGGGTTACTTGTTAGGGACTTCATCCCGATTAAGTACAGGAAATGGATTGGGAAAGATGATGACCGATGGTGGGTTCCCGAAAGCGAGAAGGATTACATATGGGATGTCAAGATCCTAGAGTATTTCACTTTCCTAGCCGAGTATGACAGGGAGTTAGTCAAGAAAAAAGCAAAAGAAATCATGGGAACATGCTTCAAGAATTTCAAGGGGACATTGTACAAGAATTTTGTCCTCCAAAATAAAGAGCCAGATTTCGATGGTGGACAGTTTAGCAAGCAGAAGGACTTCTGGTAGGCTTTCAAGGAATATAGGTTATCCGAGGAGTACTTAGAACTGGGCAGGAAGAATAAGGAGAATTCACAGAAAGCGATGAATCCTCATCATCTTGGCTCTCGTGGCTACGCCAAAAAGATGCCAGAATTTGAAGCAGAACTTCAAAAGATGGATCGCCTTGCTGAGGACGACGTTCAGGTTGAGACCGCCGATTGGGAGCCTAGATCGGTAATATACTGTATGGGGAGGAATGTATGGCAAGCCGAGGACGGGAGCTTTAGCTCCTCAAATCTACCCATGAGTGAACTCATCCAGAGGATCTCCCAGGTAACTGAGGAGGTGAGGCAAGGGACTCGCACTTCTAATAGGGAGAAAGACGTGCTCACCCAAGCACTCAGAACCAAGGAGCACCCTAGTCGCACTAGAGGAACCGGTGTTGTTCCTTGGAAACTAGCATTCCCCCAAGAATCTAGCACTTATCGGAGCCGCTCGAGGGGTAGAGAGGAACATGAGGCAGAGTATTTGAGGAGACTAAAAGAGATAGAAGACAGAATGGAAGCACGGATTGAGGCAACCATTGAAGCGCGAGTCGAGCAAATTTTGCTGTCCAAGGGGTCAGCAGTACCACAAAACCCTACTCCTACTACCTTTAGCCCATAGTTTAGGGGTCGCAGCAGCTGCAGATCGACCCCGCTCGACGAAGAAGAGGCGAATGTGCCTCATCCGGTGGACGACATCACTGAACCCGTCAATGTTAGGTTGTACATTCGTCAGGAATGGACAAAGGACAAGGTGGCGCTCGGCCAGGCCTGGCCTATGGGAGACGGGACAATTAATGGCCGCCCAATTCCACTGGGGTATGCTCGTGTCACCATTGATAGAATACTTGATAAGAAGTATAACAAGATACCCATTGAGTACCCCATAGCGGAAGACATGCCGAAACTTGGTCATAACAAGGGCTCTCAAGTGGCCTGGCGCAAGCGCTTCATTAAGCTTGACCACCAATTGTCCTCTGATGATGAGGACGACTGCGAGTCTTCGCCCACCCGCGATGATAACTCACCATCTCCCAATAGAGATCACTCCCCTCCTCATCCGGAGCCATCACCCTCGAGAAGACAGAGGTCTCCTTCTATTCCTCCTCGTCCGACTCCATCTTCATCAGCCTCGAGAAAAGAGACTCCTCCTCGTCCGACTCCATCTTCATCAGCGCTGGGAAAACAGAATTCTCGTCGTTATCCTCCTCCTCCTCCACCTTAGCCCAAAACAAGATCAAGGACATCCTTGCAGTCGTAGAAAAGGTCCTTGGATTCGGTCGCTAATGCTCCCAAAGTGGACCAACAGAAAAGAAAAAGGTCGTTCAGTGGTGGCGTTACCTCCTTGATGGAAGAAAAATTTACAGCACACATCAAGAAGGAAGATTGTATTAGTTTCTTCAATCTCTGTGCCTCACTGCCTTCGATTATGTTGAAGTCCGAATTCGAAAGGCAAACACAGAATAAATACGCTACAACAAGAGACGAAGAAATACACAATAAAGATTTAAGGAACATTATGAAGTTAGTCGAAGACAACCCTGATTTAACCATGGAAGAGGCCGCGAACATCTATTATGATGTACAAGGGACGGGAACACCGGCAATGAAGTATGAAAGGGGCAATCTTTTGGTTCCCGGTCATGAGTATAAAAATCTGACAACATATATGCATCATTTACATGAATATTACATGGCTTAAGCAACAGAGACGGACAGTTTTGGTTTTGAGGTTATTATCCGTTCGACACATGTTTTCAATTATCCTGAAGAAGAGAAGTTCGATGTCGAGTAGGAGTGCTTGTTCCAGCTATACTAGAAACGTGATCTCGATGTTCAACTATTGACGCTGTGGACAATGTAAGTACCCTACACGCACGATATTACAATTAACTACTCTTTCGAGACACAAATTATTAACTTTTGAGCACTTCCCATGATTTTATGTAGGTGTATAGCAAAATTTTGCATTCTAAAAAGCAAATGGGATTACATATGCTTCTTAGACCCCATGCGAGTCAATGAGAGGACAAATCTAGGCCTCTATGGATGTGATGTGGAAGACCTGAAATATAGATTGATTGTTGTTTTCGACGAATTCACGTTGAAGAAGAAAACCCACATACTTCTAGCCTACAACTGCGAGTATATGTTCTCGGCTTTTAATTTTATGCTTCTTTTTTCGTTAAGATTATTCAATAATTAGGATTCTGTGATTGCAGCAACCATTTTGTCTTCATTTGTGTTAATCTTGCCAAAAATCTGCTCGAGGTGTGGGACTCGAAGAAAAACCATTTCATCATCTGGATGCACTAGTGTCAGTGCTGAATTAGTAAGCCATCCTAATGACATATTATTTTCTAATCACACATACCCGCTTTCTAATGTTTCTCCTTTTAATGTTGCTCAGTGTCCGAAGAAGTCATATCAGTGGGAAGCTGGTCCCATTCAAGGTTGTCGAAATGGTGGAGAAGTACCTATCACAGCCGGCGGGAAACAATGAATGCGGGTTTTATGTAATGTGGGCAATGCTTCGCTATAATGGTGGGAAATCGGAAGAAGCCGATAAGTTGGTGTGTATAATCCCCATTTCATTTATGTCTGTTAATAATTCAACAAAATGATCACTACTACAGAAATCATTTTTGCTGGCACGTTGTTTTTTTTTCACAGGCGGTTCACAATTTCATGACGCCAGTACAAAAAATAGGGTGGGCCCAGCAAGAGAACCGCCTGTGTAAAACAATTTACACAGGCGGCTCTCCTATCTCTACCGCCTGTGTAAATACGTGTATTTTCACAGGCAGTTTATAATGTCAGCCGCCTGTGTAAATGGTATTTACACAGGCGGTTGTCATTTTAAACCGCCTGTGAAAATACACGTATTTACACAGGCGGTAGAGATAGGAGAGCCGCCTGTGTAAATTGTTTTACACAGGCGGTTCTCCTTACCAACCGCTTGTGTTAATGCTGCTATAAATTCCCTTCGTTCACCTCCAGACAAGAACAGTTACTCGCGTGCTGTGTGCACAGTGGTGGACAGAGAAGTGGCGATTCCAAGGGGGGAGGTTTTGAACTTCATTTCTTTGGTGAGAAACTTCCAAAAGGTTAGTTAGTGTCATTGCCGCCATTTTTTTTAGTGATTCTTTGGTTCAATTCTTGTATTGGAGGTGCTCTAAATCTAGGGTTAGGGTTAGGGTTCATAGCTAGGGCAAGGGAGAGAGTTTTAGCTTTTTTTTTTTGTAAATTCATAGTAAATTGTATCTTGCTCGGATTATAGAAAATAAATACTTTTTAGAATTCTTGTGAGTAGATCTATGTAATAGAATAATGATTAACACTTTATAAAGTCTTGTCAATTGTTATACTTATTTCCTGTAATTATAAACTGTGAATTAATTTAGTTTTTTAATCTACGTACTTAGGGTTTATGAATTAATTTAGTAGTTAATGTTTTGTTAATTAGGGTTAGTTATTATTGTCTATACTTAGGGTTTGTTAAATAGGGTTAGTTATTATTTCATGTACCTTAGGTTTTTCAATAATTTTTGTTAGTAATTGATGGTTTATTATTTAGGGTTAGATATTTCATGTACTTAGGGTTAGTTAATTAATTTAGTTAGTAATTAATGGTTTATTAATTAGGGTTAGTTAGTATTTCATGTACTTAGGGTTTGTTAATTAGGGTTTGTTATTTTTGCTTATACTTAGGGTTTGTTAATCAAGATGCCATCTCCGTTTAATTAATTCTTATAATTATAAAAATGAGTTTAAATAATTATTTAAATTTTTTATTTTGTAAATTCTGTAAGAGGTAGGTTTTCATATCTATTTAATTGATGGAGGATAGAATCTTAGTTATGAGGGGTTATTTTCGTTTTGTTTTTAGAGTGACATACAATATTTTCCTAACTAATTACAGATAAATATGGAGAGGTCATTATGGATGTACAACTTATCAAGAGTAGACCCATCTTATGTAGTGGAGGTCCAAAAATTTATTGATGCCATGAAGATACATGCTCAGAGAACAAAGGCGAAGCACATATGTTGTCCATGCGCAGACTGTAAAAATATTGTGGTATTTGACAATGTGGAAGCAATCACTTCTCATCTGGTTTGCAGAGGATTTGTGGAGGACTACTTGATTTGGACAAAACATGGTGAGGGTAGTTCTACACCTTATATGCGGACAACTGACAACACTGCAAGTAACATCAATGTGGAGGGTCCAATGCCATATCTCAATGAATGTGATGCTATGCAAGATATCAATGAAACCCATCATGCTATGCCAGATGTCAATCAAACTCATAATTCTACGTCCGATGTTAATGAAACTCAGCATGTTAACACTGATGCCATTGAAGATGCAGATTTCTTAGAGGCAATAATGAACCATTGTGCAGATCCATCAATATTCTTCATGAAGCGAATGGAAGCCTTGAAGAAGGCAGCAGAAGAGCCTTTGTATGACGAGTCGAAAGGTTGTACCAAAGAGTGGTCGACACTACGGGCTGTTCTTCAGTTTTTGACGATTAAGGCTAGATATGGTTGGTCCGATGCTAGTTTCAATGATTTATTGCGTGTACTTGGAGACCTTCTTCCTAAGGAGAACAAAGTGCCTGCTAACACGTACTATGCAAAGAAGCTAGTCAGTCCACTTACGATGGGTGTTGAGAAGATCCACGCATGTAGAAATCATTGTATTCTATATCGGGGTGATCAGTATAAAGACTTAGACAGTTGTCCAAACTGTGGTGCTAGTAGGTACAAGACGAATAAAGATTATCGAGAGGAAGAGAATGCAGCCTCTGTTTCTTCAGGGAGGAAGCGAAAGAAGACGCAAACAAAGACTCAACAAGACAAACGTTCAAAGCCCACTAGCAATATCGAAGTGGACTATTATGCGTTGAGAAGAATTCCTGCATTGGTGATATGGTATCTCCCTGTGGTTGATCGTTTGAGGTGTTTGTTTGCAAACCCTGATGATGCGGAACTTATGACCTGGCATGCTTCTGATGAAAGGAAAGATGATGGAAAGTTACGACATCCAGCCGATGCAAAGCAATGGCAAGAATTCGATAAGAAATATCCAGACTTTGCCGAGGATCCACGAAATGTAAGGTTTGCTCTGAGTACTGATGGAATGAATCCATTTGCCGAGAGGAGCAGCACGCACAGCACATGGCCAGTGATCATGACAATATACAACCTTCCTTCATGGTTGTGTCAAAAAAGAAAATATCTTTTGCTAACCATTCTTATTTCTGGACCTACACAACCTGGAGTTGATATGGATGTATTTCTAGAGCCCTTAATGCAAGAGATGCAAATACTATGGGAAGTGGGTGTGAAAATGATCGATGCGTTCCGCAAAGAGACATTCACACTGAGAGCAATTATTATTGTCACAATTAATGATTATCCTGCTCTCTTCTCATTATCAGGCCAGTTCAAGGGAAAGGTTGGTTGTGTAGAGTGCATAGATGGAACATGGCACGTGTCTCTTCCTCCATCTAACAAGATAGTGTACATGAGGCATAGGAGGTGGCTACCGGCAGGCCATAAGTACCGCTTACAAAAGATGAATAAGTACTTTGACAATATGGATGAATCAAAATCTACTGCTCCATCAGGTTATAGTAAAGGGCACAGAGTGTATAAGATAGTTGAGAATGTCAAGTTTGTGTTTGGAAAAAAGACCAAAGATGGGAAACCAAGAAAGGTTGTGAAGGCAAATGAGGGGGACACATTCAAGAAGAAGTCTATTTTCTTTAAGTACTTATCGTACTGGAAAGACTTAGACGTACGACATGCGATCGATGGTATGCATGTTCAGAAGAATGTGTTTGACAGCGTAGTTGGAACTTTGCTAGACATAAAGAGCAAGACAAAGGAAGGTCTCAATTCACGTTTGGACATGCAACATTTAAAGATCAAAAAAGAACTTCACCCTGTACTCCTAGAGAATGGGAAGTACCATCTACTGGCAGCAAGCTATAACCTGAACAGAGAGGAGAAACATGCAATGTGTGTGTGGTTGAAGAATTTAAAAGTTCCATCTGGTTTCTACTCCAACATAAGGAGTCTTGTTTCGATGAAAGACCTTACACTCACCAACTATAACTCACATGATTGTCATGTAATGCTGACCACTTTTCTTCCTATTGCCATCAGGGCTATAAATCCAGTGTTCTTAAAGATGGCAATCACACGGTTGTGCTACTTCTTCAATAAGATATCTGAGAAGGTAATTATCGGTGATGAGTTAGAGTCCCTACAGAAATTTGCTGCAGAGACATTGAGCCAGTTGGAGATGTGCTTTCCCCCATCGTTCTTTGATATCATGGTACACCTTATTGTTCATTTGGTGCCTCAAATTGAGGCATTGGGCCCCATGTATTTCCATGAAATGTGGACGTATGAGCGTTTCATGTCAATATTGAATGGCTATATGTCAAATCGTGCTCATCCGGAGGGTTCCATGATAGAGGCATACACTACAGAAGAGGCCATTGAGTCTGGAGGACCATTATGTAATAATCTCCTAAAAGACCAGGTATCAATTGGTTTGCCTCCGTTGCGACATGAGGGAAGGCTTGGTGGACGAGGGAGGATGGGACGGAAATCATTCATCCCGCCAGATTACAACATAGTCCTAGAGGTACATTACAGCATACTACAACAACTCATAATAATGGACCCATTCACCAAGCAGCACATGAAAGAGCTTCATGAGGAGAATCCAGGATGCACAAATGATTGGGTACACAGGGAACACAAGCGTCGGTTCACCGCATGGCTAAAGAATTTGGACATGACAGATGAATCAGAAACCATCAAGATTTTAGCATCTGGACCATCAAGCCAGGTCATATCATGGCAGAGCTATGACATTAGTGGCTTCACATTTTCCACCAGTTTTAGGGACACCAAGCGCATGGCACAGAATAGTGGCGTTCGATGTGAGGCTGTAGATGAAACAACTGGTGAAGAAACTACATACTTTGGATTCATTGATGACATATGGGAGGTTGAATATGGTCCACGCCTGCAGATTCCAGTGTTCCGATGTCGGTGGGTTCAAGATAAACATGTCACTGTGGATAACTATGGCCAAAGAGTTCTTGATCTAAGTAAAGTAGGTTACAAAGATGATCCGTGGATCCTTGCTAACCGTGCTGCACAGGTGTTCTATGTGGAACAAATTCTATCTACGAATGAAAAGAAAAGTACCCAAAAGCCAAAGCACGTAGCAATCCCTGGAAAGCAACAAATTGTAGGAGTTGATGGTGTAATGGATTTAGAGGATGTTAACCAGTTCAGCGAGATGTCTCTTTTTACAAAGTTTGAAGAAAAGATAAAAAATGTGGAGAAAAGTATCCCGCAAACCTCTTTGCCCTGGGTGCGCCATGATGGACAAGGAAGGACTGTAGCACGCTAGATTGTTTATCATGTAACTAATGTATCACTTATCATTTGTACCTAATGCTACTCTTTCTTATTAAGCAAGATGTTTACATTTCCCCTTGTTGTATACCTTTGGACTATGATATTATTTTCTAACTTAATTAAACAAATCTTAATTAAAACTTCTTTCCCCTTCTTGTATACCTTTGGATTCTATATTATTTACTAACCCTAGGTACATGAAATATTAACTAACCCTAATTAGTTAATATTAACTAGGTACATTGTTAATATTAACAAACCTTTAATTAAAAATCTTTTCACAGGCGGGCGTCATTGACCGCCGCCTGTACTAATATATTAGTACAGGCGGCGGTTGATGAGGGCCGCCTGTAGTAATGTATTAGTACAGGCGGCCCTCATAAACAGCCGCCTGTACTAATATATTAGTACAGGCGGCGGTCAATGACGCCCGCCTGTGAAACTATTTTTACAGGCGGTGGTCAATATGGCCCGCCTGTACTAATGTGCTCCAATATAAGTTCCCGCGCGTGGCCCGCGAAAATTTCTAAGTCCCGGAGGCGCGAGTTTAGAAATTGGACGCCGTCAGGCTGCCGAAATCCGCCGCCGCTCCTCCACCGCTCGCCGGACCGCCACCGTCGTGAGCTGCCGCCGCCACGCCGCCGAGGGACCTCCACTCCACCGACACACCTCCACGCTGCCGCCGAGGGAGCTCCGCTCCGCGCAGCGAGCCGCCGCCACCAGCAGCTGCCGCACCGTGCACGGCCTACGCGCCGCCGCCGCGACCTCGCCGGAACGCCGAGAGGTAGGCCTGCACACCCGCCACCGCCGAGCTCCGCTCCGAGACGGCTCCGATCGATGCGGCGGCGGCTGCCATGTGCGCCGCCGCGCGCGCGCCCCTCCAGCGCCGGCGGCGTTTGCCTGCTGGGCCTGGCAGGCCCTTGCTGGGCCTGCTGGGCCTGGCAGGCCGCCTTTCCTTTTTTTTTTAATTAATTAGTAATGTTTTATTAGTGTTTGTTAGGTAATTTTGTTAGTAATTAGCTAATTTTTTTGTTAGGGCTTACTATGTTTTTTGTTAGGGTTTTTTCCCATAATTTAGCTATGTTTTTCCATGTTAATACTTATATTTCATGCATAATTAGGGTTTGTGAAATAATAATTAGTTTGTTAAATAGGGTTTCCTATTTAATATTCATTATTTAGGGTTTGCAAATTAGTGTTAGTTAATTAGGTTTGTTAATAATAGGTTCGCTAATTGATTAGGCTATGTAATCCATGTTAATACTTGTATTCCATGTTTATACTTATATTCCGTGGTTATACTTATATTTTATGCAGATGAGTACTCCATCAAATGCTGAGCAGGCCGATGCCCAGATAGGTACACGGGGATCTGACTCCTCTAGATCCGAACCTTATAGGAGCCCGAGCGTATCACCACGTGAATCTCCTAGAGCTAAGAAGGCCCGTCTTGAGTTGGAACGTGACCCTAATTACAAGCCTGAAGATGAGCCAAATGATGATGAGGTATATATGCTCGTAGATTGTCTATACGAGAGAATAATGCATGTGTATGTATGTACCTAACAATTGAATTGACAGGAGGTGTTCTCTCAAGTTGTTGCCGAAATGGAGGTAGAGTCACAAGATGTTCATAAGGACACGGCGCCTCAAATGACCGGGACATCCTCCGAGCAAAGAAGTACAAAGAAAAAGAGTGATCGGGCACGAGGAGATAGAGGAAGGAATAGATTTCCAGAAGAAGTTTATAGGATTACAGAGATTAGCCTGAGCGGAGAGCCCTTAGCACCTCTAGAGGCGCTACCCAAATTTAGGGCCGCCATTGGATGGTTAGTAAAGGAAGAATTTGATATCACCTGGAGTGATTGGAGTATGGTGCCTGAAGGAAAGAGGAAGAATTGTTGGACTCGATTGTGCACTAAGTTTATTTTCCCGGAGGGAACAGAAGGTTTGGTCAAGGGTCATGTCATGAAGCAGTTAGCAATATCATTCCGGGGCTATAGGCACGATATGAATAAAAAGTGGCTGCAGAAGGGGCGGGACCCAACGAAGCGGTACCCTATCACAGCAGAACAGTGGGCACATTTTAGTGTCATAAAAAACTCCGACGACTCCAAGGCTAAGAGCCAAGCCGCCTCAAGACTTGCGAAGAAGAACAAGTACCACCACCACCTCGGCACTGGTGGTTACAAGACCAAGATTCCTAAATGGAGGGCAGAAGACGAAGCAAAGAGGAGAGAGGGCAAGTTGGCATTGACAGATATAGTGCCAGAACGAAGTGCGAATTGGCTTCGCGCTCGGAAGGCAAACACTGAGAGCGATGAGATCTCCTGTCCCGATGAGATCAAGCCAGTTGCCGAGAAGGTTTTGGAAGCAACAAACCTAGAAAAGACAGGTGCCTTCAAGTCACAGAGGGAGAGGGACAGCCTTTCCCATGCTCTAGGTAACAAAATTATATTTTCCATTTTGTTCGAGTAAAATAGAAATCGACACTGACATTAAATATCATGTTGTAGGTAACCCCGAGCATCCAGGTCGTGTACGGGGCGTCTCATCCAGAACCACCTGGAAAGAAGGGTTTGGTGAAGAGTGGAAAGGCATGTATAAGAAAAGAGAACGACATAAGGAGCACATGAAGGATTTTTTTGAGCAGCAGGCTGCCAAAAAATTTAGGGATTTGATGGAAGACTTCGTTAAAAACCCTAATCCTGAAGTGATGAAGCAGTTGGCGGGAGCAGTGTCTGCTCAACAGATGTCATCACAAGCTCCTTCATATATGCAGCATGTCCCAGCTCAACCCTTGGGTAGCCAGGAGATGGCCAGACAATCTATGCCCTTTCCAAGCAGTATAGCGTCAACATCAAATCAAGACCATTATCCAGTTGACGATATTGATAAACCTTGGCCTTGCTCATTGTTAATTGGATATGGCCTTAGGAATCAGCATACAAAGCAAGTGGCCACAGGCAATGCCATCCCTGGACGTAGGTTCCATGGTGTCGAGATGCAAGATGCATACTGTAGGGTGGAAGTGTTGACGGTCGAGAGTGGATATGAAGACGACTTCATCGACATCCCGACCTCTGAGGGTATAGAGAAGCTTGGACAAGCAATCAAGAACTTCATACAATGGCCGAGACGGTACGTAAGGTTGATTGATCCACCAACGGCACCCTCTCCACCAGTGCATCAAGCATCCCAAGAGGCCGAAACAAGTCAACAGCCAGCATCGCCAATGCATGCCCCAGCATCCCCGTATATTTATGAGCCACCGTCGTCATCCCCAATACATGATATGTCATTCTCGTTGGATGAGCTCGAGGGGCCAGCCAAGAACATGCCTGAGCAGCAGACTCCGCCAGCCAAGAAGGACACAACACCAGAGAAGGAGGTAGAGCAAACTCCCCCGCCACCACCAAAGCAGAATGAAGATGAGCAAACTCCCCCACCACCACCAAAGCATAAGGAAGCAGAGCAAACTCCCCCACAAGCACCGGCCTCCAAGAAGGCAAAGAAATTTCCAATTCCAAAATTGGTTTCTCCCTATGAGCCAAAAAAGGGGAAAGCAGCAGGCACAGTTCTATTTCTGAAAGGGCTTGGAAAGCAGCGGACGGCACGAGTCGTTGAGCTCGAACCGTCACAGAATAAGGAAGCCACCGGCCAAGCAACTGAAGCCGTGCCACCAACAAAGGAAGCCCCAAGTGGCGATGTACATGTCGAACCGCCATCAAATACACCATTGACCCTTAAGGATATAAGAAAGCCAACGGTTGATGATTATGTCAATGTCCCTAGTAACTATGTGCCCGGAAGGCCTATGCTGCAATGGACGGTGCTCGAACCGCCATCAAATACACCATTGACCCTTAAGCAGGGCATTTGTTACCTTCGAGGACATGCACCTGCTGTTGAACTATAGGAAACTTGACGTCCAACTCATTACAATCTGGTGCCTGTAAGTATCACTCATGCACACACATTGTTATTATTAAATTTGGAATGTGATAAACTCTAATATGTGGATGTTGTATGTAGTTTGCAAGACCACGAGCAAAGATCGTTAACTATAGGATCGATGGTCGGTTACCTGAGTCCAATCAGGTTACAAGAAAATATGCACAAATTTGTACTTACAAATGAAGATAGAGCAAATATAGAGAAGGACAAAACACCAGAACAAGTTGCAGAAGCTGTAAAGGAATTGCAACGAAAATACGAGGACAAATATGCCCTCTATCTCGGTAGAGCAATGCTGAGATATAAGTACAGGGATTTTATATTGGCACCCTACAACTTTGGGTAAGCGTGACCTCGTATACGTACTTCAAATTATCGTGTTAACCCTAAGTACATGTGTCGCTCACTCGTTTATTCATGCAGTGACCATTGGATTGTTTTTTATATTTATCCATTCGAAGGGAAGGTGCTTGTCCTAGACTCCTTACATTATCCTCCTCAGTCGTATCAAACATTCCTGATTCATTTAGAAAGGTGAGCCAACATGCAACCACATCCGTACTTATATGAATTAGAGTTTCTAAATAACTATAGTGTTTTATATTCGATATCTACAGGGCATGGCGGTTTTATAAGAAGCAAAAAGGACCGGTCGACGTCACCCGCTCAGATCCTAGTGTGCCATTGATGATACAACACCATTATCCGGTAAGTTGTCCGAACACATATCATCATATAAATAATACACAAGGCATGATAATTTTAGTTTAATCTTTTGCTCATTAATTACATAGTGCCACAAGCAACCACCTGGATCGGTCTACTGTGGATACTATGTGTGTGAGTTCATAAGGCAGCGGGGACGATACGTCAGGGACAAAAATATGGTAAAAAATATCTATGTATGAAGTTTTCTCATTAAAGTTGGAAATATTAATATTGGACATGTGTCAATGATGCTTTTAAACTTTGTTTCCAGCCGAGAAGCAAAGGAAAGGACGTGCCATTCACTCCAAAAACTATGGAAGATATAGTAGCAGACTTGTGCGGTTTTATTATGAGAGAAATAATTCCAAGTATCGGATCATATTTTGATGAAGCCGGTGATTTAGCAAGTGAAAGATTTAGAGCGCTGACAGACCTAGCAGGTCTAAACTTGAAACGAAATGACATGTAAACACCAAATGGTTGAACTCATAACATGAAATGATGTGTATTATATGTAATTTTATGCTTGATGTTTGATTTCATGTGTACACATCTGTAATATTTATATGTGTTGTATGTATGATGCAATTTTATGGTTCATGTTTGCATATCTTATATATATATATATGTGACAAATATAGTACAGTGTGGAGGCAAATATTAAAATTTGAAATAAAAAAAATAATTACACAGGCGGCACACAGAGTGAGCCGCCTGTGAAAAATGGGTTTTCACAGGCGGCTGACAAAGTGAGCCGCCTGTGTAAATAACTATTTACACAGGCGGTTGACAAAGTGAGCCGCCTGTGAAAACCCTTTTTTCACAGGCGGCTTACAGCCCGCCGCCTGTACTGTGGGCCGATTAGTACTGACCCCTAGTACAGGCGGTGGACTTGGCCGCCTATATAAATGCCTCTACCACCGCCTGTGAAAACGTTTTCTGTACCAGTGGATTTACTGTTCCTCTTTGGATATCATCTTTTTTGAACGACAGCGCAAGAAATTTAAGCACGAAAGGCTGCTAGAGATGGAGATCGTCGCACTACAATCGGAGCTGACAAAATTCATCTTAGCCGAGGTATTGGAAAAAGATGGAGTATTTTCCATTGCACAATCCGTGAAGTACAAGGACCAGTATGGCCCAGAGCGGCTCGCAAGATTATTGTAAGAAGTCCGAGAATATTTCTTTTTTATTTTGAGGGATCAAGATCTGGATAAGAACATTTGAATTGTAACCATAACATTTGTAATGTTTAATATTGATGGACCTGTCATCTACGTAGCGTATATAAAACGAAACCCGATCTCACGAAAAAATATAAATTAAAATAAATTATAAAACAATAATATACGTACGGGCCATCATCGACGGTTAGCAACAAACCGGCAGTGTTGTCGTAACCATCACTGCCGGCTAGAAACAAACCGACCGTGTTGGCTTGCCCAACACTGCCGGATTGAACCATGAACCGACACTGATGATTAGGACAACACCGCCAGTTTGATCCATCAACCGACAGTGTAGGCTTCCTCAACACTGCTGGCTTGAGCCAAGAACCGACACTGATATTTACTATAACACTGCCGGTTTGATCCACGAACCGACACTGATATTTACAACGACACTGCCGGTTTGATCCACCAACCGACACTGATATTTACGACAACACTACCGGTTTGATCCATGAACCGATAGTGTAGGCTTGCTCAACACTGCTGGCTTGAGCCAAGAACCGACACTCTTGAAGCAACCATCACTGTCGGTTGGAACTACAAACCGGCAGTGTTGTTCAACTAGACACTGCCGGGTGGAGCCAGCAACCGACACTGTTTCCTGTAGATCAGTGTCGGTTTTTAAGGACCGGCAGTGATGTCAACCCCCATCACTACTGAAGTGGGTTTTTGAATCGGCAGTGATGTCCAGATCTGGAGTAGTGAGCACAAATTGTTGGCCCGTGCATCCACACGGTTTGACGACTTACATAAATATAACCGTAAATATCTAAAAGAGTAGTGAGGAAATTAGATGGTGATGGGAGTCCTGGAGGTAGCCAGGTGCATAGAGCTTAATTATTCTCGCGCGAGGGGACAGACGACACTGCCAGGTACGTACGGTAGGAAGAAATAAAGCGGATGGATACTCCTGATAATAGCTAGAATGAAACTTGCTCAGGCGTTACGACGGGCCATGTTGTCCAACTCGATGGCCTCGTTGAGGTAAACATTCATGCGATCCGTGGCGAAGAGCCGGCCGGACTCGGCAGCCTGGGTCGCCCCTTGCCACGTAGCGCTGGCGTTCATGCGATGAGATGCACGCCGCCACGTAGCACTTGCCACCACGGTTCTTGTACTTGTCCTCTGACTCCACCACTTTGAAGAGCTCCTCCACCTCAGCGTACAAGAAATTGATGACACTTTTGGAGACATCGAAGTTGGTCAAGCCCTTGAGGTCATCCAGCTTGCCCATGCCGACCGCCAGCGTGTCCTGAGCCTTATCGAAATCCCCGGCATCTGCGTATGTCTTTACCTCTTTAATTTATCCTTGCGAGGTGACTGAGGCGGGTCTCCTCGATCAGTACCACCTTCGGCACCACATCGTTCACAATTAACGCGCGGTGGCGATGACCTGCTCCCTTGGTGGTGCGCTTTATTGTAATTGGAACACCATCTTTAGGGCTTTTCTCATCGCCTGCACTTCGAATCAAGCGCCTGCATGCAGCGGTGCATGTACAGCACATTATTAATTAGTACAGGTTGCAGCGCACAGTACACTAGTATATTGGTCAATAAATTAGTGCACATAGTAGAGGACGTAATACGGTTTAGTTTATTACTACTCCATCAGACCGGTGCTCTCGCAAGGGCCACATAATCTTAGGAGATAGAAGAATTCGTTAATGTGTATACCCGTGCCGACTGGTAATAATTACTATGTTAAATGGCATAGATAGTCATTCAAAGCCCGCGCCACACTGCTTAAGATGGATGGTAGAGCTTAAAGTGAGATTTAGGATGGAGCAGCCACGCACGCTAACCTGAAGAGGACATAATATCCAAGTCTTATAGTGACTATTTACTCTTTAAAGAAATCTCAACAGTCTTGAAGATATAACCACCTTTAATCTGATATGCACTAACCTCCCCCACTTCTCAAGATGTTCGAATTTTCATATCAGGAACTATATGTGTAGTTATGGTTACATTATCAATATAGATATGTTAAACAGTTTATTTAAAAATGTATAAATATATCATTTTCCATACTTGAGAAGCTCACAAAATAATAATGAATGTTTATTCTAAGGTATTGATGTTTAGTGGGTCTACACGTTTCACAATAGCATTATGTTTACTTTTATCTTAATAGTGCTACGAGTGTGAAGTTTAGAAATATATATAATGTACGTCAATATGCATATGGAATTAGTTTTCATATTTATAATATGAGGATTTAAGAGATACTTTTGTTTGTTTTTTAACCGGCGATGTGAATATAGTTTAGACAAAAAAATAAAAGATATTACTTTATATTATCTTTCGTAATTGCAGATATTAGTAATTTGAATGAAAATTTTGGCTTCTTTTACATTATATTTCATAACTCCAATTTAGATTTAAATTCAAGGGGTTGTTTTGAACTATATTTGACAATGGAAGGTAATTTAGATGAAAAATTAGAGGGTTACCTTGAATTATCTTTCATAATGGCAAAAGTGGGTAATTTAGATTCAAATTTAGGGGGTTATTTTAAATTAATTTTCATACTGACAGTGGTGCGGGTAGTTTCGATGCAAATTTAGAGGGGTTACTTCACATATTTTTTCGAACGGCAGTGGTGGGTGACATTTTTTATATAAGAAAATAGATCCAATGTTTATTATTGGAGATGAAGTTTAGAATGTACCAAATTAACGGTTAGATGTTTCTAATTTATGGGATTTTTTTTCTAGCGTGTCTGGTGAGAACCATCACGGAGCCGCCGTTTAGCGATAATAAGACCAGATACTACAACCGCCATATACAAATGGAAAAGATAAATAAACCAAGTAGTCTACAAACAAACATGCATACCATATAGTGATATATACCACCGACACCATATATTGTGCATCACTAAATTCTGTTATAGATAAGGATGAACGAGCCATGGAATCTGTTGCGCCTCGTCTTCCCTGCTCTAACCGTTATGCGCGTGACCCGCGTGGGTCATGAACCTTTATTGTTTCTCCTTCTGTCTTCAAGGTTGTGCTATAAGTCCTAGTGCGTTGGATGCCTCTTGGGTTCACACCACATCTTCTTCCCCCTTGAATTTCTTAGGGCAGTCCCAATGGTATATTGATGATGGTTTCTATCCTCATTAAATGACTTGCCACGTAATTAACGAAGAAAGAGAGCAAAAATCATAAAATGGTTTTCTCATCAAGAAATCAGGTATTCTCTTGACCCAATGCACCAAGAAACCATGAAATCGCCGTTGAGGAGAAACCACCAGTTTCTAGCGGGCTCGTGCCGCACTCCCATTGGAGGAAGAAGATAGAGTTGGGAGAGAGAAAGAGAAAATAATTATTACTCATAGAAACTATGGGTTGGAAAGCAGTACTTTTTTGGTACGGTATCCTATATTTTAGAAACTACTAGTTTCTTTCATTGGGACTGTCCTTATATCTAGAGAACATCCTTGAGTAGTTCGTACGACAATGTCACCAAGTATTCCTTCTCCAGCATCTCCAGCGGAAACAGAGGCGCAGGGAAAAGGCCTTCAATATTAGCCTCCTCTAGTATCTAGGCATAGCAGGGGCTGCTCGATTTAGATCCTAGGGGAAGTTTTGGTTTCTCTACTCGCATCGGTAATCCAGCTCTTTTTATTACAACTTGACAACTAAAATTGCTTTTCAACTCATTGTCAGCTTTTACCTTGTTATTGTGCCTTTGCACTTCATTTATTCCTTGAACTTGCAGAGTACGACATATACTCACCCTTGCATTTCCTAGACCAAAAATGATGGCTAGAAAGATGTCGCACCCGATTTTAAAAACAAAACCAGATACACATCGTATGTGAGCCCAGGAAGTCAAATCCCACATCTAGTTACAAACAAGGATAATATCAAAAGACAATGCTCAATATATAACGTACTTAGTATAAATGATATAATCTTAGATAGCAAATAGCGGAAAGATAACTCTGATCTTCGGGTGAAGACTCCAGTCCCACAGGGATAACTGACTTGTTGATCACAAGCCTAACTTCTTCAAACTCTAGAGATCTGAACCCATTCGGGATTTTTATCCAAATAATTAAAACATAAAGCAAGCGTAAGTACATGTTGTACTCAACAAATATATCATGGGGTTCATGAGGCTCAAAAGGCTGACACTGGTTTAACTGCGATTAGATTTTAATGAGTCATGGTTTTAGCAATAGGGTAGCAACAAGTTTATCACAAGCCCATGTAAACACATGATCAGGTAAACATGA
Organism: Miscanthus floridulus; assembly: GCF_019320115.1. Taxonomy (NCBI): domain Eukaryota; kingdom Viridiplantae; phylum Streptophyta; class Magnoliopsida; order Poales; family Poaceae; genus Miscanthus; species Miscanthus floridulus. The sequence goes on along the minus strand of NC_089588.1, from coordinate 95,042,923 downwards.
ATAATGAATAGCATAAACCGTAATCATTAGTGAGCATCTTTGTAACACCCAAAATTTTTCATTCTTTTAAAATAGTAAAATTGATTTATTTAAGCAATTATGTGTGCATTCAAATATAGGAAATTAATAATTTTTGGGAAAATTAAAATCAAATATAAGGTTAGTAACCTTTTTATGCATACATGCTGCTGCACTTTCATCTTTGTAATGATTGGTTTTGATCAAGTTTGAATTTGGATACAAAATCAATTTGAAAATGGTTTGCTAAAACTTTGGAAAATAAAAAGAAAAAGGCTTCTTCATTTCTCTCCTCCTCTCTTTCTCATTTCGGCCTGCTGGCCTTTTTCCATCCCGCGGCCCGCTCGCCCTCCCTTGCCTTTCTTCCTGGGCTGGCCCAGCTCGGCTGGCAACCGTTGTCGCGCCGTCCTCCTTCTCTCAACCGTGTCAGCCCAGCCGCTAACGACCCGGCCCCACACGTCAGAGCCTTCCCTCACCTCCCGCAACTGCAGCGCCGGTCAAGCCGCAACCGCCCCGCGCCCGCTCCTCACGACGTGGTCACGTCTCCCCACAAACGGCCTCTATAAAAGGGTGTTGAACCCCTCGCCGCCCTTCCTGCTGCCTTTCCCTGCTCCCTTTTCGCACTTGCTCGAGCCGAGGAGGCCACAGCAACCGCCGCAGCGCTCGCCGGATCCGCCATGCGTGAGCCGCCGTTCCCGTCGCCTCGCTGTCGCGTCTGACCCTCCACCGAGCTTTGCCGTGAAGTAACGAACCTCTTGCAGCCTTTATCTTCTTGTTTTTCGCCTTCAATCGCTAACTCGTGGTCGTCGGTCTTTACAGAACGCTGTCGTCCGCTGCTCACCGTGGTCTGGCATCCTCGCTTCTTCTCCGCCTTCGATTTTCGCCCGTGGTGAGCTCGCCTTGCTATTCTCTTTCCCCCCATGCCCTTAATTCCTTGTTTCACGGCCTCTAGGGCTCTATTCGCGTGCGCCCGATAGCTTCTGGCCGCTGGCCATGGCGACCGTCGCCTCAACCACGTTCTCCAGCCACCATATCGGCCTGGCCAAGATCCCCTACTCCCTCTCGTTCTCCCGGTGTCCTCGGTTCTTCGAGGCGTGGCCCGTAGGCCCCAAACCGCGCGCTTCGGCGAGTCCTTGGCGCCGGCCATGGCAGCGCCGCTGCCGGAGCTACTGTTCCCAGTCAGCGCCCCTTTCTCTCTCCCTCCCATCTGTTCTGAGCCACCCATCCATGATCCAACAGCCCAAAACGTCCGATACCCCTTCGCGGGTTGTTTTTCTAAAGAGACCCCTAGGTTTTGATAAATAGAACCCGCAGTCCAAAGCACATTTCTAGAGTACGCCTTCCCCCTTTGAAAACGTAAAGTATACTATTTTAGCCAAAATACGTTTTCAGTATTTACAGAAATGCCACTAGATTTGTTTTGCTCATAAAAACTTTGTTTGAGCTCCGAATTGACCCGTTCAAATCGCATTAGATTCGTAATAAAGTTCTCTATATGTTAGTACCACTGTTAATCTTGTTTGCAACTTTTTAAATTTCATGGTTAGGTTTAATTAAATAAATTGCTATAGGAAACCCCATTTAATTCATAACTTTTGCGTTTTAGCTCCGTTTTTCGTGAACTTCACGTTGACGTGATCGTAGCGAGACGTAGATTCTTTTCATAAACATTTTATCTTGTTTTCTATACTGTTGGTGTACTGTTCTAATTATAGGAATATTTGCTTTGCATGAATGCCTTTGGAATGTTGTATGTTGCTGTGTTGGTCGCGTTCAGACGGTGAGGAGATAGAACGTTGGAGACCAAGAGTTCATTGACAACCAGCAGGACCTGCAGTAGTTTGCTAACCAAGGCAAGTATAGCATGGGATCTACCTTGATGCCTATTCACCATTCATTAATTACTCATTTGCATGTGTCTAATTTTGATACCCGTAAGGACATCCTAGTGATTGATTAACCTGTTCCTTGTCTCCTATGGGTTATATGCATATGGGTAGTTGCTAGCGCTCAAAGTAAATGTACATGATATACATGCTGAATAATGGTTCTATGGAATGAAAAGGTAAAATTTGCGTTGAAACAACTGAATTATAGGGCGAAGGAGCAAATGACTTTTGATCATGAAGCTCTTGGCCCTCTATAAGGACTTATTTGTCGGCAAAAGCTGGGACTTACAGTGCAACCGCGAGAGTCACATGGCTCTGACTTTAGCTCAGTAGTAGGACCTTTTCTAGCTTGTTAGAGGTTACCTTTATGGCGCAAAAGGGGCTTGCCACGTTGGGTATAGGACTGCCTCTGTTCCTATGTGTATAGCTGCGATGGATATGTGCAATAGGAAAGGGGGTTCCTACATCTGCTTGCCGAGGAAACCTAGCGGCCCTAACTTGTTAGAGAAACCTATGAAATGGCTTCATAGTGTACCCTTCCCGCTCACCTTGGCAGTGATATGGGAGTAATTAACACGGGCATATGGGAATCACAACTCGCGATGAATGTGCACCACCTCTGCATAGGGTTACAAACTGTTATAACAGCCGTGCTCACGGTCATGAGCGGCCCAGAAAACTCACAGAATAATTGGTTACTTATTGTTGTTCGTTTATGATGGTTTATGGTGACATGATACAAATGATGCTAATAACTGATTAAGTGGGTTTAAATGGAAGCTTAAGCATAACTTGATAATACTTGATAATAAAATCTTGACTTACTAAAAGTGCTAACTGCAGTAAACCAGTGTCAACCTTTTTGAGCTTCATAACCCCATGTTATCTTGTTGAGTACGGGACGTACTTACGCTTGTTTACTTTCTATATTTGGATAAAAATCCTAGAGGGGTAACAGATGACAACATGTATGAGGAGTTTCCTGAGGACTATTAGACTTGTGGTCAACCAGTTGACTGTCCCTGTGTTGGAGCTTTGACGTGAGAGCTATCTTTTTATTTTCCGCTGTGTTGTGTAAGATTAAGTTATGTTATTAATCATGATGTAAGAGACACCGTGATGATACTTTATGTAATTTGTCGACTTATGTGTGTGACTGATCCCTGGGCACACATGAGTTTTATGCATTCAATTTTATCCTTAAAATTGGGTGTGACAAATTGGTATCAGAGCCATGTTGACTGTAGGATGCAAGCCTAGTTAGAAATTGTCGTTTTAGCATCTTTGCTCCTTTGGTTTCATGCTTACTGTCTCATTCTTGTTATTTTATTAAAATATTTATGCTTTTCATACCTTACTCTATTGTATAAAATTGTTGATTCTAATTCTATCTTACTCTAAATCTATAGATGTCTCGTAACCCGAAGACCGCCCGCCTCAGCACTGCCGGCTACCGTTCCATGTTTACCCCCCGTGCTCCACAGGTGGAGAAGGAGATTGTGGTTATCTCCGATGATGAAGAGTCGATGGCTACCCCGACACCTGCACCTGCTCCTGCCCTAGCTGTTACACCTGTCAATCCTATTGTAGCTACCCTAGCGGAGTCATCAGCTACTTCACCTACGCCTGTGCCATCCCCAGCTATCCCTGTGGTGGATGAGGAGATAAGCTGGAAGTGCAAGTACTACTTCAAGCCAGCCCCAGAGACTGCCTACTACCACACCCTCCTTACTCATGTGCTGGATGACTACTACCTCGATCTGCATGCCTCCATCAGCTATCATTGTGCAGAGTACCAGCATCCTTTGGAGGCCACCTTTTGGAAGGTAGAGCTAGTTGTCACTGCTTGGAATGACATAAAGAATGGACATGAGGTGGAGACTGTCCACCGTGCCACTGCCAGAAGGGCCCATGCATTGGATGGCATGGAAGATGCAGCGCAGGACGCCTACATCTACTACCATGGTCGTCGTTTTGAGGCCATGAAGGAGGATCGTTTTAGGTTCCTTCCTCGCAATGATCATGAGGGCAATTGGCAAGTCCTGGCACCACTAGAAAGTGATCCAACTCTAGAAGCAACTGTGCACCATGTCCATGCCATGCAAGGGGTAGATGAAGAGGTCAAGGAAGAGCTACGTGCATCACAGAGGGCCGACAGGCGCCTCCAGAAGCAAGTTGATGAACTACGTGTTCAACTTGGGCCACCACCGATCTACAAGAAGAAGCGCCAGTCGTTCACCATGATTGACACCGCCCCATAGGTGTTAGGTGCCTTGTTTAAAGTTACTACGTTGTTAGTTCGTGAGTCATGTCTAGTCTTGTTTGGTCTTGTGAACTTTAATGATTAGATGTTTTTAATTGTGAACTTGGATGATTTGGAGTTTGTTCGATTGCTGGAGGTTTGTGGGCATGTCCACAACTTTCTTAGGTTTGAACCTTAAGTTTAGATGATGGTCTTAATATAGATGGGTTTGCTTTATCTTATCTCTGCTGTGCTGTTTTCCGGAGCAGTCTGTGTTCTTTATCTTGTATCTCAAAATCTGGGCTGCCAAAAATTCTAAAATTTTTGTGGAGATATGTAGACTTCTGTATCTTTCAAATGCCTCTGAAATCACGTCAATATCTGCTCTGGTTTGTGAGATCTAGCTGTCACAAGTTGATATTCCTGCACAGACTAGAACCCAGAACAGTTTCGGTTTAGCTCTATTTTTGACCATGTGTATGTCAGAATCTGTAAAAGTGATCTAAATAAAAGTTGTAGCTGATCTCTTAAGCTTTCCAACCATTCTTGGTACACCTCTGTTGGATCCCTGAAACTCCAGTTATGACAGATTTACTGAACTACTGTATTTGAATCTTGTCCAGAAAATTCTCGGCATTGTAACTTATCTTTTATAAGCTCTCTATAAATTGGAAATCTCTAAAATTTTGCGCATTTGTTGGAAAGCAGATGGCCGCAAGAGGAGGAAGAGGCAGAGGCCGTGGTCGTGGTCATGATGCTCTCATGAATCCACCACCACCGCCACCAGTGACTATGGAACGGTTGATGGGAATGCAAGCGCAGTTGATGCAAGCCATGATGCAACGCTTGGATAACGAACCTGCAATAGGACCACCACCAGATCAGGTCAGAGACAAGCATGGAGAATTCATGAAGGGTCATCCGCCGGTGTTCACCCATGCCTTAGACCCTATGGAGGCAGATGATTGGTTGCGTGCTGTGGAGAAGCAACTTAACATAGCACAATGCAATGATCTTGAGAAGGTGTTGTATGCTTCTGGTCAACTTCAGGGAGCAGCTCAGGATTGGTGGGATTCTTTCCAGTATGGACACCCCAACAATGCTCCTGAGATCACCTATCAAGAATTCAAGGACAATTTCTGGTCATATCATATCCCCGATGGACTAGTGGAATTGAAACAAGAGGAATTCCGGTCACTTAAGCAAGGATCCATGACTGTGGTGGAGTATCGTGACAAGTTCGCACAACTATCACGCTATGCTCCAAATGATGTAGCTGAGGACAAGGAGAAGCAATGCCGTTTCCTCAAGGGACTTTATGATGGACTGCAGCTTCAGCTGATGTCCAACACCTACCCTAACTTTCAGTCCTTGGTGAACCGCGCTACTGTGATTGACGATAAGCGTAAGGAGCTGGAAGCTAAGAAGAGGAGACTTCAAGGGCAAGCTTCTGGAAGCAACACCTGCCCACGTGCCTATCCCCAGCAGGGTTTTCAGCAGAGGAATCAAGGACCATCTAACCAGGAAAACCGTGGTCAGTATCCTCAGCGCAACCAGTTCCAGCAATGCCCCCAGTACCAGCAACAATTTGGTAATCAGCGTCCATAGCAATAGACCGGCAATCCGGCATCACGTTAGGGAATGCCCAACAATGCTCCTGTGAAGAGTGGTGCAACCAATAACCCCAATGCATGCTACTGCTGTGGAGAAGTGGGTCACTATGCTCATTAGTGTCCAAAGAAGCAGAACCAGCAAGCTCCATAGAACCAGAATGGCAATCAGAAGTTCAACGCTCGACCACCTCACACTACTAAAGTGAACTATGTGTCATCTGATGCAGCTCAGGAGATGCCTGAGGTCATGTTGGGTACGTTCAGTGTCAACTCTATCTCTGGTACAACACTTTTTGATTCTGGTGCTTCGCATTCTTTTATTTCCCAAGCTTTTGTTAGAATGCATAGCATACCTTCATGTGCCATGAAAAACCCCATACTAGTGAATTCACCGGGGGGTAGTATGCCAGCTTCTTATTGGAGTCCCTCAGCTAGTGTTTCCTTAAGGGGGGTAGATTTCAAAGTGAAACCTATTGTGTTAAGAACAGCGGGAATTGATCTTATTCTGGGAATGGATTGGATGAAACAACACCGGGCAGTGATTTAGTGTCAGGAGAGATCTGTTGTTGTGACATCACCCAATGGAGATAGAATCTGTGTAGAAGTGGTAGTGCAAGCTCAGCCAATAGCCACTATGAACCAGCTGGATGGTGAATCCAATAAACAAGATTGCGTTGTGGAGGAATTCCCGGACATTTTCCCCGATGACTTGCCCGGTATGCCACCTGACCGTGACATTGAATTCATTATTGAATTATTACCTGGAACTGCACCAATAGCTAAACGTCCATATAGAATGGGGGTTAATGAATTAAAAGAGCTTAAGAAACAACTAAAAGAGTTGCAAGAAAAAGGTTTCATATGCCCTAGTTCTTCCCCATGGGGAGCACCTGTGATCTTTTGTGGATAAGAATGATGGTAGCCAATGGATGTGTGTGGATTACCGTTGACTTAATGAGGTTACTATCAAGAATAAATACCCTTTGCCTAGAATTGATGATTTGTTTGATCAGTTGAGAGGAGCCTATGTGTTCTCCAAGATTGATCTCCGCTCAGGGTACCATTAGCTTAAGATTCGAAACTCGGACATACCCAAGATAGCATTCACTACACGGTATGGCTTGTATGAGTATACCGTTATGTCTTTTGGATTGACCAATGCACCTGCATACTTTATGTATCTAATGAATAAGGTGTTCATGGAGTTTCTTGATAAATTTATGGTGGTATTCATTGATGACATACTGATATTCTCCAAGACTGAAGAAGAGTATGCTGAACATATAAGGTTGGTCTTGCAAAAGCTTAGAAAACATAAGTTGTACGCTAAGCGGAGCAAGTGTGAGTTTTGGTTGAAGGAAGTCTCTTTTCTGGGTCACATTGTCTCCAATGGTGGAATAGCAATGGATCCAGGCAAAGTACAAGATGTATTGAATTGGAAACCACCAACCAATGTAAGTGAGATTCGTAGCTTTTTAGGATTGGCCGGATACTACAGGAGGTTTATTGAAGGTTTTTCCAAGCTTGCTAAGCCTATGACAGCTCTGTTGGAAAAGAATGCTAAATTTATATGGTCTGATAAATGCCAGGCAAACTTTGATAAGCTAAAGAAGAGATTGACTACAGCTCCAGTTTTGATTTTGCCCGACTTAAGCAAGAACTTCTCTATATATTGTGATGCATCCAGTTTGGGCCTTGGATGTGTGCTTATGCAAGAAGGAAGAGTGGTGGCATATGCATCTAGACAATTGAGGAAGCGTGAGTTGAATTACCCTACTCATGACTTGGAATTGACAGCTATGGTTCATGCTTTAAAAATCTAGAGATATTATCTAATTGGGCATAAGAGTGATATCTATACAGATCACAAGAGTTTGAAGTATATCTTTACCTAGTCAAATCTGAACCTGAGACAATGTCGTTGGTTAGAATTGATCAAAGACTATGATTTGGAGGTGCATTATCATCCGGGAAAAGCAAATGTCATGGCTGATGCACTTAGTAGGAAGAGTTATGCCAATGAACTTAGGATGACATTTATGTCAGCAGAGTTGTGTGCTGAAATGGAGTATCTCAACTTGAGCCTTGTCACTAATGCAATAGAATTGGTGATAGATCCTACCTTGGAGCAAGAGATACACAAAGGTCAATTGGAGGATGAAAAACTTAAGGAGATAGCAGAGAATATAGTGCTTGGAAAGGCACCAGGATTCAGGATGGATGAGAATGGTACTCTTTGGTTCGGGAAAAGGATATGTGTACCTAAAGTGAAGGCTATCCGTGATGCAATTTTACAAGAGGCCCATGAGTCTGCTTATTCTATACATCCCAGAAGTATCAAGGTGTATTTGGATCTCAAGGAGAAGTATTGGTGGTATGGTTTGAAGAGAGATGTGGCAGAGTATGTGGCTTTGTGTGACACTTGTCAAAGAGTGAAAGCTGAGCATCAAAGGCCTGCAGGGTTGCTACAACCAATGAAGATTCCTGAATGCAAATAGGAAGAAGTTGGAATGGATTTTATCGTAGGTTTGCCCCACACCTAAGGAGGTTATGACTCAATTTGGGTAATAGTGGATCGACTAACCAAGGTTGGTCACTTTTTACCAGTTAAGACTACCTATATAGGTGCAAGGCTAGCAGAGTTGTACATGGAAAGGATAGTGTGCTTACATGGTGTTCTCAAGAAGATTGTGCCTGATAGAGGCACTCAGTTTACATCGCAATTCTAGCAGAAAGTACATAGATCTTTGGGGACAAAGTTGAATTTCAGTTCTGCTTACCACCCCCAAACTGATGGACAAACTAAAAGGATCAACCAGATTTTGGAAGATATGTTGAGAGCGTGTGCACTACAGTATGGTACTAGTTGGGACAAGAGTTTACCATATGCTGAGTTCTCGTACAACAACATTTACCAGAAGAGTCTCAAGATGGCACCTTTTGAGGCTCTGTATGGGCGTAAATGTAGAATGCTTTTGTTCTGGAATCAGACTGGAGAAACTCAAGTATTTGGACCCGATGTCCTTAGAGACGCAGAAGAACAAGTGAGAATGATTAGAGACAACTTGAGAGTGGCTCAGTCTCGACAGAAGAGTTACGCTAATACTCGTAGAAGTGAGCTAACTTTCGAAGTTGGTGATTATGTGTACTTGAAGGTGTCACCAATGAGAAGTGTGAAAAGATTCAATATGAAGGGAAAGTTAGCACCGAGGTATATTGGACCTTTCAAGATCCTAGAGAGACGTGGAGAAGTAGCCTATTAGTTGGAACTACCTGAGAGTTTGTCAGGTGTACACGATGTGTTTCATGTTTCACAATTAAAGAAGTGTTTGCGAGTACCAGAAGACCAGATTCCTTTAGAAGAACTTGCTATTAAGGAAGATCTCACATATGAAGAGTATCCGATAAAGATTTTACAGACGGTAGAAAGAGTTACAAGGAGCCGAGTTATAAAAATGTGCAAGGTACAATGGAATCGGTATACAGAGGATGAGGCTACTTGGAAAAGAGAAGAGGATTTGCGAAAGTCTTATCACCAACTGTTTGAGTAAGCAATCATCCGAATCTCGAGGACAAGATTCATCTTAAGGGGGGGTAGAATTGTAACACCCAAAATTTTTCATTCTTTTAAAATAGTAAAATTGATTTATTTAAGCAATTATGTGTGCATTCAAATATAAGAAATTAATAATTTTTGGGAAAATTAAAATCAAATATAAGGTAAGTAACCTTTTTATGCATACATGCTGCTGCACTTTCATCTTTGTAATGATTGGTTTTGATCAAGTTTGAATTTGGATACAAAATCAATTTGAAAATGGTTTGCTAAAACTTTGGAAAATAAAAAGAAAAAGGCTTCTTCATTTCTCTCCTCCTCTCTTTCTCATTTCGGCCTGCTGGCCTTTTTCCATCCCGCGGCCCGCTCGCCCTCCCCTGCCTTTCTTCCTAGGCTGGCCCAGCTCGGCTGGCAACCGTTGTCGTGCCGTCCTCCTTCTCTCAACCATGTCAGCCCAGCCGCTAACGACCCAGCCCCACACGTCAGAGCCTTCCCTCACCTCCCGCAACTGCAGCGCCGGTCAAGCCGCAACCGCCCCGCGCCCGCTCCTCACGACGTGGTCACGTCTCCCCGCAAACAGCCTCTATAAAAGGGTGCCGAACCCCTGGCCTCCCTTCCTGCTGCCTTTCCCTACTCCCTTTTCGCACTTGCTCGAGCCGAGGAGGCCACAGCAACCGCCGCAGCGCTCGCCAGATCCGCCGTGCGTGAGCCGCCGTTCCCGTGGCCTCGCCGTCGCGTCTGACCCTCCGCCGAGCTTTGCCGTGAAGTAACGGACCTCTTGCAGCCTTTATCTTCTTGTTTTTCGCCTTCAATCGCTAACTCGTGGTTGTCGGTCTTCACAGAACGCCACCGTCCGCTGCTCACCGTGGTCCGCCGTCCTCGCTTCATCTCCGCCTTCGATTTTCGCCCGTGGTGAGCTTGCCTTGCTCTCCTCTTTCCCCCCATGCCCTTAATTCCTTGTTTCACGGCCTCAAGGGCTCTATTCACGTGTGCCCGATAGCTTCCGGCCACCGGCCATGGCGACCGCCGCCTCGGCCGCGTTCTCCGGTCGTTGTATCGGCCTGGCCGAGATCCCAAGCTCCCTCTCGTTCTCCCGATGTCCTCAGTTCTTCGAACCGTGGCCCGTAGGCCCCAAACCGAGCGCTCTGGCGAGTCCTTGCCACTGGGCATGGCAACGCCGCCGCCGGAGCTACTGTTCCTGGCTGGCGCCCCTTTCTCTCTCCCTCCCATCTGTTCTGAGCCACCCATCCATGATCCAATGGCCCAGAACGTCTGATACCCCTTCGTGGGTTATTTTTCTAAAGAGACCCCCAGGTTTTGATAAATAGAACCCGCAGTCCAAAGCACATTTCCAGAGTATGCCTTCCCCTTTTGAAAACGTAAAGTATACTGTTTAAGTTCAAAATACATTTTTCAGTATTTACAGAAATGCCATTGGATTTGTTTTGCTCATAAAAACTTCGTTTGAGCTCCGAATTGACCTATTCAAATCACGTTAGATTCGTAATAAAGTTCTCTACATGTTAGTACCACTGTTAATCATGTTTGCAACTTTTAAATTTCATGGTTAGGTTTAATTAAATAAATTGCTATAGGAAACCCCATTTAATTCATAACTTTTGCGTTTTAGCTCCATTTTTCGTGAACTTCGCATTGACGTGATCGTAGCGAGACGTAGATTCTTTTCATAAATATTTTATCTTGTTTTCTATACTGTTGGTGTACTGTTCTAATTATAGGAATGTTTGCTTTGCATGAATGCCTTTGGAATGTTGTATGTTGCTGTGTTGGTCGCGTTTAGACGGTGAGGAGAACGTTGGAGACCAAGAGTTCATTGACGACCAGCAGGACCAGCAGGAGTTTGCTAACCAAGGCAAGTATAGCATGTGATCTACCTTGATGCCTATTCACCATTCATTAATTACTCATTTGCATGTGTCTAATTTTGATACCCGTAAGGACATCCTAGTGATTGATTAACCTGTTCCTTGTCTCCTATGGGTTATATGCATATGGGTAGTTGCTAGTGCTCAAAGTAAATGTACATGATATACATGCTGAATAATGGTTCTATGGAATGAAAAGGTAAAATTTGCGTTCAAACAACTGAATTATAGGGCGAAGGAGCAAATGACTTTTGATCATGAAGCTCTTGGCCCTCCATAAGGACTTATTTGTCGGCAAAAGCTAGGACTTACAGTGCAACCGCGATAGTCACATGGCTCTGACTTTAGCTCAGTAGTAGGACCTTTTCTAGCTTGTTAGAGGTTACCTGTATGGCGCAAAAGGGGCTTGCCACGTTGGGTATAGGACTGCCTCTGTTCCTATGTGTATAGCCGCGATGGATATGTGCCATAGGAAAGGGGGGTTCCTACATCTGCTTGCCGAGGAAACCTAGCGGCCCTAACTTGTTAGAGAAACCTATGAAATGGCTTCATAGTGTACCCTTCCCCCTCACCTTGGTAGTGATATGGGAGTAATTAACACGGGCTTTTGGGAATCACGACTCGCGATGAATGTGCACCACCTCTGCATAGGGTTACAAACTATTATAATAGCCGTGCTCACGGTCATAAGCGGCCCAGAAAACTCACAGAATAATTGGTTACTTATTGTTGTTCATTTATGATGGTTTATGATGACATGATCCAAATGATGCTGATATCTGATTAAGTGGGTTTAAATGGGAGCTTAAGCCTTAAGCATAACTTGATAATACTTGATAATAAAATCTTGACTTACTAAAAGTGCTAACTGCAGTAAACCAGTGTCAACCTTTTTGAGCTTCATAACCCCATGTTATCTTGTTGAGTATGGGATGTACTTATGCTTGTTTACTTTCTATATTTGGATAAAAATCCCGGATGGGTAATAGATGACAACGTGTATGAGGAGTTTCCTGAGGACTATTAGGCTTGTGGTCAACCAGTCGACCATCCCTGTGTTGGAGCTTCCACGTGAGAGCTATCTTTTTATTTTTCGCTGTGTTGTGTAAGACTGAGTTATGTTATTAATCATGATGTACGAGACACCGTGATGATACTTTATGTAATTTGTCGACTTATGTGTGTGACTGATCCCTAGGCACACATGAGTTTTATGCATTCAATTTTATCCTTAAAATTAGGTGTGACAATCTTTATCATAGTATCATCAATGTTCATCATCTATTCCGTAAGGATTCCATGGCCGCTCGAGACCATGAGCATGGCCGATATACCAGTTTTACACACTGCAGAGGTTGTACACTTTCACTGTGAGTCACGATTTACCCTTTAGCCCGAGGTAGCTAATCTCTTGACCCACTTCCAAGGAAGATCGGCAGAGTTCACTATGAAGCCTTTCAAAGGTTCGTCTAACAAGTTAGGGCCATTAGATTCACTCGGCAAATAGATGTAGGAACCCCTTTCCGATGGCACAATGACACGCAACCTATATACAAGGGGATAGAGGCTGTCCTATACCCGATTCGGTAAGCCATTCTTATGCCAATAAAGGTAACATCTAACAAACTAGAAAATTCATCATACTGAGCTAAAGCCAGAGCCATGTAGCCCTCACAGTTGTACTGTAAGTCCCAGATGTTCGCTTATAGATAAGTCTTTAGGGAGAGGAATCTAAAGCATCATAAAAACAGCCCAATGCTCTATCCCCTTGTTCCATGTTGCTAAAAAGCATCTTTTAATGTTTATTGCATATACCATTAGTCAAGTTTTAAGATCATGGCTTTAGTTGAGCACTAGCATCATACTACCCAATGCAATGCCCCATAGGTATCAAGGTACAAGTACAAAAGACTAGGAAATCCTTAGTGACAGTCAAGGTAGACACATGCAACATGAATTAAATGATTAAAGGTGTATAGGACAACAAGGAAGATCCCATGCTATACTTGCCTTAAACTTAGATCCTTCTTCTATTGAATTGTAACCTCCAAAGGACTTCTTCTGGATCACCCACTTTTTATGTCACCAACGCAAGGCTCACCGACTGGACATGATCTTAAAGCACCACACAAGCATCCATGCAATCATACACGAAGCAAACAATAGATCTAAATTAGAACAGTACACCAAACATAAAATCAAGATGAAAAGTTTGTAAAATGAATCTACGTCTTGCTACGATCATACAGACGTGAAAAGCACACTAATCAGAGCTATAACAAAAAAGATACATCTACCGAAAGATTTGCTTCGACAAGAAACTATAGGTTTTATTTATTTTAACTATATAAATTCATATACATAAGATATTTTATAAATAATATAAATTGAATCAAGTCAAATTTAGGTTTGAATTATAAAACTAAAGTAAAACAAATAATATTTTAATCTCTTCTTGGACTCCTTCAAACATTTAGCTGAGGTCTCTTGATCCAAACGAACTTAGTAATATTTCCCAATACCACTATAACCATCTTCTAATGATATTCGAAAAACCTCCAATGAACCTCTGATAGAATCTTACTATTCCAAGGAACTCCGAGTCACTCTTACCTACTTGGGTGGGTTACAGCCAAACTCATCATTAACTATCTTGAGTCCTTGTCCATATTCCTACCATTCAAGATAACATATCCCAAAAGAGAACTTCCTTCAACAAAACTGTAGAAGGAAGTGAGTTTTGTTGAAGGAAGTTCTCTTCTGGGATATGTTATCTTGAATGGTAGGAATATGGACAAGGACTAGAGAAAGTTAATGATGAGTTTGGTTGTAACCCACCCAAGTAGGTAGGAGTGACTCGGAGTTCCTTGGAATAGTAAGATTCCAACAGAGGTTCATTGGAGGTTTTTCGAATATCATTAGAAGATGGTTATAGTGGTATTGGGAAATATTACTAAGTTCGTTTGGACCAAGAGACCTCAACTAAGTGTTTGAAGGAGTCCAAGAACAGGTTAAAATATTATTTGTTTTACTTTAGTTTTTATAATTCAAACCTAAATTGACTTGATTCAATTTTGTTGACACAAAATGTGACGCACTGTGCCTCACACACAGCAAGCCGAAAAGCGTGGCTTCAATCGGGTGCCCGGGTGCTTCGTGATCCGGAAACGTGCCAGTCAGTTTGACCTAAAAAAACTAACAAGGGATAAAACAGTTAAATGTCAAACCGGAACATGTCAGGTGAGACCAGACAGTTCCATGTATACGGCCCTGAAGCCACTTACAACGACATACAGCTATAGGAAGCTGTCTGCCAACAAGTTTATAAATCATTCGGCTAATCGTAAGATGAACACACGTAAAGATCCGTTTGCCGAATGCATGTGCATGGGAAGACATGTTTGAACAAGTGAAATTAATTATGAGTTAATGCATAACCAAGCTCAGCAGTCCAGCCGAGTTGGGGTCCATGAAGAAGGAACATGCAAATAAACACGATTAAACTAATCTAAAACCTGCATCTGCCGCACGACACCTAGTTTCGTCAAAGCTTAAACGTAATTAACATGCATGAACCCACGACATGTGACAATCTAGATTAAAACAATTCAGCCATTATGAGCATGTTATTCATTTGCAAAGGTAATATGAAAGCAATGATCATTGAAGCACGAATAAAACCATAAGAGAGGGCCGAACAATATCAATCTAGATTGGGCAGAAGTGTGTTACAAATATATAAAATATTTAAAACATGCAACACAGGATAACTTAATGAATCTATTTAGATTTTGCCGTATCTAATAGAGCCGATAACTGTCTTGCTTTCACTAAGCATATTGAGCAAACGCCTACCGCACGGTATCTACTCATAAACAAAGCATAAGCAAAGACTTCTTGATTGTCAAGCAAAGATCCGCCGCACGATCATTGAAAACAAACAAGACTACTTGCATCACGTCTAAATCCACCGCATGATACTAAACATGATAACAAGGTTGTCGGAACTTACGGAGGTCGACGGATCGATGACTCCTCTCGAAGAACTCGACGACACGACAAAAGGACTCGAAGGTTGGCACGGGGCCGGTTGTATTGATTTGGTTGTGAACCCCTATTACAATGGTCGGGGGTCAATATTTATACCCTAGACAAAACACGAGTCCTAAAAGACTACGATTTACAAAGGAACTCTTAAACAAACTTGGAAACTACGACTCCTTGCCCTAAACTCTCAGAGTCCTTCATTATTACCACTTTCATCTTTTCAATCGGCTTTGCCTGCCATCTTCTGCTTTCCCGAATGGAGTCACCACCTTCCAAAGTAACCGACCGCACAAGCATTTAACCGACCGCTCGTTTTGTTTGCCGAATGTCCTTCTTCCCGCATGCGGGTCCACCTGTCATCTTCCAAAGTCGACCAAAATCCAGTGTTAACACATGCCCCCTCAATTTTGGGATAAAAGTTGTTTTATTCTAAAATTGACCACAAGCTCCTTCTTCCTCCTAGGTCAGCACCGTTCAACACCGCAGCCGCTGTAAAAAAAATTCAAGCCTTCAGCGCAACCTCGGACCCACTTCAAATCTTCAATGGCGACCCAGGATGAAATTCCAAAGGTAAACTTCACTTATATTCGGCAATTTCCACTTGATCTTCCCGTTCTTCTTTTGGCTTATTCCTCTTTGATTTCAATCATCCTTTAAAGGAATACAAGAATTAGATTTTGATCCCTTATGCTGCCAACCCTGATTCCTATTTCCTCGGCCCAATGGGAAATCCTGACCCTTTTGAAATTATCGAGAAGGAAACCCAAAGAATCCCTTTCAAATCTAGGATCACCTTGCCAAACCGATGGCCAAACACGTTCAAGAATTGGCCATTTCCCCCAATCACTGGATGGCAGAATTGGTACAGGAGAATGCTGGAGAAAAGCAGCAGCCACTGGGAAAGTCAAGACATCAGTCATTGTCTAGAATTATCCTTAGCAGAAACACCCAGAAACGATTCCCTTTTGATAGCAGCTTCCCATTTTTGGTCTGACACCATTAATGCCTTCATCTTCGGCCATGGTATGATGACCATCACTCTAGCCGATGTGTTCATGATGACTAGCTTGAACGTGTCACTACCAGTATACCCTCATAAGTACAAGAGCAAAAGTAATCAAAGAGCCGTCAGCTCTGGATGTGGATGGGTCAAATACATCCAGAACTACATGAATGCATCTGGCACCATTTCTGACAAAGAGTTGAAAGCCTTCATGAATATGTGGCTATGCAGATTCATCTTCTGTGGAAAATCCAATGAACCAACTCTGAATCATATGGTGATGGCTGAAGACTTAGCTGCAGGCACTCAGATCCCATTAGGCAAATATCTCTTAGGGTCTGTTTATCATATGATGCATCAGATTACTCTTCAGATGCGCCAAGGTGGAGAAATCTCTTGTGTGAATGGTCCCTGGTGGCTAATTCAGATGTGGCTCTAGCTATACATGCATCAGATAACCTCTGTGAGCCTCTTCAATCTAAGTTTTCCTTCAGTTAACTATGCTGAAGGCAGTACAGCAAAAGTTAAGGCTTGTTAGACTTATGGGGAAGCAGCATCATCTATCAGCATTGACATAGACATTAGTCATTTCTTCAAGCTGTTTTTCAAAGGATTCGACAATGTGCTCTGGTTCCCTTATAGAGAAAATGAAAATTTGACTTTGCCCTGCAAGTTTAGCTATGAAACTGGTTGTTCAGGTCAGGAATCCATGGAGATCTTCAACTCCTTTATCAAACCTTGCACCCTGCCAGCCGAATTTCATCATGGGAGATTAGTGCAGTCCACCTACGAATTCTACTACCTAAATATGGTGGCCAGACAATTAGGATGTGGCCAGCTACCCCCAAGATTCCTTCTCTCAACAATCATAAAGTCAAGGGAAGTAATAACAGAAAGAATGGAAGCCAAGAAAATCTTTGAATTAGGATGGGAATTGCCAACATACGAACCATCTCCATTTGGGCTAATAGATGTTGCTCATCCCTTCTTTGTCTCCTGGTGGCAAGAATGGCATGCTCATATCTTCAATATATCAGTTCATCCTTTATGCAAAAACTTGCAGCCCGATTTTGCTTCTGATAGTGAGGTAATTTCATTATGCTCATCATTTCCTACTCTTGAATTCACTTCTTATTTTAACATCTGGTTATGCACAGGATCTTGAGTCTACTCCCCCTACCAAAGCAATCCAGTACTATTCAGCTGGTCCCAAGCCTGCTCTGGGGTTTGATGCTCCAAAATTAAAGGAATTCATGAAAATTCCTGCAACTTTGGATTCAGTACCTTTAAAGGCACTCATGAGAACTCCTGCTACTTCAGCTGTTGCATCTTCAAGAGGAAAAAGCAAAAGGAAAACACCTGAAAGTTTTCTCTTACCCAAGAAACCAAGGACCCAGAAAGCCAAATTATCTCTTAAGGTATGAACCTTTTATTCTCTATCAGGTTAACAACCCCACTTAGCAATAAACCTGACCACCTCTATATTCATTACTTCCATTGCAGCCACAAGTCGAAATTCCCAGACTAGGCAGCACCTTAGCAGCCGTAAAACCAACTCCTGAAGTTTCTACCGAAAGTGAAGAAATCCATGACAGTGAAGCTTCAGAGACCCACGAAGCTGAAGGTTCAAAGGCTCATAAATCTGATGAGACTATAGGTAACATCGTTCAACCAATTCCCCTTTTTTTCTTTTTAATAACATCTATCCCTTATGCTCATTATCATTTACTTTACTGAGAATAGATGAAATCTTAGATGAACTGGTAAGGGAAACTTCTCCTGATCAAGCTCCAAACCCGTCCCTTCTGAACATTCAGCCAAGTCCTCCAGCAAGCCAGGGTATAACCCATCCTGATGATCAACCAGTTCAGCAGGTAATGCCTTGCCTTACACTATATTTTAGCAAATTCACCCAATCGGCTAACACCTCCTTTCTTCTCTTTTCTTTTTAGAAGAACATCACTAAACCGACCACCAGCTACTCCTTCTCTATTGAGGACTACATCATTGAGAAAGGTGAAGAGATTACTTCTCAACAAACCTTATCGCTGGAAAATCAGGCTCGGCTAAAAGAGGTGATCATTCTACTGAACAAGGATACCATTAGTCTGGTTCAGGATGCAGATCAGATAAGAGACCTCCTTGAACTCATTGATCAAGATATCCCTTCTGCTCTCAAGGCCCCCCTAGAATCTGCAGCCCATCTTGATGACCACTTTGCCATGGTGAGAAGGGCAACCAAGAACATATCTTCGAGGACTGCTTTGCAGAAGGATAGATCTTTGAAGAAGCTGGAGATTAAAGATCTTCACTCTCATATCCAGACTACAAGAAATTCCTTGACAACCTTGGAGCCTGAACTGAAAGACATGGAAGATGAGAAAAGCAGACTAGAAGCTCAACTAGCCGAACTGAATGCCAAAATTCAGTCTCACAGGGCCCATATAGCTAATTTGCCGAAGAACATAGAAGCAGCTTCACTAAAGATAACTTCGGCCATCAAAGAAGATCAGCAAATCAAAACTAAGTTATCCAGCATCCAGGGTTCTGAAGATGAGGATCAGAAAGTGCTAGATAATGTTAGCCGAATCAGGACTGAAGCCATAGAGGCAATCAATCAGCTTCTGAACAAGTAGACATTGGGCTTGTAATAAACTTAAGTGTGATATCCTCTGTCCCTTGATCAATCAACTTTATGTTTACATATTTTTATCCGTTTGAAAAAGCAATCGGCCATTTTCCCTTAAATTTCTCGATTAAAATGTAGCCGATTGTCTCCATTCTTCCGATAGCCGAACGGATCCTAGTTTAAATGTTGTGAGGGTATAGCCGAACAATGCTGGCTCCAACAAATCAGGGAGATAGTCGAACGACGCCCGATTTAATCCATGCCTGGCCCAGCCCAGTAGCGGTCCAGCTGAAAGGGAAAAACCCTACTCCATCGTTCGGTATTCTCGCCCCACGACTCCGTGAAATTCGCCACGATTCTTCGCTTCGGCTTATAAATAAACCCTTCCATTAGCCCTCATCGCTATCTCCGTTTTAGCGTTCTCATATCTGTCTCCTCCACTTCCTTTGTTCGATTCATTCCAGAAGAAAACCCTAACCTCCACCAAAGCAAATGGCGAACAGTGGCGACCGTGGCAAGCGACCTGCCGACGGAGAGGCGGAAGGAAGCAGAGCATCGTGCTGCCGGCGTCGTGGGTACGAATCGGCTTTTTGCCCCCTTGCGATTTTCTTGTTCACCTCTTAGTTTCGATTTTCTCTTCCTCATTCATCAGGATAAGGGTCATCAGTTCCAGCCAATATCATCTCCTTCCTCCGGCGACAGCAGCTCAACCGGGAACTCCATCATCCGGCTCCTTCGGATCTTCTAGCTCTTCAAGCTCCTATCATCCCAATCCTTGGGGCCTGGCTGAACCAGCAGATGCACACCATCCATATTCTCACGAGGAAGAGCTCAAGTTTCGCCAGGAGAGGGACGAGGCCCGGGAGGAGCTAGGCGACGTCTCCAAGAAATTCGGCATCGAGCAAGCCGAATGGGAGGACCAGCGGAAGCAACTCTGCGACGCCATCACCGGTCTGATATCTTCATTCGGTTTTATCATTCTGGCTTCCCCTGCTCGCTGACCCATTTTTTTTCTTTTCTGCCCAGCTCTTTCTACGGAGAACGACCGCCTGAAGGCGGCGGCGAACAAGGTTGCTAACAAGGTGAATGCCCAGGGGGAGACATCCGAGGCACGCGTTGATGCTGTGGACGGCCGTGTTGATCAGGCCGTCATCCAAGGTGTGCACCTTGGTGTTTCTCTCGGGCTGGCGGCAATGACCTCCCGAACCAACGAAGACTACTCCTTCCAGCCAGTCGGCTTCGCTGGAGGACGCCCGGACGAGATCGACGACATCGATGAGCATCTGGAGATCTACGATGATCATGCCGTCGTCCTTGCCGAATCCACACATCCCTAGTCCGTCCTCAACAAGTTATTTGAGGAGTAGTTTGTATTAGGATGGACTTCTGTAAATAAACTTGTCTTTTGGAAGAATACTTATTTCTTTGATTCTTTTCGGTAAAATTCTGCCTGCAACTGTTAGAAAAATGCTGAAAACACCCTGGTCTCGCATAAATATTCTTGTGCTAGAGGCGATGCACACTGCATCGGCTATTTTGTGCTAAAGGCGATATGAACAATATCGGCTATTCTCAGTTTTATTTTTTAGGCTAAAGGCGATTTTCCCTTTATCGGCTTTTCTGATCTATGTTCATGAACCAACCTCAACACTGGGGTAATATTTCTTAAGAAATCTTCCATTGATAGCTCTGGTAAACTCCTCCCCAAATAAAGTCTTCAATATGTATGCATTGCCAGGTACACATTCTACTATTCGGAAAGGACCTTCCCAATTTGGAGACCATTTGTCGAACGCTCTATCCTTTGTTCCAACTGGCAATATAGTTTTCCAAACCAAGTCTCCTTCTGCGAATTGCTTCAGCCTAACCCTTTTGTTATAATACCTGGCAACACGTATTTTATTTTTCTCAATATTTTCCAATGCCTTGAGACGAATCAAATGTAAATCTTCCAATTCATCCATCATCAGATTCTTATAATCTTCTTCTACCAATTCTTTCTGTAACACAACTCGGCTTGAACCTGACCGTAACTCCCATGGTAATACAGCATGATGCCCATAAACCAGTTCATAGGGAGACGTCTGAGTGGACCCATGACAAGCCATTCGGTAAGCCCACAATGCTTCATTAAGAACCAAGTGCCATCTCCTTGGTTTTTCATCAATCTTCTTCTGGATGATTTTAATCATAATCTTATTTGATGCTTCTGCCTGGCCATTAGCTTGTGCATAATAAGGAGAAGAATTATACAACTTAATCCCCATATCTTTGGCAAAATCACAGAATTCTGAAGAAGTAAACTGAGTTCCTTGATCAGTTGTTATAGTTTGAGGAATCCCGAATCTATGAATTATATGTTCCTTAACAAAACTGATCATATTCTCTGACGTTACCTTCTTCAAAGGGATAGCTTCAACCCACTTGGTGAAATAATCCATGGCCAAGAGTACAAATTTGTGTCCCTTAATAGAAGGAGGACTGATCTGACTAATTAAATCTATACCCCATCCTCTGAACAGCCAAGGCTTGATTATGGGATTCATAGCAGATGCTGGAACTTTTTGAATATTGCCGAATTTTTGACAATTGTGACACCCTTTGTAATATTCAAAACAATCCTCCAACATAGTCGGCCAAAAATAACCAGTTCTCCTAATTATCCACTTCATCCGATAAGCTGACTGGTGTGCACCACACAATCCTTCGTGAACCTCATACATCACCTTCTTGGCCTCTTCTTGACTTAAACATTTGAGCAATACTCCATCGAATGGACTTGTAATATAACTGATCATCAAGGAACACAAATTTGAGAGCTTTGTACCTGAGTTTTCGGGAAACTTTTTGAGATGGACCTTTCAGATAATTGGTAATTTCGTATCTCCAATCACCATCTACTTGATCAGTATTTAAAACACCTTCTTCTATAGCAAAAACTTCCCGACTCTCTCGATATCCAGAAGCAGCTTGAGCTAACTTATTTGCTTCTTCATTGTACTCTCTAGGGATATGATGCAAGGTTACTACCAGAAAATTCTTCAAAAGTTCTCTACACTCCTCATAATATTCTCTTAACACATTGTTCTTGCATTCATACTGACCACTCAGTTGATTAATCACCAACTCAGAATCCCCAAAGATTTCAACAGCAACGGCCTTTACTTCTATAAGAAGTCGAAGCCCTCTAAGTAGCGCTTCATACTCTGCCTGATTATTAGTAACATGAAATTCAATAGGAACCGCATACTCAAAAGTTTTTCCTTGTGGGGAAATCAAGAGAATACCAGCACCACCACCTTTGTTACAAGATGATCCATCGAAGAACAAGGCCCAAGGCACAACTGCTTATCGCCTCAACAGAAAGATCCCGATGTTGGGTAATAAAATCGGCAATAATTTGACCCTTTACCGCCTTTGCCGATTCGTACCTTAAATTAAATTCTGACAATGCTAAAATCCATTTGCCAATTCTTCCATTCAAAATTGGCATTGATAGCATATGTTTGATTACATCAAAACTAGAAACTACCACGCATTCGGCATTCAACATATAGTGCCGAAATTTGGTACACTGAGTAATACACACACAAGCAAAGTTTTTCTGTAGCCGAATACCTTGTTTCGGGTCTAGCAGCTTTCGGCTAAGATAAGCTATGACTCTTTCTTTTCCTTCAAACTCTTGCATAAGGGCCGATCCTATCGTTAAGCTATCAGCCGCCACATACAACTTAAAAGGCTTGTCAAGTTGTGGAGGTACCAGCACAGGTGGTGCCTTCATATATTGCTTGATCTCATCAAAAGCCTTTTGTTGTATGTCACCCCATACAAATTTTTGATCCTTCTTGAGCTTTAATAAAGGAGAAAAGGGTAAAACTCTCTCTGATAGATTGGATATGAATCTTCTTACAAAGTTGATTTTGCCTAACAATGATTGTAATTCTGTGAGATTGGTTGGCGGCACAACTTTGTCTATTGCTTCCATGCTCTTTTTCCCAACTTCAATTCCTCCTTTATGAACTAAAAATCCCAAAAACTCACCAGCCGAAACTCCAAAGGCACATTTGTTTGGATTCATCTTCAAGCCATGCTTTCTTGTGCACTCTAGAGTCTTTCTTAAATCGGCTAAATGTCCTTCATGATTTCTAGACTTGACCACTACATCATCGATGTAGATCTCTACAATCTTGCCGATCAGCTCGTGAAAAATATAATTCATAGCTCTTTGATAAGTTGCACCGGCATTTTTTTAACCCAAATATCATGACTATCCATTCAAACAAACCAATATGACCAGGACATCTGAAGGCTGTTTTTGAAATATCTTCTATTGCCATAAAAATTTGATTATAGCCAGCATTACCATCCATAAAACTAATGACTTCATAACCTGCTGCTGCATCTACTAGTAAATCGGCAACTGGCATTGGGTAACCATCCATGGGAGTGGCCTTATTAAGATTTCTGAAATCTATGCAAACCCTCATTTTTCCATTTTTCTTGTATACCGGTACTATATTTGAAATCCACTCTGCATACTTGCATGGCCGAATGAAGTTTGCCTTCTATTAATCTTTCAACCTCCTTCTTCACATCGGCCAATACCTCCTCTTTGTATATCTTCCGTGGAGGTTGTTTGTAAGGACGAAATCCAGGTTTAATGGGTAATCAATGCTCAACAATGGAACGATCCAATCCAGGCATTTCCATGTAATCCCAAGCAAAACAATCTTTAAACTCTTTCAACAGATCTATCAACTTTGATTTATATTCTGGGTCTAACTTTGCACTAATATACACCGGCCTTGGCTTAGAACCATCACCAACATCAATTTCTTCCAACTTATCAGCCAACATAAAACCACGTCCCAACTTTCCTTTGTTGCCATCGACATGATTTCCCATTAAAAATTACTATGAGAGCCGACTGCTTGGATCGGCTGTTGGCCCTCGCTGAAAACATTTACAGGACCTTCTTTCCACACTTTTCCAGAGAAACAATCGACGCCTTCATATTCCCAGTAGGTAGATTCTGTGGCAGCAACACTTACCGAATCATCAGCATAGTACAACTTCAACGTCATCTCCAATCCATTGAATGAGAATTTGATGCATGGTTGAAGGAATGCAGCAATTAGCATGGATCCAATCTCTGCCCAAGAGTAGACTATATGCTCCCTTGCCATCAATGACAAAAAAGGTAGTAATCAGAGTTTTCGACCCAATAGTCAGCTCGACATGGATAGCACCTCGGGTATCAGAAAGGGTTGCCAGCAAAGTCCCTAAGCACCATGTCAGTTTTCAACAATTCTTCATTAGTCATCCCAAGCTTTCTGAAGGTAGTATAAGGCATGATATTGATAGCAGCCCCTCCATCAACAAACATCTTAGTTAAAGGCTTGCCATTGACATATCCCTTTAAATAGAGTGGTCTCAAGTGATGATTCTTGATTGGTTTGTCAAAAACAGCCTGCTGTGTTAATACAAGCTGGGCCATCAAATCCTGACATTCACTTTCATCAAAATCAGAGTACACCTCTTCTTGGACATCTTGGCTTTCGGGAGCTATAAACTCTGATGGGAGGAAGAAAGTCATGCAAGCATCAGCCGAAGGACCACATCCATCAGGCTTCTTCTTAGGACGCCATATTTGCTTTGTTTCGGTAACTTCCTGTTTCAACTCGCTATCCCTCAACCGTTGAACTCTTCTTTTCTGACTTTTCCTCAGGCCTGGAGGACACCACTGTCCTTTTTGCCATACGTATCTATAGGAATCAGCTTCTTCATCCTGCACCCTATCATGAATCCAACCTTGACCTGCAAATCTTTTCCTTTGCTGATTCTCAAAATCATCTATTTTTAAACGTCGATCATCTTCAGGAACCTTCGTTCCAAGTCTTTCATAGACGGGACGGCGGTTGACTCGAGATTGCCTATACTCGGAGTACTGAGCACTACACTCCGGACAATTATTTCTAGCAGGCAACCTCAAGCCTTCATTCCAACAATGCCTAAAGAATGAACAACCCCAATGAGACTGCTCCTGTTCTGTCATGTATTCTTCTTGCTCCTTTCGGTATACCTCTTCCTCATACCTCTGGCATTCTTCCATAAACCATTGCTTCTTAAAGTATTCCTTCTCTTGTTCTCTCTGCCACTTGTTTAGCAAAATACGTGATGTAACTCTGGGTTTGGAAGTTTGACCTTTCTCGGTTTGGCTATTCTGAAACCGAACTCATTGCTGCAGCTCTCTACTGGTGACTTGCCGATCCGAGTCAACAGCACCACTTTTCTTTGCTCTATCAGAAGTTAACACCTTCATCTTGCCTTTACCTTTGAGATAATTGGCAGAGACCATATTCACAGAGAAAGAAATCATATTTTGCGGAAAAGGCTGATCATCAATTTTCATCTTGCCATCAAACTTCAAATGTCCCTCTTGGATAGCTTTCTGGATTCGTATTCTGAACACTCGGCAATCATTGATAGAGTGAGAATTAGTGTTATGGAAGCCACAATACTTTTTGTCTTTCACTCCTTCAGGACGTAGCATGGGATGTCCTTCTGGCAGCTTGATGCGTCCTTCCTTCATCAATAATGCAAAAAGCCTGTCTGCCTTAGTAACATCAAAATCATAGGTTCCCTTTTGTTGTTTCAACCAGCGTTGACTAATTTGAGTAGGCTCCTTTGCCCAATTCAACTTAGCTGTAGCTATCTCATCTTCATCAATATACTCAGTCGCTTCTTCCAGAAAACCTTGATACACCTCATTAGTGGCATTGTTCTTCTGAAAGCGATTATCTCTCCTGAATCCTTGGGCCTGATTACTCATAGCTGCTAAACGCTGTGCAAGTTGGCCAAGATCATCAAACTCCATGCCGAACAACTTCTCCCTGATATTCGGCAACATTCCTGCTATAGCTATTCTAGGTAGTTGATCATCTGGTAAATTCAGAGAATAACACATATTCTTGGTCTCCCTAAATCTACGAAGATATTCCAATGGTGTCTCATTTGTTCTCATCCTCAGACTCATGAGATCGACCAACTTCTTCTCATTAGTACCCGTGTAGAAATATGAATGAAACTTCTGCTCTAGCTCTGCCCACGTACCAATGGAATGAGCTGGTAAAGACGTGAACCACGTGAAAGCTGGCCCTGTAAGAGACAAAGGAAAATATCGAATCCTCCAAGCTTCATCTGAAGCAGCTTCTCCAAGCTGCATTAAGTACCGACTGACGTGCTCTATGGTACTAGTATCATCTTGACCAGAAAACTTGGTCAAATCTGTTGGAGGCTTCACCCTTGGAGGTAACGCCACTCTGTTGTACCACTCTGGATAAGGAGACTTGTATGAATAGGATTGATTTTTTGGCTTCAAGCCGAACTGATTCTGCATCATATCAGCCATCCTGTGCATCAAAACATCAATGCCTGAATCCTGATTTCCTTGTACTTGCACTCCAGAAGGCAATCCTGAAGCACTCCTATACCCTAGGATTTGGCACAGCATTGATAGCATTGTAATCAGTAAATTCTTGATACCCATCTCCATACATATTCTTCTACAATCTGTTTGATGCTGGAGAAACTCTATAAGCTGAAGGTGGCACTTCTCCTGTGGTACCAACATGTACCTGGCCATAGGTGGGATGTGATTGCTTTTCAGTGTGAGTCAATCCACCTATATTTGAAGTCGATGCTATTTCTTTTCCAACAGGCTTCTCTTGATGCTTTGGAACATTGAAAAGTGTCGGTCCACTGAGTGGGCCAACATTTTCTTCAAAGTATTTATCAACCATTGGACCAAAAGTACTGATCATGATTGCCCGAAAGGTATTCAGAAAAGCTGTGTGATGGTTTGTCATGGTTTCTCCCATAGCTTTATAAACCAGGGCTACCATCTTCTGAGCATCCTCCTCTTCAGTGTAATCAGTCTGATGTGGAAGAAGAACCCTTGGCATTGATTGCTTTTGAAACACTTTGTTGCTCTTATTTTTGGAAAAGGACATCAAACACTTCTGCTGGTATTGCTCACATGCTTGTAGCACTAAATCCCTGTAATTATCTGGCAATTCTGCCATGGTCACATCCAGAACATGATCATTGTTGATCTCAGACGCCATCTTGAACTAACAGAGGTCCCACCGAGCGTGCCAAAAAGTGTGTTGACACAAAATATGACGCACTGTGCCTCACACACAGCAAGCCGAAAAGCGTGGCTTCAATCGGGTGCCCGGGTGCTTCGTGATCCGGAAACGTGCCAGTCAGTTTGACCTGAAAAAACTAACAAGGGATAAAACAGTTAAATGTCAAACCGGAACATGTCGGGTGAGACCAGACAGTTCCATGTATACGGCCCTGAAGCCACTTACAACGACATACAGCTATAGGAAGCTGTCTGCCAACAAGTTTATAAATCATTCGGCTAATCGTAAGATGAACACACGTAAAGATCCGTTTGCCGAATGCATGTGCATGGGAAGACATGTTTGAACAAGTGAAATTAATTATGAGTTAATGCATAACCAAGCTCAGCAGTCCAGCCGAGTTGGGGTCCACGAAGAAGGAACGTGCAAATAAACACGATTAAACTAATCTAAAATCTGCATCTGCCGCACGACACCTAGTTTCGTCAAAGCTTAAACGTAATTAACATGCATGAACCCACGACATGTGACAATCTAGATTAAAACAATTCAGCCATTATGAGCATGTTATTCATTTGCAAAGGTAATATGAAAGCAATGATCATTGAAGCACGAATAAAACCATAAGAGAGGGCCAAACAATATCAATCTAGATTGGGCAGAAGTGTGTTACAAATATAAAAATATTTAAAACATGCAACACAGGATAACTTAATGAATCTATTTAGATTTTGCCGTATCTAATAGAGCCGATAACTGTCTTGCTTTCACTAAGCATATTGAGCAAACGCCTGCCGCACGGTATCTACTCATAAACAAAGCATAAGCAAAGACTTCTTGATTGTCAAGCAAAGATCTGCCGCACGATCATTGAAAACAAACAAGACTACTTGCATCACGTCTAAATCCACCGCATGATACTAAACATGATAACAAGGTTGTCGGAACTTACGGAGGTCGACGGATCGATGACTTCTCTCGAAGAACTCGACGACACGACAAAAGGACTCGAAGGTTGGCACGGGGCCGGTTGTATTGATTTGGTTGTGAACCCCTATTACAATGGTCGGGGGTCAATATTTATACCCTAGACAAAACACGAGTCCTAAAAGACTACGATTTACAAAGGAACTCTTAAACAAACTTGGAAACTATGACTCCTTGCCCTAAACTCTTAGAGTCCTTCATTATTACAACTTTCATCTTTTCGATCGGCTTTGCCTGCCATCTTCTGCTTTCCTGAATGGAGTCACCACCTTCCGAAGTAACCGACCGCACAAGCATTTAACCGACCGCTCGTTTTGTTTGCCGAATGTCCTTCTTCCCGCATGCGGGTCCACCTGTCATCTTCCAAAGTCGACCAAAATCCAGTGTTAACAAATTTATATTACTTATAAAATATCTTATGTATATGAATTTATATAGTTAAAATAAATAAAACCTATAGTTTCTTGTTGAAGCAAATCTTTTGGTAGATGTATCTTTTTTGTTATAGCTCCGATTAGTGTGCTTTTTGCGTCTGTGTGATCATAGCGAGACGTAGATTTATTTTACAAACATGTCATCTGGATTTTATGTTGATTGGTGTACTATTCTAATCTATAGCTTTTGTTTTCTGTGCATGATTGCTTCTAGATGCTTGAATGTTGCTGTGATTATCGAGTATAGACGGTGAGCAATTCGTGGTTGATCAAGAGTACTACTTTGAGGAGCAGAAACAGCAGGAGCACTTTGTTCAAGGCAAGTATAGCATGGGATCATCCTTGTTTCCTATCAAATACATTGAATTCATATTTGCATGTGTCACCTTGATAGGGATTCCCCAGAATTGAACTTATACCTTGTCTCCTATGGGATATGCATTGGGTAGCTTTGCTAGTGCTCAACTAAACCATGATCTTGTAACTTGACCAATCTTATATGCAATAAATGTTAAAACATGACTTTTTAGCAACTTGGAAATAGGGTACTAGAGTGTTTAGCTACTTTTTAAATGCTTCAGATTCTTCTCCCTAAGGACTTATCTGTAAGTGATCATCCAGGACTTATAGTACATCTGTGAGGGCTACATTGCTCTGGCTTTAGCTCAGTATGAGGACCTTTTCTAGCTTGTTAGTGATTACCTTTATTGGCGTAAGAATGGCTTGCCAAATTGGGTATAGGACAGCCTCTACTCTTATGTGTATAGCCATGATGGAATTATACCATTCGACAGCGGGGTTTCTATATCTGTTTGCCGAGTGAATCTAATGGCCCTTATTTGTTAGACGAACTTTTAAAAGGCTTCATAGTGAACCCTGCCTACTCACCTTAGAAGTGTTTTGGGAGTAATTAACCTAGGCATATGGGTATCATGACTCACAGTAAAAGTGTACAACCTCTACAGAGTGTAAAACTGGTATATCAGTCGTGCTCACGGTCACGAGCGGTCTTGGAATATTTACGGAATAGATGATCACTAAGAATTATCCGTTTATGCTATTCATTATTCTTGTTTACATTGATCATGTGTTTTCTATGGGATTAAAACAACTTGTTGCTACTCCTATGCTAAAATTTTGACAATTAAAAGCTGATAATGTTAAACCTGTGTCAAGCATTTTGAGCCTCATGAACCCCATGTTACACTTGTTGAGTATGACACATACTTACGCTTATTTATTTTCATTATTTGAATAAAAATCCTAGATAGGTAACAGATTGCTATGGCAATGACGACTTTCTTGAGGATTACTAGACTTGTGATCAACCAGTTGATGTCCCTTTGGTATGGAGCTTCCGCGAGAGATTTTTCTTTATACTTCCGCTATATTTATGCGAAGACTCTGTCTTATTATTCGTGATGTAATAAACACTTGTGATGATACTATTAATAATTTATCGGCTTATGTGTGTGACTGATCTCTGGGTGCATATAAAATTTTGTATTCCATTTTATCCTTAAAATCTAGTGTGACAGATTGTTATAAGAGTCATGTTGACTGTAGGATGTAAGCCTAGTTAACAATAGCCATTTTAGCCTCTTTTGCTTCACTCATCTCATGCTTCCCATCTTACCCTTGATATTTGCTAAATTTTATGCTTCTTTTGCCTCACTCTGTTATGAAAATTATTTCTTCTAATATGACTAAATCTAATTTTATAGATGCCTCGTGCCAATAAAACCGCTCGCATCAGCACCGGAGGCTACTACCCACCTCATGGGTTGTATGAGCCCATGGAGCCATGTGAGGAAGAGGAACCCTAGGAGCAAGAAGTTGACTCGCTAGCACCTGCACCTATGCCTGAGCCATTCTAGGAAGAGCTCGAAGAAGAAGAACCCCAAAAAGTGGAGGTTGTTGTATTGTATGATGATGAGGAGGAGGAGGACATCGTTCAAGAAGATCAGCCAACCCCTACCATGGGATGAACTTCAAAGATCTAGTACAGGCCAGGGTATGAATCCTCCATTTCACACCACTGACTTATAGGGATTCTTCAGACCTACTACGCTAATTGGGACACATGTGTGGAGTATGTCTGCGAAGAACATACGCACCCTCTAGAGGACAATTATTGGAATACTAGGGTGTGCATCTCCATCAGGGATGAAGAGAAGGAAGCATACCAACTGAACGCAAGCTATTCGCATCATGCTTGTCATGCCACCATGGAAGATGACATAGAAAATGCAGCCGCTGAAGCCTGCATGGGTCTCCGTGGCCGTTGTTTTGAGGATATGAAGGAGGACTAATATCGAGTCCTCCCTCACCAACACCCTGAATTGGAGTGGGCAATGATGGACCCTCAGGGCACGGATCCAACTACTCAAATGATGGTACACTTTGGCTATGAGTTAGTAGGGAAGATTCGGAGATTGGAAGATCAGTTGAAGGCACAACAGGAGACTCTTAAGAGGTACCAACAAGTGATAGATGATCAAAGGGAGAGCCTCAGCCTGCCAAGGATTTATGAGAAGCTTCCCCATAAACCTTGCCCATAAGAGTTGGAGTTCCTTTCTATGTAATAAGACGTTAGTAGCATGGGTCAAGTTGAGTCAAGTAGTGTGGTGTGAACTTTGGTGTGCCTAGTTGGATTATTATTATGATTATGTGTGAGTTGGATTTTTGTAATGAGTGCTGGAACTTTGTGGGCATGTCGGCAAGTTCCATAGTTAAGAATATTAAAGTTTGAATCAATAAATAAATAGTTGGGTGTGGTACATCATGTTCTCTCGGATCTTATCTCAGTGTCAATCTAAATATACTTGACCAAAAATTATGAATTTTTTATGGGAATAACTAGACTTAAGTATCTTTCGAATGCCTCTGTAATCACCCCTATATCTGATCTGGTTTATGAGATATACCTCTTTTAATTTGAAGTTTCTGCACAGTCTGGAACCTATAACAGTTTCAGTTGTATTCTATTTTTGAGTAACCTAATACTAGAATCTGGGCATGTGATCTGAATAAAAGCTGTATATAATTTCTTAAGCTTTCCAACTAAGTAAATCATGCCTCTTTTGGATATCTAGAACTTGATATATACTGTTTTACTGTGCTGCTGATGTTGGAATTCGTCCAGAAATGTTTCAAAATGTATTCTATATCTCTATAAGTGTATATAACTTGGAAATATCAAAATTTTGAATATTTGTGTTGGATGTCAGATATCTGGAAGAGGAAGTGGCCAAGGTCATGGAGGTGTTCCCCCACACCCACCACCACCACTGCCACCGACTATTGAGCAACTTCTCGCAGTGCAGACACAGATTATGCAAGCTCTGGTGTAGGATCAGCAGAATCAACCAATTGGTGGAGCACCACGTGATAAGCATGGTGAATTCTTGAAGGGCCACCCCCCCCCCGCTGTTTTCCCAAGCCACTGATCTACTAGAAGCCGATGATTGGCTTCGTGAAGTGGAAAAGCAACTCAACATAGTGTAGTGCTACGACCAGCAGAAGGTGTTGTACGAGTCAGGACAACTCTATGGAGAAGCTCAAGACTGGTGGGAGGCATTCGAGTATGGACGTCCCTCTAATGCTCCTCCTGTCACCTAGCAGGAGTTTAGAGAGAATTTCAGATCTTACCACAAACCTGAAGGGTTGATAGAGCTCAAGCAGGAGGAATTCAGAGCTCTGAAACAAGGATCCATGACTATAGCTGACTATCGTGACAAATTCGTTCAGTTGTCACGTTACGCTCCAAATGAGGTGGTTGATAATGCTGATAAGCAACACCACTTTCTCAAGGGTCTGTATGACGATCTGCAACTCTAGCTTATGTCCAATACATACCCTAATTTCCAAACCATGGTGAATCACGCCATTGTTATTGACAATAAGCGCAAAGAGATAGAGGCTACGAAGAGGAGGCTTCAGGGACATGCCTCTGGAAGCAATACTCGTTCATGCACTAACCCTCAGCAAGGCTTCCAGCACAGGTACCAGGGACCACCCAATCAGTGGAATCATGGTCAATACCCTCAGCGCAACCCGAACCAGCAACATCCACCGTATCAGCAGCAGAATGGCAATAAACGTCCCTAGCAGCAGAGTGGTCAGCAGACACCACAATAGGGAACACCCAACAACACTCCCATGAAGACTAGTGCACCTAGCCCCCCCAATGTATGCTATTGTTGTGGAGAAGTTGGGTATTATGCTAATCATTGCCCTAGGAAGCAGAATCAGCTAACGCCCTAGGGTCAGCATAGTAATTCGAAAGGAACACCTCAGAAGCCAGCACCCAACATGGGAAAGGTGAATCATGTGTCTATAGAGACGGCGCTTGCGGAACCAGAAGTCATGCTCATTATGTTTGATGTTAATTCCACTCCTACCACTATTCTTTTTTATTCTAGAGCTTCGCATTCTTTCATATCACAAGCATTTGTTATAATGCATAGCATACCCTTATGTGCCATGAAAGATCCTATACTAGTAAACTCACCAGGAGGTAGTATGCAAGCTTCTTATCACTGCCTTCCGACTAGTTTATCCTTAAGGTAGATAGAGTTCAAAGTGAGCCCCATTGTGTTGAGAACATCTGGCATTGATGTGATTCTGGGTATGGATTGGATGAAGGAAAACCAAGCAGTGATTCAGTGTCAAGAGAAGGTAGTTGTTGTGACCACACCGAATGGAGATAGAATCAGTGTCGATGTTGTAGTACAAGCATAGCCGATAGCCTCCGTGAATCAGCTTGATGATTGCGTTAACAAGGAGGACCCAGTAGTGGATGAGTTTCTGGATGTGTTCCCCGATGACTTGCCAGGTATGCCACCTGACTATGACATTGAGTTTATTATTGAATTATTACCTAGAACTACATCTATAGTTAAGCGTCCATATAGAATGGGGGTTAATGAACTAGAGGAACTTAAGAAATAAATAAAGGAATTACAGGAGAAAGGTTTCATTCGTCCTAGTTTGAAACCTTGTGGAGAACCAGTGATATTTGTTGACATGATGGATGGTACCCAGAGAATGTGTGTTGATTATCGGTCACTAAATGAGGTTACTATCAAGAACATGTTCCTGCTACCTAGAATTGATGACTTGTTTGATCAGTTGAGAGGTTCTTGTGTTTTCTCCAAGATTGATCTTCATTCTGGTTATCATCAGTTGAAGATTCGTGCAACTAACATACCCAAGATAGCTTTTACTATGAGGTATGGTTTGTATGAGTACACCATTATGTCCTTTGGTTTGACCAATGCACCTACATACTTTATGTACTTGATGAATAAGGTGTTCATGGAGTTTTTGGATAAGTTTGTGGTGGTATTTATTGAGGATATATTGGTATTCTCCAAAATGGAAGAAGAGCACGCTGAACATTTAAGGTCGGTCTTGTAGAAGCTCAGAGAACACAAGTAGTATGCTAAGCGAAGCAAGTGTGAGTTCTAGTTGAAGTAAGTTTCTTTCCTAGGCCATGTTGTCTCTAATGGTGGAATAGCAGTAGATCCAAGCAAGGTAAAAGATGTGTTGAATTGAAAACCACCAGCCAATGTGAGAGAGATTCGTAGTTTCTTGGGATTGGCTGGATACTATAGAAAGTTCATAGAAGGGTTTTCTAAACTCGCCAAGCCTATGACAGCTCTGTTGGAGAAGAATCCTAAGTTTGTGTGGTCTGAAAAGTGTTAGGCTAGCTTTGAAGAATTGAAGAAGAGGTTGACTACAGCCCTAGTATTAGTTTTGCCAGATCTGATCAAGAATTTCTCTATCTATTGTGATGCGTCTCGTCAAGGTCTCGGATGTGTTCTTATGCAAGAAGAAAGAGTAGTGACCTATGCATCCCGATAGTTGAGAAAGCATGAGCTAAACTATCCTACTCATGATTTGGAGTTAGCAGCAGTGGTTCATGCTTTGAAAATATAGAGGCACTATCTTATCGGACATAAGAGTGATATCTATACTGATCACAAGAGTCTGAAGTACATTTTCACTTAGATGGATCTGAATATGAGATAGTGTCGATGGTTAGAGTTGATTAAAGATTATGATCTAGAAGTACACTATCATCCTAGAAAAGCGAATGTTGTTGCCGATGCTCTTATCAGGAAGAGTTACGCCAATGAGGTGCAAGTGGCATCTACTTCAAGTGAGTTATGTGTTGAATTTGTGCAACTAAACTTGGGCTTTGTCACTAATGCAGTGGAGTTGGTGATAGAACCCACACTGGAGCAAGAAATACATAAGGACCAGTTATAGGATGTGAAGTTGAAAGAGATAGAGGAGAATATAGTGATTGGAAAGGCACTAGGTTTCCGTATGGATGATAATGGAACTCTATGGTTTGGTAAAAGACTATGTGTACCTGAGAGTAAGGATATACGAGATGCAATTCTTCGTGAGGCACATGAGTCTACTTACTCTATTCATCCCGGGAGTACCAAGATATACTTAGATCTAAAAGAGAAGTATTGGTGGTGTGGACTAAAGAGAGATGTTGCTGAGTATGTTGCTATATGTGATGCGTGTCAAAGAGTCAAAGCAGAACATCAAAGACCTGCCAGATTATTACAACCAATGAAGATACTTGAGTGGAAGTGGGAAGAAGTTGGTATGGATTTCATCATTTGGTTACCACGCACTCCCACGCACTTAGAGAGGTTTATGATTCAAATTGGGTGATAGTGCATCGGTTAACTAAAGTTGCTCACTTCTTACCGGTCAAGACTACCTATACTAGCTCCCAATTGGCTACATTATATATGGAAAGAATAGTATATCTGCATGGTGTTCCAAAGAAGATCGTGTCTCACAGAGGTACTCAATTCACGTCACACTTTTAGCAAATAGTACATACCTCATTGGGAACAAAGTTGAATTTTAGTACAACGTATCAGCCTCAGACCGTTGGGCAAACTGAGAGGATTAATCAGATATTATAGGACATGTTGAGAGTTTGTGCATTGCAGTATGGTACAAGTTGGGACAAGAGCTTGCCTTATGCAGAGTTTTCATATAACAACAGTTATCGGAAGAGTCTCAAGATGGCACCTTTTGAGACTTTGTATGGACAGAAGTGTAGAACCCCATTGTTTTGGAATCAAACGGGAGAAACTCAAGTATTCGGACCAGATGTTTTAAGAGAATCAGAAGAGCAAGTGAGGATGATGAGGATGATTAGAGATAACTTGAGAATGGCGCAGTCTTGACAAAAGAGTTATGCCAACACTAGGAGAAGAGAATTGGTTTTCGAAATAGGGGACTATGTTTATCTAAAGGTGTCCCCTATGAGAAGTGTGAGAAGGTTTAACATGAAGGGAAAGTTAGCACCAAGATATATTGGGCCTTTCAAGATTTTAGAGAGACATGGTTCAGTTGGAATTGCCTGAGAGCTTATCAGGTGTACATGATGTGTTTCATGTGTCTCAGTTAAAGAAGTGTTTGTGTGTACCAGAAGAGCAGATACCGTTAGAGGAGCTTATAGTTAAGGAAGATCTTACATATGAGGAATTTCCGGTAAAGATTTTGGAGACGGTAGAAAGGGTTACAAGGAGCCGAGTTATAAAGATGTGTAAGGTTTAGTGGAATCGGTATACAGAAGATGAGGCTACTTGGGAAAGAGAAGAGTATCTAAGGAAAACATACCCACAACTTTTTGAGTAAGCATCGTCCGAATCTCGAGGACGAGATTCATTTTAAGGGGGAACAAATTGTAACACCCTAAAAATTTCATGATTTTGAAATAGGAGAATTTGATTTATTATGTATTTTTGAGGGCATTTAAAGTTAGAAAAATAATAACTTTGTTAAAATTAAAATTAAATATAGGTCTACATACATGTTATGCATACATGCTGCTACATTGGGATTTTTTTGTGATGTTTGGTTGATTCAAAACTCAAAGGAATTCAAATCCATTTCAAATTTGCTTTGGAAATCTAGAAATTCAAAAGAAAATGAATTCTTTTCCTCCCTTCCCATTTCAGCCTGAGTAGCCCACTACCGGCTTGTTCTCCTCCTTTTTTCCCCACAGGCCCAGCACTCCCCCTCTCTATCCCGCGCGGGCCACCTCTTTTCCTTTCTCTTGCGTGGCCTAGTGGCGAGTAGTAGCCCAACGCTTCCCCTCTCTTTTTTTTGCTGACAGATTAGACCCATGCATCGGAGCCTTCTTCATCCTCCACTCGTGGCCGAGCCGGACATGGCCTTGAGCCGGAGTCCACCTTTGCCCCGACTCCGCCCGTTTTGGCGTGCGCTTCACATCGCTAGCCCTCTTAAATATCAGCTGAGCCCCCCGCGCCACTTTCCCATCAAAGCTAAGCAATCCACAGCGCCTCCGATCCCTAAGCCACGCCGCTGCAAGCTCACAAGCCACCGCAGCCGCGGGACTCATCCAACCACCGCCTCGTCAACTCACCGAGCTATCTGCCATGCTTTGGGACAAGGTAACGAAGCCGCTAGTCTTTGCTGCGCCCCCTCTCTCGCTCTCTTTTTTTCTAGCCATGTCACCGAAGTGTCGCCGGAGCTTCTCTTGAGTTCCCGTGGTCCTCCCGTGCCCGGTGGTGGCCGGGAACGTCGAAGCCAATGCCGCCAGCGAGGTCTGGCCAAGGCATCGCCGTGCTCGGCCCTATTGCTGACTGGCCATCCCTTCTCTCCCCCTTTCGATCTAATTCCATCCGTCCCATCTGGCTCACACGATCCCAAATAGATCATACCCCTTCGCCTGTCGTTTTTACAAAAAGCCCTTATAATTATTTGATTCTCAGCCCGTCGCCCCTCCATTTATTCTAAAGAGCCCCTGTCTTTTCTTTAAATCATATTCGCAGTCCTTAGACAGATTTAAAATCATATTTTAATTATTTTTAAATTCAAAAACTAAGTTTCACCTATTTACCAAATTGCCACTACTTTCTGTAGGCCATAAAATCTCCGTTTTAACTCTGATTTGATCCGTTCCAGTTGCGCTAGATTCATAATTAAGTAATCTACATGTTCATACTACTGTTAAGAATGTTTTCAACATTTAAAATTTGAGGTTATATTTAATCTATTATTTTATTAAAGAAAATCTTGTTTAATTTATAACTTCTTCGTTTTAACTCTGATTTTTATGATCTTCGCGTCTATGTGATCGTAGCGAGACATAGATTCATTTTAAAACTTTTCATTTACATTTTATTCTGATTTTTGTACTGTTCTAATCTATAGCTTTTGTTTGCTATGCATGATTGCTTCTAGATGCTTGTATGTTGCTGTGATTATCGAGTATAGACAGTAAGCAATTCGTAGTTGATCAAGAGTACTACTTTGATGAGCAGAAACAGCAGGAGCAGTTTGTTCAAGGCAAGTATAGCATGGGATCATCCTTGTTTCCTATCAACTTTAATACATTTAATTCATATTTACATGTGTCACCTTGATAGGGATTCCCTAGAATTGTACTTATACCTTGTCTCCTATGGGATTTGCATTGGGTAGCTTTGCTAGTGCTCAACTAAACTATGATCTTGTAACTTGACTAATGGTATATGCAATAAATGTTAAAACATGACTTTTTAGCAACTTGGAAACAGGGAGCAGAAGTGTTTAGCTACTTTGTAAATGCTTCAGATTCCTCTCCCTAAGGACTTATCTGTAAGTGAGCTTCTAGGACTTACAGTATAGCTGTGAGGGCTACATCGCTCTGGCTTTAGCTCAGTATGAGGACCTTTTCTTGCTTGTCAATGGTTACCTTTATTGGTGTAAGATTGGCTTGCGGAATCAGGTATAGGACAGCCTCTACTCTTATGTGTATAGCCATGATGGAATTATGCCATTCGATAGGGGAGTTCCTATATCTATTTGCCGAGTGAATCTAATGGCCATAATTTATTAGACAAACCTTTGAAAGGCTTCATAGTGAACCCTGCCTGCTCACCTTGAAAGTGTTTTGGGAGTAGTTAACCCTAGCATATGGGTATCACGGCTCACAGTGA
The DNA here is from genome assembly GCF_019320115.1 of Miscanthus floridulus. Taxonomy (NCBI): domain Eukaryota; kingdom Viridiplantae; phylum Streptophyta; class Magnoliopsida; order Poales; family Poaceae; genus Miscanthus; species Miscanthus floridulus. The sequence continues at coordinate 95,004,480 of NC_089588.1, read as the reverse complement.
AAGTTTACAACCTCTGCAGAGTGTAAAACTGGTATATCAGCTGTGCTCACGGTCACGAGCGGCCTTGGAACATTTACGGAATAGATGATCACTAAGAATTATCCATTTATGCTATTCATTATTCTTGTTTACATTGATCATGTGTTTACTATGGGATTAAAACAACTTGTTGCTACTCCTATGCTAAAATTTTGACAATTAAAAGCTAAATGCTATTAAACCTGTGTCAAGCCTTTTGAGCCTCATGAACCCCATGCTACACTTATTGAGTAGGACATGTACTTATGCTTGTTTTTTTCATTATTTGAATAAAAATCCCGGATGGGTAACAGATTGATATGATAATGACGACTTTCTTGAGGATTACTAGACTTGTGATCAACTAGTTGACGTCCCTGTGGTTTGGAGCTTCCGCGAGAGATTTTTCTTTATACTTCCGCTATATTTATGTGAAGACTCTGTCTTATTATTCGGGATGTAATAAACACTTGTGATGATACTATTTATAATTTATCGGCTTATGTGTATGACTGATCTTTGGGCGCACATAAGATTTTGCATCCCATTTTTTCATTAAAATCGGGTGTGACACTAAAATTGCCTCATGCCGGTTCCAAAACCAGCTAAGGCCAATTTTTACTAGGCCCTACTAATCTCATGCTAAAACCGGCCTAGGTCGGTTTTTACTAAAATTTGTCCATTTACCACAAGTTTCATCAACATTAAATGCATTTGATTTTTTTAGTCCATCTTCGGCTCTCCCAATCATATTTTGACTATCAACCGCTGCTTTACTTTATGCTTTAATTCAAGCAACTAATGGGAGATTTTCTGGGCTTGCTTGGCATACGCGTTCTACCATCGACATTCCTATGGAGTTGCCGCTATGTCATTTCTGTTATTAGGTTCTTATACTTTTTCATTATTCTTTTGTTATGGCTTTGAGTCTTTAATACTCTGTAATACACTGTTTCTAATGCATACCAATAATGATGTCACTATATGTGTGTGAAATTGATAGTGGCGCACATGTAATATGCATATGACGGTTTTGTTTTGAAAACCGTTTGTGACACTGTAATCTGGGACGGAGCAAGTAATTTCTTGTAAGACACTTGGTCTGATTAAGACACTTAACAACCTCGATCAAGTTGTCGAAGTGGCCAGGAAATGGCAATTATTTATTGTAAGTTCTAGTGGTTGACATTGGACACCCCCTTCATGTGCAGTGAGCCCTAAAAATTGTGACTTAACGTATGGCAACATCTTGGATCCAATCTCTATTACTTTTATAAATTAAATTAGGTGTATGCCTGGCACATCTTGAAGTCTTCCTCGGCAAAGCCTAGTCCTTCACTATCACTACTAGCCCATCAACCCGTTGCCTCGCTTGGGCCATAATCTTAAAAGACATAAACATTAGTTATTGTTTAATACCTCTAACGGAGTACTAATATTAAATTGCACATTTTTACTTTGTTGATTTTCTAAGACAATAGATTTTACATTGACTCTATCTAGTTGAGATAAACATATCAATTACTAATCTATAAGTTTTGGCACCATATCCATAGTTTTTCCTTTACATGGACCTTTGTGTATATTTTATATGCATTAGTTGAAAATTTTGATTAAACTATAATGTCTCTTGTTGCAGTTCATATGTTATGATGCCATAAATCTAAAACTTTGATTTTCAAGTTTAATCTTATTAGTTGCTACAGATTTTTTAACCTCAAGTTAATTTAAAACTCTTATTATATCTTTGAGCAACTCTCTTTTTATACTTTTTTAAATAAGACTCTAGCTCGTAAACTACACCCTAAAACACTATAATGGAATATATAGTAATTTTAATTATGCATCAATCACTTAAGATTAGTGTCAGAGCTTGAAGTGAGATCTGGGATGGTGTAGCTAACATAAATGGGTATTAAGTATTTTATTGACTATTCAATCTAAAGTATAACAGATTAAATGGATATTATTATCAATGGGCATATACTTATGCTTTTTTAAGAATTTCTATAATTTATCTATTTTTCTAATGGATCTTGTAATGATTGACATGGAGGCTCCATTGGGACCTCTAGTTAGAATTCTAGGATTTATCTTTTTTGTAGCATGATATGCATTTAAGTTTTTGTGCATCCTTTTTGTGATAGCATGAATCAATAGTTTAGTTTTTTAACTTTTAACCTAGTTGTTATTTGTTATCTATATGTTAATTTAAATCTCTAGTACTTATTGTATCTTCTATTCATTTTTTTATTTTAAATTTATTAAAAAATATTGTAGTCATAGACTACCTCTTAGTTCTTATAATAGCTTAAATAGTAATTTCAGCTTGCACTATGGCACTTGAGATGTTGAATTTGTTATGTTAAAGATTTATATGTTTAATTGTATTGTTTTATGAGTACTTAAAATTAAATTACTAATGTTTATATTACATAATGTTTAACTAAAAATTGTATAAACTTATTTTAAAAAATAAATTTGGGATTTTATTATGATGGAGTATTAATTGAACTTAAACTATACCATTACTTTCATTAAAATGTCGTTTTTGTTAAGGGAATGTTTTCCATGTTTGGTAAACTACTAAAATTAATATTTAACCTAGTGTATACATGTTTACTTTGTCTACATGAAAAAACATAGCATTATGCTTACTTTTTACTTTAGAGTATAGAAGCGTGTAATTGAGAAAAACTTACACTATAATATATGTATATTGGATTATTTTTCATGATAAGTTATATTGGTATTTACGTGTTTTGTTTGAGAGATATTTTTATTTTTTCATAACGGCTGAGGTGGATAATTTGGACACAAATTTAAATGTATTACTTTATATTATCTTTCATACATATATGAGTATTTCGAATGCAAAGGAGTTACTTTGCAATATATTTTATAAAGTAGACATGGATAATTTTTAAAAAAATATTGGAAGGTTATTCCAAATTACCTTTCATAATGTCAGAGGTGTATTGTTTAGTTATAAATTTAGAGGGTTATTTTAAATTATCTTTCATAATGACAAAAATGAGTGATTTAGATGTAAATTTGGGGAGTTATTTTAAATTATAATTCATAAATGACATGTGGATACCTTAGACGTAAATCTAGAGATTATTTAAAATTATCTTCCACAGCTGGATGCACCGGAACCGATGGAGTTATTGTTTTTCTAGACTATCGGACCACTTTTATAAACCAGTAGTTTGGCACACGTGCATATATTGTTTGGTTGGGTTGATAAATTCTATCTTAGGTTTGATTAATAGACTAACCTTTTCTTTGATATTTAATTAAAAGATTAACCAAATGGCTATCGACCTGATGTTTTACTTTTTGGGGGTGGATCTGATATTTACTAATACATTAATGAACTCGGCAGTCCTAATCAAATATTTATTAGTCAAATAAAGTGAATGTCATTACAGCCGATCAAGATATTTTTAGGGTGCGGCCTAAGTTGTTTTTCTCCTAGACAATGAGATATTAGGCTGTTTTGATATATAATGGTGGGGGTGGATATATGTCGACAGAATATCGTCGACAGTCCTCCGAGGGGTATCCCACGAAGATAGATTGATCGGCAGAGGAGCGCGAGATCAAGAACAAGAAGGCAACAGAGACACACGAGTTAGACAGGTTCAGACCGTTAGTATGACGTAATACCCTACTCCTGTGATCTGTTGGTTTGTATTAGCTATCGTATGATGTTGCGTGTGTTTGGAAGGGGTCCTTGCCCGCCTTATATAGTCCGGGGGACAAGGATACAAGTCAGTTAGATCTAAGAGATAACGGAAAAGTAATAACAGATTACAGTAATCATGGGATCATACGTATTCTAATAGATCTCATAGTATCTTCAGGATATCTCCCCAGTGTCTTGCAGGAGGCGCCGAGCAGAATCGTGCCCCGCAAGGCTTCGTCTTGTGGGCTGGGCCACCCCGGGGGCGCAGCCCATGTGGTCTGCCATGGGCATCCGGGGTCGTACCCCCCACAGCTAGTCCCCAAGCGCCTTGTAGCCGTTGTGCAACGCCATCTTGAGCTTGACCGAGCAAGTGCGAACAAAGCCGAGTAGTCAAACTCTTGGTCCGACCACCGTGAAGAGTCGCTGAGCAGTTGTGAGCAATTGCCGAGCAGCATGAACCACGGCCGGGCAGCATAACCCAAGTATGGCTTGCCATAAGGGTGTAAGGAGCTCAAGTCCAGAATCGAAAACATCTTAGCAGTGGACCAAGTGTGCCCACTTAGAATCCGACCACGAGAAAAGGAGTTAGCCTTCTTCATCTTCAAGAGGCCGTCTTTCAGAAAAAAGCAAGCACATTCACCGCGAGGTGAAGTGTGCCCACTTAGTCCCCGAGCCTAACAGTAGATGACGTAGTCATGTGGTGCCAGGGTCCAAAGTAGAAGAAATAGTAGAAGACCAGCCAAGCAGGCAGCCAGTCCCCGGGCGTAGCCCCAAAATGAGATAAAGCACATTCACCGCAAGGTGAAGTGTGCCCACTTAGTCCCTGAGCCTGACAGTAGGTCATGCAGTCATGTGGTGCCAGGGTCAGAAATAGAAAAATAGTGAAATACCAGCCGAGTAGGCAGCCAGTCCCCGAGCTACAAGCAGAGAAATCGGAGAAATCAAACCGTGGAGACAAAACCGGAGTAATGGCTATATTGTAACTGTCATTGAGCCCCAATAAATGGTGGAGATGTTGGTGATTAATCGGCGAGTAATAACCAACGGCAACGATAAATTAGTGACATGGGCTGCGGTTGCGCAAAAGCCCACATGACGGCCCATTTTACCGTGTCAGATAATCCGGAGATGCGCAGATCGTGGGAACGGTTTCCTAAAAACCCTCAAATGCGAAAGGGTGAGGAAAATGCTTTATAACGGCACCGCCGCCCCTCGTGCTCCCACCTTTGCCACTTCGCCATTTCATCTTCCTCCTTAGCCATCACACTTCCTGATTCGCACCCACACACGCTGCCGGCACCAGTCCCCATCTAGATCTGAGAGATGGCGCCGAAGAGGAGAGCTGTGAACCCGAAGAAAGCGAGCCCAAAGAAGGCAGGTGCCAGAGCCAGTCATGACGAAGAGTGGGCGCCGTCGCGCACGGGGGAAGCGGAGCTCGAGAGATTGGTGGCGGCGGGCGTGCTTCCTGACCGCATCACCGCCGGATGGCGGCCAACCAGTGGTGAGCCCTTCCCAATGCCTAACACCGATGAAGTTGTAGTCTTTGAGGATTATTTCTGGCGTGGGTTGGGGTTCCCTGTTCATCCTTTCCTTCGAGATCTATTGGAATTCTGGTCGATTAGTTTGTGCAATCTCCACCCCAACACCATATTGCACATTTCAATCTTTATTCATTTCTGTGAGACGTTTCTGGGGGTTCTACCGCACTTCAACCCCTTCAGACACCTATTCTGGTTGAAGAAGAAAGGCGGCGGTGGCTCCAAGGTGGTCGGTGGCATATATCTGCACCTCCGGGATGGAATGGCCAACGAGTATATTAACGTACCGCTGAACACTTCTCTGAAAGGGTGGAATTCCAAGTGGTTCTACATGAAATAGAGCCACCCGGCAATCCGCTGCGACATCCACCATATCCCGGAGAACCAGAAGAGCTGGTCGGAGAAACCGAACAGTGTTGACATGGAACAAGTTAGGGAACTCCTCGACCTAATTAAAGGCATGGAAATTAGAGGTGAACTGGTGGCAGCAAGCTTCATAGTGTGCCGCGTCTAGCCCTGCAAGGAGAAGGCCCACCCGGGCTTTGACTACAGAGGTGATGATGACAGGACCCGGGAGAGGACGGAATGATTGACAAAGAAGAATGTCCTAGAGCGGGCCACAGAGCTGTTCGCTCCCAATATTTTGTTCATATGGTCAAAGCAAACGAGGGCCTTCAATTGCACATATCCGCCTCCTGAGGTAATCATCTCGATTTTTATTCCCGATACTCTTAATCCTGAAGCATTGCCGAGCAGTGATCTGATTCACTTATGCAAAGATCCATTCACAGGAAAGAGTGGTGTATTTCTCCGGCGTGCCAAGGGGTGATTGACCGAGGGGAGTTGATGCCTAGCCACTAGCTCAGCCTGAGGAAAATGCGTCCAACGCCTCATCAGAATCCAGAGGCACTGATGCTAGTTCGAGGAAAGAGGGCAGCGGCCGACGAGCCAGCCCAGAAGAAGAGAAAGACGGTAGCTACCGCTCCCCTCAAACTAGGCGGCATCTCGCTTGGTGGTGACCAGACCACTCGAACTTGAAGGACCGCGGTGCTCGAGTGGTCTGATGACGACGAAGATCCAGTTGCTCCTCCTCCAAGCATGCAAGCGCCTCCATGCAGCACACGCATGGAGTAGCAATCAAGGGGAAGTGAAGAAGTCCCTGAGCAGCATGCAAGGGGATTCCCTAAGCAGCAGACGATAGAAGTCACCGCTGGGCAGGCGACGGGAGTCCTCGAGCAACAGGCGAAGGTAAATCCGGAGCGACGGGCGGAGGAAGCCCCAGAGCAGCAGGCGAAGCAGAGGCCAACTATGGATGAGGCGAGACCTCCACCCCAGAGCAAGGGAGTCAACCCCACAGTCGCGCCTGGGGGCTTAGGCAGGCATCACTGATTCAAAAAAGTGCACCGGCAGACCAAACGGTAAGTATCCTCGTGTTGGAGTTACTTTGCTATCTTATCTTAGCTTTTTTGGCACTTGACCAAATGATCTGATGCAGTGCAAGGCATATAGAGGGTCCGTACCCGTCCGCCTATACTGATGTGCAGCCTCGGGCTAATCCCAGGGCGGAGGTAACACCGGCGGCTCCCATGTTGGGGTCCCCAGGTGCTCGGCAGCCGGCGGAAGAGTCAACCACCACTGCGGGTGGACTTGGAGACGGTGAGTGGTCAGCGTTGGTGGAGGATGGGTCGGCGACAATACATGAAGCAACGGCGGGTACTATCGGGCCCTTAGGAGCTAAAGCTAGAGTTGCCAGCGATGCACCAAAGTCTAGGTTGGCGAAACCAGTGGCGCCCGAGGAGCTAACGGCGCCCCTTGAGGCATCGCAGGGCATGGTTGGACCCGCTGTCCGGCCATAGAGGCCCCCGGTGGTGTCTCCCGCTGCTGTGGAAGAGGAGGACGAGGTGGAGGAGATCATTCGTGCTGAGCCTCGAACCCAATCCGTCCAAATCCTTCGCAAGCGTGGTGATAAGGTGGTAGTTGTCGAGGAGGACACCCCCAAGGAGATGACGAGGCTGAAATCCACCCTCGCCAGGGTAATAAAACAAATCGAGGTTAGTACTGAATCCTGAGTATTCGTCTTTGATGTTGGAGATCGAATTCCATCATTGTCATTGTGCATTTTCAGGGGATAACTCGAACTGTCGAGCACCAACACCAGTTGATAAAAGAGGATGGGGCCCCTCGCCGAGGAGAACCAAAAACTCAAGGAGGCGATGAACCTCTAGGAGAGAAACACTTAGAGGGCCCGGCGCGAGCGATACCTCACAGAGTCCAACGCGTGGGACCTGGAACACCAGAGGGGGGTCCTATTTGAGCAGCTGACGGCTACATCTGAACAGCTACGGAGCAAGTCCAAGCAGCTGGCGGCTACATCCAAACAGCTATGGAGCAAGTCCGAGCAGCTGGCGGCTACGTCCGAACAGCTGCGGAGCAAGTCCGAGCAGCTGGCCACTGCCTCCACACAACTGAAGGATGCTTCCAAGCAATTGGAGCAGCTGCAAAAAGTCTCCGAGCAGAAGAAAGGTACATGTGATCGGTGAAAGCGCTTTGCATAGTTGGATATGCTTATTGTTGGTGATTATTGTTTTACTTGTAGAGCAAGATGTGGAGCTTGGCTAGCTACGCCAGGCCTTCGAGCAACTTCAAGAGGAGAAGGCGAAGGTGATAGGGCGAGCGAACAAACTGGCCGAGGAGCTGAATGGTGAGTACTCCCTGGTTGGGGTTACTGCTGAAGTAACTCTCCTGCTTGATGGAACTTTGTAATGCTTGCAGACTACCATCGGAGGGTCAAGGCATAGTTCGATGTGCTGGAGCAGGATGGCCGAACCCAGAGGTACAAGTTTGACGCCATAGTTGCCGAAGTCAAACCAGTGCTCGATTGCGTCGAACCAGAAGTGGCTCCTCAGCCTGATGGCAGGCCACCGTGCCCGGACATCATCATCAAAAGATGCAAGATGGCGTGGGAGAGCTTCAATCGCGACGCCATTGTTTCTGCCGCTACCCACGCCCTTGCTATGGTTCGGTCCCACTATCCAGCCACTGACCTTTAGGTGATAGGGGGCGGGTTCATCGAAGGGCTAAGCAAGGCGGAGACCCAGCAGCTGGAGGATGAAGTGGAGGACGCAGCGAAGAACTTAGGCGGCGATATAGACCTATTCGATGAGACGGACTACAATGGCAGAGCACAATGATCTGCTTGGTGGATATCATCTGTAATTTTTGGACAGTGTAGTGAGAATGCGCGAAAGCATAAAAACACTTACGTATATGATAAATGTTATAAGGTGCATGTGTATGCAGTTAGATTGTATCTCGGTGAAAAAATCTCATAGTTTTTTATGGAGTAGAGTCCGAGCAGTTAGTTCGCTACTGACCCTAAGGCCTCAGCTAGCCCATAGTCCATAACGTCAAGCGCGGAGCCCGTGCACGTGTTGGAGGAACAAGCATCACCAAAGAACCACAGCCGACCACCCATAACGCAGAGCGCAGAGCCCGTGGCACATGTAGGGAGAGATCAGAGACTGCGTCTTCTCCATAGAGAACAGAGCAGAACGTGTGCTGCTCGGCGATTATCGAAATAACTTGGAGACATATGTAGTATAAGCGGCGTCCGAGCAATTAGTTCTGTGCTGAGCTTTCGGCCTTGGCTAGCCCATAGTCCATAACGTCAAGCATAGAGCCCGTGGACGTGTAGGAGGAACAGGCGTGCACGGCGCTGCTCGGCGTACACCGCAAGATATTATATAGTACCAAATAGGCTACTTTCCTTGTAACCCTGCCCCTCCAGAGTATATAAGGAGCGGCAGGGGTCCCCTAGACGATATCTCCATATGATCGACATACACGATCCATACATCTCATATTCAATACAATACACCAAAGACACAGGACGTAGGGTATTACGTCGATCAGACGGCCCAAACCTGTCTAAATCACTATCTCTGCGCCTTGTGTCACCATCCGGTTCCTGATTACATGCATCCCCACCGACAAATGTACCATAGCGAGATACCCCTCGGTGGACTATCGATGATATTCTATCGACAGTTGGCGCGCCGATAGGGGTCTGAGTTTGATCCCATGGCAAGCCAGATGGACCTCAAATCAACAGCGCGTTCACATCATCAATCTCATGGAGATCCATGTCGATCCATGACGACGATTCATTGCTGGCTACACCAGCCCCTACGACAGCAGATCCGATCTAGGAACCACCTCCGAGGCCACCTTCACCAACAACTCACCACCCGCCAGGTGCTCGCCGTCAACGCCGACCAGATAACGTCGTACGCCGCTGACCAGACTTTCTGTCTAAAGCTAAGTCATGCTTTAATATTTTTCTAAATATTCTCCAATCTTCATATATCGCCATAATTTTTCTCTGAGCTGTTTTCTCCATGTTTGCTCTCCAAACGATTTTTTCGACTCCCCCGAACAGTCACGTTGATGCTCGGACGCCTCCAGAGATGGTCCTGTCTCTGGCTCCTCCCTACACGTGCATGAGCGTCTGCCCTCTGCATTATAGGTGGTCGGCAGTGGCTCCTTAGTGATGCCTGTTCCTCCTACACGTGCACGGGCTCCACGCTCGACGTTATGGACTATGGGCTAGCTAGGGCTGGAGACTCAGCTACACACTAACTGGTCGGGCGGTTCATATTAAAAATACATACATCTTCGCTCCAACTGATCACCGAGCTACATATGCTATTTCATCATCATTGTTGATTTTTCTCTGGAGTTCATATATTTTTACATCATATACTACCCGTTCTACCTATTTGTATTGCAGGATCATCGTCCAGGTGATCGGATCACCTGGTGCTCGAACTTCTCCACCGATCCAAGCACTAGATCACCGGTCTGAGCACTAGACCACCGATCCGAGCACCAGATCACCCGTCCGAGCACCAGACCACCGATCCGAGCACCAGATCACCGGTCCGAGCACCAGACCACCGATCTGAGCACTAGATCACCAGTCTGAGCACCAAACCACTGGTCCAAGCACCAGACCACTGGCCAGAGCACCGACCACCATGCCCAGTACTGTGGGAGCGCCTAGCGCCACCTTGACTCGCCCATCCTGTTCGCTGAAGCCATGGGTAACTCACGCGCACGCCGTGACCACCCCGCTGGAGCCCCGTAGTGACCCGTGCGCCTCGCCATCGTCACCAGGTTGCCGTGGCCGCCGGAAAGACCCTACCAGCCACCTGGAAACTGGAAGTCCTGCCCTGAGCTCTGGACACCCTCACCGCATCCACACGGATCCGTAGGAGCCTACACTCCCCACTGTGACGCCTCTCCTAGGCCATAGCCGCCACACCGACACCGTCGACGTGATCGGAAGATCGCCGCCATGGCCAAAGCCACTGGAGGCCCTGGAGGACCCCTCGACCTGCCCAACATGTCCGCTGGAGCATTGAGATGCCCACGCGCACCACAGAACCGGCCAATGCTGCTGCACCCGCACCATTCCCGCACGCCGGTTGTACTCGAGCTGTCGTTCGCAGTGACCAGTGACTTAGGAAGCACCATCCGTCGCCCTGACCCCACCATTGTAGTTGCCATGGCGCGGGGAGGCTTTTCCCCACCTCAATTGGATGCCTGAGCCGTTGCGGGAGCTCACCGGTGAGCACATCGCCGACGGGAGCGCGCCATGGAAGAAATAGAGGAGAAGGGGCGAGTTGAGCAGCGCAGCCCTGCACCCGGTGCACATGAGCCGAGCCGAGGGGAAATGGCAATGGACTCGGTCCACCATGGACCCTGCTTTGGGTCCATGGACCGTGAACTTGGGTCCACCGTGAGCCGCGCTCACGCCCATAGCCAGGAAACAAAGCCCAGTAAGAGCCCAACGGTGCCATGTGGTAGCGCCACAGCACGCCACGTGTCTGGGTCTGCCCAGCCCAGACCGGCCCAAATCCAGCCCTGTCCAAGCCCAGTTTGAACCCAGTCCGTATTGATCATTGACCGGTCAACATTGACCGTTGACCTAGCCCCACATGTCAGTGACACGGACACTCTGGACCCACACGTCAGACGCTGGCGTCATGCTGACGTCAGCTAGACCCCACCTATCAGCTCGGAACCGAGACGATGACATCATGCTGATGTCATCATGCCACGTGGACCAGTCACAGCGTGACACATGTCAGCCCAGGATTAATTCAGCCTTTTTCCATTTTCATAAATGATTTAAACTTCGGAAATTCATAACTAATTCATATGACCTTAGGAAAATACGAAACCAAGGCCAAAATTCATCTAAAATCAAGCTCTACGCAATGAACCCATGTTTGAGTGCATTTGGCTCTTTTGAATTTTCATTGCTTCTTTGTGCTATTCTATAGACGTCGCTAACGCGACTATAACGCGATCGTTTGCAGACTCGGAGGAGAACCGAACGGATGAGGATCGTGAGTACCGTGAGGAGTATGGAGACGACTACACTGAAGGTGCCACATCCCACCCAATCTCGTAGCACCTATTACACATGGCTAAAATAGAAATGCTAGTGCTTTACCTTATTGTCATGATCACACTATGGTAGGACTTGCATGGCAATATGCTTTCTTGATGGCCTTTACCTTGACGTAACCTTATCCCTACTCACCTTGCTGTTAGGCTAGTCACACGCTTGCTATTATATTTCATTGCTTATTACTTCTACTACGCTTGCACTACATTGATGCGTGATGGAAACTGGTGATATTTGGACCATGGGGAGAGTGATGCGTGTCTGACTTGGGTGCGTGGAGGGTGAGGGTTGTGTCAACCAAGTTGGAGTATACGACGAGCCTGGGGCAAGTCTTGCCGTGGTGTGCTACCTAGGCATCCCTAGAATGGATACCTGTGGTGGGTAAATGGTATATGAGGTGGTTCTAGGTGTGAACCTGTAATGGGAGGAGCCCGAGGCCCGGGATGGAGGTGCTATGGTGGCACGGTAAATGGAAACACTGATGGAGACATTTCAGCTTGGTCAACCCTAAGGACTTACTAGTACTCAGATTCACCGGGAAGCCTTACGTACCACTCGCCCTATATGGTGCGGGACGGCCGAACTACTTGGTGGGATATTGCCACTACTGCTAGGTTGATAGCGGACAGTACAAGGAGGTACGAGGCGTGGAGGATTTCCCCCACACCCTTCCAAGACTTCATGGAGACCTTGTGGACTTGGCTCATGACTCACAGTTTTAGCCGCCCCAGATTAGACTTGGGGTGTACCAGGGCTGAATGGTAGAGTGGCATTATCCTAGGCTAGCAAGCGGCCAGAATCAGCCCAGTTGACGACGGTCAGCGAGGAAGGCGGATCTTGTGGTTATGTAAAACCTCTGCAGAGTGTATGGTTGATCGATCGATACATGTGCCGACTTGTCGGCTATGGACCTTTCCTGGGTTTTGCTTAAACTAGATAGGAGATGAGTCTTTCTTTTCTTCTCCCGGGAGAGAGTGTCAGTCGTAGCTAGGGGCTATGGGCCTTGAGACAGTGCCGAGAGGGAGTTGGCCTGTCGACTGAGCGATGGTATGGATGTGGTATGGTGATGGTGTGGAAATGATGGTATATCGATCCCAGGATCGAAACCTAGCTCTGGACGGGAATGGGGTGGAATGTGTGTGGGAATGGTGTTAAAACAGACCAACTATTAATATATATACTTGATATACTACTGCATAGGAAACCCTAGCCTTATAGGTTCCTTTGATTATATCCAACTTGCATCCAATTTCCACAGAGCAAATGCTCATAGGGTTGGGAGTGGCCAGTACAAATCGTACTGATAAATTTTGGCACATAGGTTCTGCTGAGGAGTATAGCTCCGAGGAGTTTGACGGTTAAGGGGTTCATGCCTACGCTCAAGTTTGGCGATCTTATCTTCAAGCTGTTTTGAATGAATGCTACTTTTGATTCCGCCAATGCAGCGTTGTAATAAATTATGTAATTTCGCATTATTTGTACTCTGATGTTATCATTGTATGGATGTGATATTCAACTTGAATTTGGGTAATATGATCTACAATGGTCTTATTACACTACGATGCTGTGGTTTTTCCCATCACGGAAATCGGGGTCGTTTCAGTTGGTATCAGAGCCATACTTGACCTTAGGACGAAACCCTTAGAAATAGACGAAAGAATAGGACGTGAATAGCCCTTCTTTCGGTTATATACCGACCCTGCATTTACTTTTATGCAAGGCTTATCTATTATGGACCTGCTAACACCTGTTCCTTAAAAACATGTAGATGGCAACGAACATCGACTGACCGCCTCTAGGACAGCTACCTCTAGACCACGCCAAGCTTACCTTCAACCTATGTGAGCTTGGGAGTTTTGCATAGACCCTCTGCCGAGTTCTCGTCACGTTAGGTGTCCTCGACGAGCTTGTCAAGGTCACCTACACCGGGAAGCCATCTCAGGAAGGAGGAATCGAAGGACTGATTGTCACCTCAGTCGAGTTCCCAGCTAGCACTACCTTACCTTCTGTCCCAGCTTCCACCGAGTTGACTATAGAGGACACAATCGAGGAGGGACTGCGAGCTATCTCACACAAGGCACTTCATAGAGTGATGAGGGACCACTACGAGCACCTGAAGATGACTGAGTTCCGTCTACTTCCCCAGGCCCTCAACCTCAGCCTTACTCCCAGTGAGCAGAGTTTCACAGCCGACAGAGTTATCCTTGCCGAGGAGGACAGATGCCTTCGTGTCTCAGCTATTCACCTACTGGAGCAGGATAGGTACGTGACCTAGTTGGAGCAGGGGAGACGTCAGGACTAGGCCCTTCGGTGGGAGTACTAGGAGCGAGACTCGCAGGGAGCATAGGAGCGAGCTAGTCTACTGGAGACAGTTGCCAAGCTACAGGACGAGCTCAACCATCGTGAGGAAGTCCATAGAGCCAAGGTCGCTGACTTATAGGACAAAGTAGTCGACCTAGGCAATAGGAACTGCTACCTTGATAGCAAGGTCTTGGAGTTGCAGAGTGAGTTGGATGACAAGAAGGCTGAGTTTAGCCACAGAGGGGATAGAGAGAGATCCAACGGGATTGATATGCTGAAGATCCAATCTCAGAACAAGACCATGACTCAAGAGCTAGATGAGTTCAGGAAGAAGGCCGTTCACAACCAGGGTCACCTGATCAAGGCACTCAGGCAGACCGAGTACCTATAGGACAAGTGTGAGAGGACATGGTAGGCTTGGTAGAAGTCTGACAGGAAGCGCCTCAGGGAGATGAAGGGTATGTGGGATCAGCTACCTAAGGAGATTCGTAGCAAGACGAAGCCTAGGATAGAGGAGTTTGAGTTAGCCCTGACTCACCTCAACCTAGACGCCTGCCCTACCCTACCTAGAGCCAAGCCTACTAAGGAGCTCGTTGAGGCCTTGAAGTACGTGTCCCGACTTCACAAGTCTAACGAGGAGATCGAGATCGAGAACAATCGTATCCCAGCTGTGGTGTACGAGTTAGAGTAGATGACCCTGCGTGGTCATGAGTCATGTCAGTAGCTTCCGTAAGTTGTACCCCATGATGTACCCCTTATGAGGTGTATTATGAGACATTATGCGTAGTACGATTCTCGCACGTCTTCAAGTGTAGCTACTGGGGATGATGCTATGTAATAAAACCCATGTAATGAATGTTTCGGATTTTATTGCATCTTATGGATCTTATTGCTTCTTTGTAATGAGTGTTGGATAGTATAAATGTTTTTCTTTAAATCGTCAAAATCATGTAATCATATTGAATTATAAGCTCTTATGGCACAAGCACTAAATTCCCTATGATCCGTGTTGCAGATGCTGAACCGCCGATCTAATCGCCTAATGAATCGAGGACATGTGCCCACCCCTGACCCAGTTGAACCAAATGGGGGACGTGGTGGCAACAACTGTGGCCATGGCCGTGGCTGTGGACGTGGAGGGATACCCTTCCACCTGGAGAATACCCCACCACCTGAGGAGAACATTCCACTACCACTACAACCAAACCTGGCAGAAGTGATGGCACAACAGACCCAGCTTCTTGTAGCCCTTGTTGAAGGAGCAACCCGTCGTTAGGGAGGTCAGCAGAATGACTTCCAAAGGAAGCTAGAAGGATTCCCAAAGCTAAGGCCACCTACCTATGATGGCACCAACCTTGACCCGCTTGTAGCCGATGACTGGCTCAAGGAGATGGAGAAGAAGCTTGACCTCACTACTTTCACCGATGATGAGGGTGTTGGAGCAGCCGCACACCAGCTCATAGGTGCAGCACACGCCTGGTGGGACAGTTTTAGTGATTCCCATGAGGACCCTGCCAACATCTCGTGGGATGAATTCGCCGAAGCATTCACTGAGTATCACATTCCCAAGGGTGTCATGGAGGCCAAAGCTGAGGAGTTCCGCAACATCAAGATGGGAAAGGATAGGGTGACTGAGTACACTACTCGCTTCACCAGCCTTCTACGCTATGCACCTTCCTATGCTGTGAACTCTGAGGAGGAGAAGCTGTACTATTACCGCAAGGGACTTAACCCGCACATCAAGTTGAAGTTTGGCGGTATTGAGAGCAACACGTTGCGTGCTCTGGTGGATCGCTGCATCCAGATTGAGAAGGATCACGCTGAAGCTAGAGAAGAGTACAGGGAGAGCAAGCATAAGCCTAAGGAGTCTCTCTGTGGTCGTGATCGCAAGAGGTTCCGCAGAGATGCACCATCCAGGGAACGCTCTCGCTACAACAGGGATGACAACCCTGGATCGAGTAGGGGAAATGGAGGCTACACCGCCAAATACTCCCGCCCTGCTCAGGATCGATACACCCGGGACCATTATGCACAGGACCGTAACACTCAGGACTGTTTCAACCATCCCCGCTCAGCGAATGAACGCCCAGCACAGAACCGCTCCGCACCAAGCATTGGAAACTAGAAGTCACCCACGCCAACCCCTATAGGCGGTACGCCTTTCACTTGCTTTGCTTGTGGCCAACTAGGTCACAGAGCCACTGAGTGCCCTCAGAACTCAGCTGCTCAGAAGTCTCAGTTCAAGGGATCTGCTACTCGTGGACATCTCAACCATCTGGACACCGAGGAAGCACAGGCTGCCCCTGACGTGGTGTACGGTATGTTTTTAGTTAATGGCAATACTGCATCAGTTCTATTTGACTCTAGAGCAACTTGTTCATACATATCATCCAGGTTTGCATGAGAACATGACCTGCTTGTAACCCCACGTGAAAAGTCTATCATCACCAGCTCACCCTTAGGAGATCTAAAATGCACCCACATCTGTAAGGGAGTGAGTCTTACCATTGAGGGTCTTAACTTTAAAGCCGACCTAACCCTGTTACCTTCCACAAACCTAGATGTCATCTTAGGTATGGATTGGTTAACCATTCACCGAGGTATCATATCATGTTCACCTAGATATGTCCAAGTGACCCACCCATCAGGCCAAGTCATTAGATGTGAACCCTAGTCCAGAAAGTCCACCTCTATCTTATGTGCCCTTAAAGCCAGTTCAGAAGCACAGGAAGAGGAGAAGACAGTTCATGATGTGCCTGTGGTCAGAGACTATCCCGATGTATTCCCTGAAGAATTACCGGGTATGCCACTAGACCATGATGTAGAGTTCATCATTGATCTTTTGCTGGGAATGGAGCCCATTGCCAAGAGACCCTATCGCATGTCAGTCGATGAACTGGCTGAGCTCAAGAAATAGCTGGATGAGCTCATCTCGAAGGGATATATCAGACCCAGTGCTTCACCCTAGGGATCCCCTGTTCTGTTTGTCAAGAAGAAGGATGGCTCAATAAGAATGTGCATTGATTACCAGAACTTGAATGCAGTCACCATCAAGAACAAGTACCCCCTGCCAAGGATCGATGATCTGCTTGATCAGCTCAGAGGTGCCAAGTATTTCTCCAAGATTGATCTCAGATCCGGCTATCATCAGATGAAGATTCGAGAGAGTGACATCCCGAAGACAGCGTTTGTGACTATGTATGGGCAGTTTGAGTTCTCCGTGGTGTCCTTTGGACTCACGAACGCTCCCTCCTACTTCATGAACATGATGAATAAGGTTTTCATGGATAATCTAGATAAGTTCGTGGTAGTATTCATTGATGACATCCTCGTTTATTCATCCACCGCTGAAGAACACGAACATCATCTGAGGATGGTGCTTGAGAAACTAGCCCAACATCAGCTCTATGCAAAGTTCAGCAAATGCAAATTTTGGCTATAGGAAGTTGCCTTCTTAGGCCATATACTATTAGCTGAAGGTGTCACAGTTGACCCAGCCAAAATCGAAGCCATGGAAGAATGGGATCAACCCCGCAATGTGACAGAAATCAGAAGCTTCTTAGGATTGGCTGGATATTATCGCCGATTCATAGAGAACTTCTCCAAGATAGCCCGTCCAATGACCAACCTTCTGAAGAAGACTAAGGAGTTTGAATGGATGCCCAAGTGCGAGCAAAGCTTCCAGGAATTAAAACTGAAGCTTACTACGACTCATGTGCTAGCATTGCCTGATATCCGCAAAGATTTCGTGGTCTATTGTGATGCATCCCATCAAGGACTTGGTTGTGTACTGATGCAAGATGGAAGAGTGATAGCATATGCGTCTTGACAGTTGAAAGAACACGAGAACCGTTACCCAACTCATGATCTTGAGTTAGCAACGTTTGTGCATGCCTTGAAGATCTGAAGACACTACTTGATAGGCAACAAGTGTGACATCTACACCGATCACAAGAGCTTGAAGTACTTTTTCACTCAAGAAGATTTGAATATGAGGCAACGCCGATGGCTAGAGTTGATCAAGGACTATGACCTGGAAATTCACTATCATCCGAGAAAAGCTAATGTAGTCACAGATGCTCTCAGTCGTAAGAGCTACTGTCACACTTTGATCACAGAATCCGTACCACCTGAGCTCAAGGAAGAGATTGATGATTTCCAACTTGAGATACTACTGCATGACTTGTTGAATGAGCTCCACATACAGTATGATCTCATAGATCGCATCCGTCAAGCTCAGAAAAGTTGTGAAGCGATTGAGTATCTCCGTGGTCTGATGAAACTAGGCTACAAGACCAACCACCAAGAAGATGAACAAGGAACCATCTGGTTCAAGAACAGAATCTGTGTTCCATTTGACCCAGCACTACGAGAGGAAATTCTGTCAGAAGCTCACGATTCCAAGTACTATATTCACCCTGGAGGTTCAAAAATGTATCAAGACTTGAAGAAACACTTTTGGTGGAAAGGCATGAAGACAGACATTGCAAGACATGTGGCATGTTGTGACACCTGCAATAGAGTCAAGGCTGAACATCAAAGGCCTGCAGGATTGCTAAAGCCTCTTGACATTCCCGAGTGGAAATGGGAGAACATATCCATGGATTTCATAGTTGGATTGCCCCGCTCACAGAAAGGCAATGATTCCATCTGGGGTGATTGTTGATCGTTTGACCAAGATTGCTCACTTTGTACCAGTTAAGACCAAGACCAATGCCGAAAAATTAGCGGATCTATATGTTGAGCATATTCTTAGACTGCATGGAGCTCCCTCTAGCATTGTATCTGATCGTGGTCCTCAGTTTGTGTCCCGATTCTAGGAAGCTCTGCACAAGTTCATTGGAACCAAACTTGACTTCAGTACCGCTTATCACCCACAGACAGATGGACAGACTGAACGAGTAAATCAGATCTTAGAAGACATGCTTCGTGCTAGTGTACTGAATTATGGCTCTGATTGGGAGAAATGCCTACCTTATGCAGAGTTCTCTTACAAAAACAGCTACCAAGCTAGTATCAAGATGTCGCCATTTGAAGCTCTGTATGGCAGACCTTGTAAGACACCTTTGATGTGGTCCCAACCAGGAGAAATAACGTTCTTGGACTCCGCTAAGATTCAAGATGCAGAAGAAGGAGTTGCGCAAGTGAAGGACAATTTGAGAATTGCTCAAAGTCGATACAAGAGCTATGTTGACAAAAGGAGAAGAGAACTTGAGTTCAATGTGGGAGATTTTGTCTATCTCAAGGTATCCCCGCTACGTGGAACTATCAGATTCCATGAGAAAGGAAAGCTTGCCCCTAGATTTGTTGGCCCATACAAGATTTGTAAGAGGATTGGAAAGCTCGCCTACAAACTTGAGCTACCCGAGGAATTGATGGGTGTACATCCCGTATTCCATGTCTCACAACTACGCAAGTGTTTGAGAGTGCCCGATGAAGTAATTCCAACTGATACACTTGACATTCAAGATACACTTGAGTATAAAGAACATCCTATCAAAATTCTGGGCAGAGACACCAAAGAGACCCGAAGCAAGACTATTCCTATGTGCAAGATCCAATGGAGCAATCACACAGAGAGAGAAGCAACATGGGAGAAGGAGTCTGACCTCCAGCTATGATATCCTTACCTCTTCGAAGAGTACATTATGCTTTAATCTCGGAACAAGATTCTGTTAAGGGGGTAGGACTGTAACAACCCAAAAATCATAGCTACAAAATTTTTCTTAAAACCCCATGTGATGATGAGTGACATTGTAGAAGCCAACCCTAAGTGTTGCATTAGAAGCAACCCAACTAGACAATTTCATGAGCATGGCATGTCATTTGTTATCATGTTTATTTAAGTACTGACAAATGAAACATAGCATGCAGTGTCAACTCAAATAAGTGATTTGGATTTTCATTTGTTTTATGTAATGTCTAGACAACACCTTTAAAAGAAATACACCATAAAGTAATTAATACTCAATCAAAGAATAAATGCTTAAAGAGAAAACTAATTCTACCTTTGTATAACAAAACTCCACCTATTTTTGTTATACAAAATAGCTAAATAAAATTTCCTAAAACTCCGATAAATTAGGTGCACCAATTTGGAATTCAAATTCTAGAACCAAATTTGAATTCAAACAAAAGAGAAGAAATGAAAAACAAAATAGAAAAAGAAGAGAAGGGATGTAGGCCTCGCAAGCCGCCTCGGCCTGCTCGGCCCCGCGCCAGCCAGTCAGCCCAACCGGCCTGCCAACCCTTCCCGTCTTCCCAGCGTGCGCGCGGCCCATGAGCCAGCCCAGTGCGACGCCCACGCCTGCGCACCCGTCTGCCTCGCTCGCAGCCACTGCCCGCTAGACCCCGCATGTCAGTCACCCCACCTACAGTGTCGTCTTCCTCACCCACGCCTCAACCGCCTACGCGACCGTCGCCCGACAGCGGTGGTAGGGCGGGCCAGGGGTCATGCCTGTGGCATGGCCTTGTCCCCTTGGCACCGCGCCCACGCAACCACACACGACCGTTGGATGAGATGCACGCCTCTGATCCTCCTCAATCTCTGGCCGTCGAACGTCAGGCCCCCATGGCCGAGCTTGGCTATAAGAGCACCCGATCCCGGTTGCCCTAGCGCTCGTCCCATCGCCCCGCCGCCACTTGGTGGCCAACCACTTCGCACCGAGAGTAGAAGGCTGAGGAGGAGTTCGAGAGAGGAGAACGAAGCCACTGCCGGGAGGAGGACCGGGAGCACACTAGAGTTCGGAGCACCGCCGTGGATCAAGCCAGAGCGGACGACACTGCACGGCACTGCTTTCAGAGCTACACGGCCGCAACTCGTCACTGCACCGCCATCCTCCCTTCCACAGCACCCACGGTGAGCCCCCGATTCTTCCCCTGCTCGCCGCCGGACCTTGCTACTTCGACCATGGCGCTCCATACCATGAGCGCATAGGCCAAGGCCATCCCCGGTCTCTAGGCACACAAGCACAGCACACTCACACGCACGTCGCGACCATCCCCGAGCCCTTGAACGCTCTAGACCTCTCCAAGTCCCACGGACGCCGTAGCCGAGCACGCATGTCATGATCACGATGTCACCGCCATGGCGTAGCCACCATCGGAGCACCAGACCACCTCCAAGCACCAGATCACTGGTCCGAGCACCAGACCACTGATCCGAGCACTAGATCACCGGTTCAACCACCAGACCACCGATCCGAGCACCAGATCACCAGTCCGAGCACCAGACCACCAATCCGAGCACCAGATCACCGGTCCGAGCACCAGACCACCGATTTGAGCACCAGATCACCAGTCCGAGCACCAGACCACCGGTCCGAGCACCAGACCACTGGCCAGAGCACCGACCACCGTGGCCAGTACTACTAGGAGCGCCTGGTGCCTCCTTGACTCGCCCATCCTATTCGCTGAAGCCATGGGTAACTCACGCGCACGCCGTGACCAGCCCACTGGAGCCCCGTAGTGACCCGTGCGCCTCACCATCGTCACTAGGTCGCCGTGGCCGCCGGAAAGACCCTACCGGCCACATGGAAACCGGAAGTCCTACCCTGAGCTCTGGACGCCCTCACCATGTCCACACGGATCCGTAGGAGCCAACACTCCCCACTGTGACACCCCTCTGAGGCCATAGCCCCCACACCGACGCTGCCGACGTGATCAGAAGACCGCCGTCGTGGCCAAAGCCACCGGAGGCCCTGGAGGACCCCTCGACCTGCCCAACATGTCCGCTGGAGCATTGAGACGCCCATGTGCACCACAGAACCAGCTAATGCCACTGCACCCGTGCCATTCCCGCACGCCGGTTGTACTCGAGCCGTCGTTCGCCGTGACCAGTGACTTAGGAAGCACCATCCGTCGCCCTGACCCACCGTTGCAGTCGCCATGGCGTGGGGAGGCTTTTCCCCACCTCAATTGGATGCCTGAGCCATTGCGGGAGCTTGCTAGTGAGAACGTCGCCGACGGGAGCGCGCCGTGGAAGAAACAGAGGAGAAGGGGCGAGTTGAGCAGCGCAGCCCTGCACCAGAGCAGTCACAGCGTGAACTTGGGTCCACCATGGTGCAGTCACCCGGTGCACATGAGCCGAGCCGAGGGGAAATGGCAATGGACTCGGTCGACCATGGACCCTGCTTTGGGTCCATGGACAATGAACTTGGGTCCACCGTGAGCCACGCTCACGCCCACAGCCAGGAAACGAAGCCCAGTAAGAGCCCAACGGCGCCATGGGGCAGCGCCACAGCACGCCACGTGTCTGGGTCAGCCCGGCCCAAATCCAGCCCTGTCCAGGCCCAGTCTGAACCCAGCCCGTATTGACTGTTGACCGGTCAACGTTGACTATTGACCTAGCCCCACATGTCAGTGACACGGACACTATGGACTCACACGTCAGACGCTGGCGTCATGCTGACGTCATGCTAACGTCAGTTGGACCCCACCTGTCAGCTCAGAACTGAGACGATGATGTCATGCTGACGTCAATGCTGACGTCATGCTGACGTCATGCTGACATCATCATGCCACGTGGACCAGTCACAGCGTGACACGTGTCAGCCCAGGATTAATTCTGCCTTTTTCCATTTTCAGAAATGATTTAAACTTCGGAAATTCATAACTAATTCATATGACCTCAGAAAAATATGAAACCAGGACCAAAATTCATCTAAAATCAAGCTCTACGCAATGAACCCATGTTTGAGTGCATTTGGCTCTTTTGAATTTTCATTGCTTCTTTGTGCTATTCTATAGACGTCGCTAACACGACTATAACGTGATCGTTTGCAGACTCGGAGGAGAACCGGATGGATGAGGATCATGAGTACCATGAGGAGTACGGAGACGACTACACTGAAGGTGCCACATCCCATCCAATCTCGTAGCACCTATTACGCATGGCTAAAATAGAAATGCTAGTGCTTTACCTTATTGTCGTGATCACACTATGGTAGGACTTGCATGGCAGTATGCTTTCTTGATGGCCTTTACCTTGATGCAACCTTATCCCTACTCACCCTGCTGTTAGGCTAGTCATACGCTTGCTATTATATTTCATTGCTTATTACTTCTACTACGCTTGCACTACATTGATGCATGGTGGAAACTGGTGATATTTGGACCATGGGGAGAGTGATGCGTGTGTGACTTGGGTGCGTAGAGGGTGAGGGTTGTGTCGACCAAGTTGGAGTATACGATGAGCTTGGGGCAAGTCTTGCCGTGGGGTGCTACCTGGGCACCCCTGGAATGGATACCTGTGGTGGGTAAATGGTATATGAGGTGGTCCTAGGTGTGAACCTGTAATGGGAGGAGCCCGGGGTGGAGGTGTTGTGGTGGCATGGTAAATGGAAACCCTGATGGAGACATTCCGGCTTGGTCAACCCTAAGGACTTACTAGTACTCAGATTCACCGGGAAGCCTTACGTACCACTCGACCTATATGGTGCGGGACGGCTGAACTACTTGGTGGGATATTGCCACTACTACTAGGCTGATAGCGGACAGTGCAAGGAGGTATGGGGCACATAGGATTTCCCCCACACCCTTCCAAGACTTCATGGAGACCTTGTGGACCTGGCTCATGACTCACAGTTTCAGCCGCCCCAGACTAGACTTGGGGTGTACCAGGGCTGAATGGTAGAGTGGCATTATCCTAGGCTAGCAAGCGGCCGGAATCAGCCCAGTTGATGACGGTCAGCGAGGAAGGCGGATCTTGTGGTTATGTAAAACATCTGCAGAGTGTATGGTTGATCGATCGATACATGTGCCGACTTGTCGGCTATGGACCTTTCCTAGGTTTTGCTTAAACTAGATAGGAGATGAGTCTTTCTTTCGTCCCCCGGGAGAGAGTGTCTGTCGTAGCTAGGGGCTACGGGCCTTGAGACAGTGCCGAGAGGGAGTTGGCCTGTCGACTGAGCGATGGTATGGATGTGGTATGGTGATGGTGTGGAAATAATGGTATATCGATCCCAGGATCGAAACCTGGCTCTGGACAGGAATGGGGTGGAATGTGTGTGGGAATGGTGTTAAAACTTGACCAACTATTAATATATATACTTGATATACTACTGCATAGGAAACCCCCGCCTTATAGGTTCCTTTGATTATATCCAACTTGCATCCAATTTCCACAAAGCAAATGCTCATAGGGTTGGGAGTGGCCAGTACAAATCGTACTGATAAATTTTGGCACACAGGTTCTGCTGAGGAGTATAGCTCCGAGGAGTTTGACGGTTAAGGGGTTCGTGCCTACGCTCGAGTTTGGCGATCTTATCTTCAAGCTATTTTGAATGAATGCTACTTTTGATTCCGCCAATGTAGCGATGTAATAAATTATGTAATTCCGCACTATTTGTACTCTGATGTTATCATTGTATGGATGTGATATTCAACTTGAATTTGGGTAATATGATCTACAATGGTCTTATTACACTACGACGCTGTGGTTTTTCCCATCGCGGAAATCAGGGTCGTTTCAACGCCGGGGACTCTCGCTCCTTGGTGCTTGGACATCGCCAGTGACATCGGGGACTCTCGCTCCTCGGTGCTCGGACATCGCCAGCGACGCTGGGGACTCTCGTTCCTCAGTGCTCAGACATCGCTAGTAACGGCGGGGACTCCTCGCTCCTCGGTGCTCGGACATCGCTAGCAATGCCGGGGACTCCTCGCTCCTCGGTGCTCGGACATCGCCAGCGATGACGGGGAGTCCTCGCTCCTCGATGCTCGGACATCGCCAGTGACGCCCGGGACTCCTCGCTCCTCGGTGCTCGGACTTCACCAGTGACGCCGGGGACTCCCTGCTCCTCGGTGCTTGGACATCACCAGCGACGCCGGGGACTCCTCGCTCCTCGGTGCTTGGACTTCGCCAGCGATGCCGGGGACTCCTTGGTGCTCGGACATCGCCAGCGACGGCCGGGACTCCTCGCTGCTCAGACTTCGCCAGTGACGCCGGGGACTCCTCGCTCCTCGGTGCTTGGACATCACTAGCGACGCCGGGGACTCCTCGCTCCTCGGTGCTTGGACTTCGCCAGCGACGCCAGGGACTCCTCAGTGCTCGGACATCGCCAGCGATGGCCGGGACTCCTCGCTGCTCGGACTTCGCCAGGGACACCGGGGACTCCTCGCTCCTCAATGCTCGGACATCGCCAGCGACGCCGGGGACTCCTTGCTCCTCGGTGCTTGGACTTCGCCAGCAACGCCGGGGGACTCCTCGCTGCTCGAACTTTGCCAGCGACGCCGGGGACTCCTCGCTCGTCGGTGCTCGGACATCACCAGCGACACCAGGGACTCCTCGCTCCTCGGTGCTGGGACTTCGCCAGCGACACCGGGGACTCCTCGCTCCTCGGTGCTCGGACATCGCCAGCGATGCCGAGGACTCCTCGCTCCTCGATGCTCGGACATCGCCAGCTACGCCGGGGGACTCCTCGCTACTCCCTTGATGGTTGGATCTTGCTACGTCTTGTCGGTGTGCTATCAAGCTGTTCCATGCTGTTCGGATCAGGGTGCTGATCTTGGGCAGCACGTCTAGGGTCTTGATACGCGCATGCCAGATGATGTCGGCAATCTTTTAGACTTCTTTTTCTTTGATCCTGCTACAAGATTCATTCTTCATCTTCCAGCAGGCTCAGGGACTAAGTGGGAACACTTCACCTTGCGGTGAATGTTCGCTTTTTCTCGTCTTGAAGCTACGCCCGGGGACTGACTGCCTGCTTGGCTGGTCCTTTCTACTTTCTGACCATAGCACCACGTGACTACGTCACCTACTGTTAGGCTCGGGGACTAGCTGTGGGGGTATGGCCCCCGATATCCACAAGACAAGACATAGGCCCCACCATCAGAGGTGGCCCAGTCCACAAGATCAAGGCGTGCACGGCGCTGCTCGGCATGCACCGCAAGATATTGTATAGTACCAAATAGGCTACTTTCCTTGTAACCCTGCCCCTCCAGAGTATATAAGAAGAGGCAGGGGTCCCGTAGACGATATCTCCATATGATCGACATACACGATCCATACATCTCATATTCAATACAATACACCAAAGACACAGGACGTAGGGTATTACATCGATCAGACGGCCCAAACATGTCTAAATCACTGTCTCTGCGCCTTGTGTCACCATCCGGTTCCTGATTACGCGCATCCCCACCAACAAATCTACCATCGCGGGATACCCCTCGGTGGACTACCGACGATATTCTGTCGACAATATATCTTTAGAAAACAAGAAAACAAAATAGATCTAATGGTTGTGGATGTTTAGCATCATTTTGATTAATGGTTAGATGTTTCTGATTAACGTGCGAATTTCTAGCATTTATCTGTTTTTCTTAGGTGTCTGGTGTGGATTAATGTGGAGGCTCCGTTGAGGCCTACAATTAGTAATAGTAAGATACCATTAATTTTGAGGTTGTGTGTGTGATCATGTATGTATATGCATATGTATGTCTAGATGGTTAATGAGTGATCGCGATTTTCAATTTATGTTGTCTTAATAAATAATGCAACATGCATACATGGTATCTAGAAGAAAGAAGATCGATTGGAGAGCACCTGATTGCTCAAGGACATCGTTGTAGGTACTGAAGTTGAATGTCGCCGTCATTCACTACCGGACTCCTTGAGTTTGCCGAGTGCCCGAAACACTCGGCAAACTACCGAAAACACTCGGCAAACTGTTCGCCGAGTGTAACACTCGGCGAACAGCACTCGCCATAAACAGTACCGGCAAAGCCAACTTTGCCGAGTGCCATTTATCGGACACTCGGCAAACATTTTACCGTGTGCAGTTTAGCTCTCGGCGAAAAGAAACAGTCGTAACGCTAGACCCGCTGTTAACAGCAACTTCGCCGAGTGTCAAACGGCAAGGCACTCAGCAAATATTTGTTTTATATTTTTTTTAAAATATTTTTGGTTTTTAGAATTCCTTTTCGCCGAGTGCTGCACTCGGCAAATGATAAACATATGCCGAGTGTGTCACTGTCAGACACTCGGCAAACTTTTTCAAACAGTATTTGGTTTTTTTAAAAATCCTTTTCGCCGAGTGCTGCACTCGGCAAATTATAAACATATGCCGAGTGTCGCACTGTCAGACACTCAGCAAACATTTTTCGAACAGTATTTGGTTTTTTTAAAAATAGCTTTTGGCCGAGTGTCTTGGTGATAACACTCGGCAAATTGTGTTTGCTTTGCCGAGTGTCTTGGTCATAACACTCGGCAAAGCCTCAGAAATGTGTATTTTTTTTGTTTTTGCATTACATTTCACAGCACATATATATATCACAGCACATATATATATCACAGCACAGATATGTTTCACAACACAGATATATTACACAGCACATATATCACATATATATATCATCTCCACACACCATATATCACATACATCACAATAATCCACAATGGTACACAAATGTCATACCACAATACCAACATAAGGTTCGAGTTTAAAGTATCCACCACAAGTGCATTACAAGCATAAGTGCAACACAAGAAATAAGTTCAACACATGAAAAGAAGCAAATCACCAATTAGACCACGATGACTGCTGCGGTGGGTCATGAGGTACATCGTTTGATGCTGCCGATTGACCCTGCACAAAGAATAGATAAGATTAATTCTCTGGAGAAGCTAATCGATTGGTTAAACTTCCATTAACCAACAATCTGTAAACTAGCACGTTCGATCGACGCATGTCCAGCAATCTGTAAACTAGGCTGAACATGAACAGTGCTGAACGGCGGGGCCGGTGGAAGGGCCGGGCAGGGCTTTGACTGCGGTGGTGTGCCGGCTGATGGTCCAGCGACGGGAAATCAAAGAAGGAAAAAAAACACTTGTGTAATATGTTGTAGTGATTGGATATTTTTTCCAAACTCACAAAAAATGAAAACTCTAGTTTTTGAACACCCGTGAGGAGATCCATTTAATTCATGGATTTGACCTCTAAATTCAGTTTTTTTGGATCTGGATTACGCGGAGGCAAGACGTTTGGCAGGATTCCGATAAAAAAACGTTTGGCTGGATTTTATGAACTGAAACTGTTTTTAAAATCTAGAGCTGCTGAAGCTCTTCGGCATAGGCCGTAACCCAGACCTACTCCAGATCCCCCAGTGGTCCCATCAGTACACGCAACCAAATTAAGCGAGACGAGGTAGAAGCCTAGAAGGCCAAACGAAGACTAATGTATGCAGGTAGCAGACGATAAAGCTCCAATCCTTAATTAGTGTGACTTTTCAAGTTTTATCTACAGTCGTACATGTTAAGAGGTAAAGCAGCTAGAGCTGCTGCAGCGAACACGGAAACAACACCCAAACCAAGGTAAGCAAAAGGGGCAGAAGTGAACTATTGCACATAAAGCTACTTAGTGAGGACTATACACTGCTAAAAATCGAGCACTTCCATGTGAAATATTGCACATAAGCGCATTTATGGTTGTGAGGACAGATCTGAGATGATTCTGGAGATATAATCGTCTTTTTTAGAAAACAAGATGCAGCTGCGGTTGCTGCTAGCTGAGATGCATCGGGCTGAGGTATTTACCCATGGTTGTACAATGGGATGTTCTTTTGTCTAAAGTTCATTTTCTTTGCTGTAAAATATCATTGGCTATATAGCAACAACCCGTTGCTTTAATTTGCAGTAATGATTCAGTGACCAAAATGTACGTGCTGGGAGTGCATCCTCTCTCAGTCAAGATTTATCGTTGCTAAGATAAGGGCCATGCATGCATCATGCAGCTGTTTGTTTCTAGCTTTAGACTAATCGGCACTGAGTGTTGTGCAACCTGCCAATAACGCAACTGCTGCTAGCTGATGAAATGAGATATCCATCCATGTGTCGGTCGGTGGATCGATGGACGATGGACCGTCGTCCGTCGTTCCGCCGGCCGTATGCATGCAACACTGATCGATTGCTTCATACATACATACATACATACATACATACATACATACATACATACATATATATATATATATATATATATATATATATATATATATATATATATATATATATATGCAGCAGTAGTGGCCGTACATCCCGGCGGGCGTATGGCAAGTCGACACCTAGGTAGGAGATGAGAGGCTTTTGGCACGGGGAGAACCGGCGGCTGCAGCGGGAGGTGGAGGAGCTGCGCGCGATGCGGGTGGCCTCGCCCACCGTGCTCTCCCCGCACACCAGGCAGCCGCTCCCGGCATCCGCGCTCACCATGTGCCCGCGCTGCGAGCGCATCACCGCAGCAACGGGCGCGCTTGCCGCGCGTACTCCCCGCCTGGCAGCCGCGGCCAACCCCTTCCACCCGCGCCGCCCGTCCGCGGTGTGTGTGTGTGCTGGTGTGTGTGTGAGTGAGTGGACATGGGGATAGATGTACTCACAGGAGTGTCTTCAGGAGGACGAGGAGGAAGGAATAGCGATTGTGGCAGAGGTTCACCCATCTTCGCACCGAGATTTTGCATCCACTGAAACATCTGCTCCTGCCTCTGCCGATCAGCGTCAATCTTCGCCTCCAACGCTATTCTCTGCCTCCTCTCTTCTTCTAGCTCGGCCTACAAAATTTCACCCCAATGTTACAATGGAAATCAAAGGTATGTAAGAAACAATGAACGACGAATAAAAGAGTAATAACCTGCAAAGTCTGCATGGCGTGCTGTGTACTGGTCGGCCGTGGGCGTATGGACGGCCTCTGGCCCGTGTAGCTTGCTCGGATCTGGGTGAGAATGGGAGTAGTGGCCGTGTCGACGACGCTGTCGCCAAGCCAGTACCTGCCATGCTTCTTGCCTCCTCCCACCCTCATGACAAGGTCTCCTTCAAAATCCTGGGTGCTCGGATCGTACTCCGGCCCATGGACCGCCTTGGCCGCCATTGTGTACTCGGTGAGACGGCTGTGGATGGAGGGATTGCTGTACGCCGAGGGGGGTCCTCCGGGTTGAAGTCGACGGCGGACGTCGCCTTGCCCTTGTGGGCCATAGCCCATGCCTTCACCTGGGAGCAAGGTGCGCCACCATGTGACGCCGACTGTGAAACAAACAGTAAGATCATTAGAAACTATGCAGAAGCAAGCGTTGGAATTCATAAATGAAGTCACGTACCCATCTCTCCGCGTACTCGCAAGGGTAAGGTTCCCCTGATGGTGTGGTGCACCTGTCATCATCAAACGCCGCTCTCGGCAAGCGGCGTGTGTCTCCGACCACTCCGGGAAGCACCACTTGTCCACCATTTTCCTCCAGCACTCGCCTTTACCGGCCACCCCAATTTGGAGGCACCTACACGTCAACAAGCATTTGTCATTTAAGAACACAGTAAGTGTACTTAATCTCAGGAAGAAATAGTATTTACCAGCATGTATTGCTCTTTGGTCAGCGTCAAGGTTCTTGCGAGGTCTTTGTCGATCTTCACTTCCTCGAAGACAGCTTTGTATTGCTGTACAGCCAGGATACGCGCCTCGTAGTGCATGTCCTTCACGAGCTTGTAGCAGGCTTTGTGAGCGTGCCTCTCGGCCCTCTCCTCGTATCCCTCGTCACATCTGTAGAAATCCTACATATAAACATTATGTATGTAGTCATTATTTCAAGGATGTGATAGGAATGCGATGTATTGAGCAAGATAGTGCGGGGAAGGCTTACCCACAGCTCTTTCACAACCCGCTGCGCCTTGTTGTCGAATTTCCTGCCTTCCCGATCTCGTGCATCGGGGGGCAGAGGCGTAGTGCTCGAACGTGTAGGCCGGCTCCACCCCTCCTGCTCAGTCCACCAGGCCGGGGAAGTGTTCCCTACACAGAAGACCTAGGATTCCACTGGGAAGGCATTTGTGATCACCTGCAGCCACAACCTTCCATCCCCTGTCCAAGTGATTAACGAAAAAATATTATTTTGTATTTTGCCATGTTAAACATATCAAATGAAGTAGCAATAACATCTTAAGATACTTACCTTGTGAAAGCTCTAGTTTGGTTTTGGTTAATTGATGAAACCCTAAGTGCTAACCTAGTTTATCAAGATGATTATGAGATAGGTAGCACTACTCCAAGTGATGAAGCAATGACGAAGATCATGACAATGGTGATAGCATGGTGATGATCAAATGCTTGAACTTGGAAAAGAAGAAAGAGAAAAACAAAAGGCTCAAGGCAAAGGTATAAAATGTAGGAGCCATTTTGTTTTAGTGATCAAGACACTTAGTGAGTGTGATCACATTTAGGATAGATAGCCGTACTATTAAGAGGAGTGAAACTCGTATCAGAATGCGGTTATCAAAGTGCCACTAGATGCTCTAACTCATTGCATATGCATTTAGGATCTAGTGGAGTGCTAACACCCTATTTGTGAAAATATGCTAACACCGGCGCTTTTGAAAAAATGAAATGTCTATTTTTATTGCGCCGGATGCAAAATTCTTGGTGGTTGGCACATTTGAGCAAGGGTGAAGAAGTTAGAGTTGAAATGGAGTTGGTCGAAATGATGCTGGCGTCGGTCTACTGACCGGACGCTGGGTCACTCAGCAACCGGACGCTGAAAGGCTGCGTCCGGTCGAGCTGTCAGACGGCACCGTGGGTAGGGTTGAGCACCGGACGCTGGTCTACGTCCGGTCAAGGTGGACCGGATGCGTCCGGTCGAAAAAACATGCCTCGGGGAGCTTACTGGAAACGACCGGACGCTGGGGCTTCAGCGTCCGGTCAGTTTTGACCAGAGCGTCCGGTCAGCTTCGTAGCCGTTGAAATCTGACGAACAGCGTTTGAAGCTGGTGACGCGTGGCGTCCATCGAGCGACCGGACGCTGAGGGCCAGCGTCCGGTCGGTATGACCGGAGCGTCCGGTCAGAGCGTGTTTTGCCCAGTGAAGGGGTACAACGGCTCTATTTGATGGGGGCTCTATTTATAGCCCCATGGCCGGCTCAAGGGACAACTCTTGCACATTCTCATTGACATAACAACCTTGTGAGCTTAGCCAAAGCCCTCCCACTCATCTCCATCATTGATCCATCATCATTGTGAGATTGGGAGAGAATCCAAGTGCATTGCTTGAGTGATTGCATCTAGTGGCACTTGGTATTCGTGTTGCGCTGCGGATTTCGCTTGTTTCTCTTGGTGGTTGCCACCACCTAGACGGTTGGAGCAGCGGTGAAGGATCGGCACGAGTTGGTGATTGTTCGTGGCCGCCTTCGGTGATTGTGAGGGGAGTTGTACCTTCCCCGGCGGAGCGCCGAAAGGTAACTCTAGTAAATTGCTCGTGTCATTGAGTTACCTCACTTGTGGGTCGGTTCTTGCGGTGTCCAATCGTGTGGACGAGGTTTGTGAAACACCTCTTAGCCGCCGAACCACCAAGTGTTGGTCGACACAACGGGGACGTAGCGTGTTGGCAAGCACGTGAACCTCGGGAGAAAATCGATTGTCTCTCTTCTTTGTCATTCTCCCGGTGATTGGCTATATATTCATCTTGTGATTGGTTCATCCCCTACACGTCGGTATAATCACTCTACTCACTCATTTACATTCTTGCAAACTAGTTGATACAAGCTCTTTAGTGTAATTAGAATTGAGAGCTTGCTTTATTATTTACATTCATCTAGTTGAGCTCTTTAGAGTAGCAAGGTTGAGAGCTCTTAGTGAGTAATTACATAGCTAGTTTGTATGCCTAAGTATTCATTGCAACTAGAATTGTTGGATAGGTGGCTTGCAACCCTTGTAGAGCTAGAGCAAGTTTGCATTACGCTATTTGTCATACTAATCAAATTGCTCTAGTTGATTTGTAGATTCTTAAATAGGCTATTCACCCCCCCCCCCTCTAGCCATATTAGGACCTTTCACCTTGGCCCATTGGGGTGAATCACCGGCCGTTTCGTGAAAGGTATAGGATGTTCCGGGAGGCATGAAGGGCCTCGCAACTAGATCTTCGAAGCAGAGGAAGAGGAACCCCCCGCTGAGGGCTCCTCGTGCTCACCCTCCTCCTCCTCATGCTCGCCCTCCTCCTGCTCGGCCTGCTCCACGTGCTCCTCGTGCTCGTGCTGTTCCTCCTCCGCCTCCTCCTAAGGCGAGGGAGGTACAGGCGACGACGGTCGAGTCGCTGCACGCACCTGCCGACCCTGGCCTCTCGGCCGACCCTAGCCTCTCGGCCGACCCCTGCACCTCCGCAGTGGCTCCTCAGCTGCAGGAGCCTCCTCAGCTAGAGCGGACACCGAGCTCCGATAAAATGACCCGACGGACCTCATACCGCCCCACCATCTTTTGTCAATCACCTGCAATTAAAAAGAGTAAACCAATAAGCACATATAAACAGGACAACCTGAAAAGAAATGCAAAATAAATGAAACATAATTAGAAAATGATAGTATTACTTGTATTAGAAATAGGCATCATGATCGGGATCAGCCAGATCATAACTCTCATCATCACTATCACACATGTCGAAATAATCAACACTATCCGAAGGACCAATGTTGTCATCATCGGCATTGCCTATATGCACTCGCTCAAGTAATTCTAAGTCTTGCACATTTTCCACCTCATCTCCGTCGTCCTCTTCATCAACCCTTTCATTATCTACTTCCATTTCGATCGCACCGGTTAAGTCTATCTCAAAACTCCCTTCTAGCCCCTCCTCTTGATAGAACTCCCCGTCTAAGTTGTAATCTTGATCATTTGGGAGAGGTAGTCTACCATGTGGCGATGTCTTCTGCACAATATACCAACCCTTAAGACGGTCGTCGTTTGGGCACGCGTATGGCAGATAATAAACTTGCATCGCCTGTTGAGCAACAACATAGACATCTTCCCCTAGATAGACGGAATCCTGACGAATTTCGACCAGCCCAAGATTAGGGGTCCGTCTCGTTACTGCAGGATCAAACCAATGACATTTGAATATGACAGGCTTAAGGGGTTTGGAACCACAAAATTTGACTTTGTAGATTTCTTCGATTCTCCCATAATAATCGTCCCCATCAGTGCCGGGTGTAAGAACTCCAGTATTTGTGGTTCTTCGATTGGGCCGACTTTCCTCATGTGCTGTCGAGTGAAAGCGATATCCATTCACGTCATAAGCGGCAAATGACCTGACCCTATATAGAAAGCCACTGGACACCTGTACTAACTCGGGATCCATAGACTCATCGGTTTGGCCCTGCAAGCTCAAGCAGGATATATCGTTAAACTAAGTACGAGCAACTTGTAATGTCAAACTAAGTACGAGCAAAGTTGGACAATACCTTCTGTGCGAACCAAGAAATGAAATCGGGCATTCCATTTCCCTCACCCTGTTTAAGAAGGGTATCACATTCGTGCAGGGTAGGTTCCCTTGATAGATGCCAGTAGTGATCAAGAAATTCCCTATAACAATGAGAAACAAGAGAGTTGGATACCGAATAGTGACAGCATATTTAACAAGTTCGTTGTGAACTTACTGCATGTACGGCTCCACTTCGGGAAGGTTGGTCAACACATAGTGCATGATAGTGCGCCACTCTTCATGTCTCAATGTCTTGGGTTTCCAATCACTTGCACTTCCAAGCTGCCCTCGGAAAAGGCTGAGGTTCGATTCATTTTCGCCCGCATTGTAGCGAGGGGGTGGATTATGCACGCTGGGAAGGTTGTCACTATAGTAACTTGTTGTGAAGTTTGACCACCTCCTCCAGAATGTATGCCTCTGCAACGGAAGCCTCGATTTTGCCTTTATTCTTACATTTACTTCGAACAACCTTTAGACATCTCTCGATTGGATAGCACCAATGGCCCTGCATGGGCCCCCCCATTCGTGCCTCATACGGGAGGTGCAAGATCAAATGCTGCATCGGAACAAAGAAGCCGGGTGGAAATATCTTCTCCAACTTACAGAGAAGCACCGGCGCCATTCTTTCCAAGTCCTCAACCACTTTTCGAGACAACTCCTTGGCACAAAGCTGGCAGAAGAAATAGCTCAACTCTGCCAACACTAGCCAGACATGCTCAGGGACATAGCCACGAACCATCGCCAGAAGAAGCCGCTCAATCCATGTGTGGAAATCATGGCTCTTCATCCCTTTGACTCGCAGAGTAGATACGTTCACTCCCCTCCTCAGATTCGCTGCATACCCATCAGGGAACATCAACGTTTGCATCCATTCAAGAACTTGCCTCCTTTGGGGCCTGGTCAAGACGAAATCGGCCTTAGGCTTGCTCCATGTCTTGCCGCCTCTAGGAGGCTTCATTTCTTGCTTTGGTCTATCGCATAACGTTGCTAGGTCCACTCTAGCCTTAATGTTGCCCTTTGACTTTTCAGTGTCCATGAGTGTTCCCCAAAGTGCCTCGGCCACATTCTTTTCAGTGTGCATCACATCAATGTTATGTGGAAGAAGGAGGTCATCATAATAGGGGAGCCTCTCCAAGCTCGACTTATGAGTCCACATATGTTGACGACCATATCCCACAAAACCATCACCTTGTGGGTTAACGATGAGAGCATCTATCTGAGCACGAACCTCGGCACCCATCATGATCTGCGGTGCGGGGTCTGTCACTACCACACATTTCGTAAAGTTCTTGATGTCTCGTCTGAATGCCATGCTCAACAGGGAGGAACTGTCGATGCTTGTCGAATGAAGAATACTTGCCACCCTTCTTGAACCAAATGAACTCCACAGCTATCTTGCATAATGGGCATGGGAACCTCCCGTGAACACACCAGGCGCAGAATATCCCAAATGCCAAGAAGTCGTGCAGGGAGTAGTGGTACCAGACATGCATTCTGAAGTTCCTCTTCGTAGCTCGGTCATATGTCAACACCCCTTCCTCCCAAGCACGGACCAGCTCATCAATCAGAGGCTCCATGAACACACCCATCTTACTCCCTAGGTGCCCAGGAATTATCAATGACAAGAATATATTCTATCGTCGAAACACGACACCGGGGGGGAGATTGAGGGGGATAACGAAGATTGGCAAGCAAGTGTATGGGGCAGCCATCAGTCCATAAGGATTGAACCCATCTGTTGCTAGCGCAACATGTACATTACGAGCCTCAAGAGCTTTCTCATGATGAATCCCATCAAAGTGGGTCCATGCTTCACCATCGGATGGATGTACCATCTTCTCAGGACTGTATCGAGTGCCATTTTTGTGCCACGTAATCTGTTTCGCGGTTTCCTCGGTCATGTATAGCCGTTGGATCCTCGGTAAGAATGGAAGGTACCATAGGATCTT
The DNA here is from genome assembly GCF_019320115.1 of Miscanthus floridulus. NCBI lineage: Eukaryota > Viridiplantae > Streptophyta > Magnoliopsida > Poales > Poaceae > Miscanthus > Miscanthus floridulus. The sequence goes on along the minus strand of NC_089588.1, from coordinate 94,968,295 downwards.
CACGGGGATCTCAAGCTGCCTCTTCTGACCATCACCAGACTCTACCTCCAGGTACCTAGAGGATTGACACTTTGGACAGTATTTTGCTTTCTCGTGTACTTTCCTAAATAGGACGCACCCCTTCGGACAAGCATGTATCTGCTCATATGGCATCTTGAGTGCACGAAGGAGTTTCTACGACTCGTACATGCTCTTTGGCATAATGTGAGCTTCTGGAAGCAAGCTGCCAATAACTGCCAACGTAGCATCGTAACAATCTCGACTCATGCTAAACTGAGCCTTTAAGGACATTACCCGTCCAATGGCATCCAGTTGAGAAACCTTTGTGTGGCCGTGAAGGGGTTTCTGTGCCAAAGACAACATGTCATAATACGCCTTTGCAGTTGCCTCTGGCTCCTCCTCCCCACCTTCTTCACCTACGTGTGCTTCGTGAAAGTCATTTAGCCAGTCACCTACCCTGGCATCAGCATCGAAATCTTCGACGCGTGCTCTCACGACCTCCTCTCTCATCCGATCGGCTTCACCGTGGTAGATCCACCGAGTATAATCTGCCGTGAATCCATTCTTGCAAAGATGAGTAGACATGACATCCTTTGGTTGCCGACGCCTGTTTGCACATCTACTGCACGGACACCAAATGGCTGACGCTCCTGGAACTAGGGCAAATGCTCTATCTATGAAAGCCTCCGTCTTCTCAATCCATTCATCAGTCAAAGCACGCTGACTTAGGCGGCCCGTGTACACCCACTCACGGTCATCCATCCTCTGACATATATATATACCAGCGAGACATTAAGAATCAATTGCATGTACACGATGTTCCTACCATCTAATAGGCCAGGATAGGTCCTAATCCCACCCGAGGATGCGTAGCTGGGGTTAGTCTCCATGGTCTACTCCGATCCAAGACAGAATTTCGGCAGCACCTCCCCGTTGTTCTCCAAATACACGTCCCGGTAGGGAGATTGTGTATCCGGAGAACAACAGGGAGATGCTGCCGAAACTCTGCCTCGGAACGGAGTAGACCATGGAGACTAACCCCATCTACGCATCCTAGGACTGTCCAAAAAACGTGGACAATTCGAAATAGATACGGTTATCGACATGCAAAGAGCTGCATATTTCCAACCGTATCTCTTTCGAACGAGAGATGCCTAACCGGGTTACGTGCTCTACAAACATGCATGATACAGAAAAGAGGGGTGTTTTATGCCTCACCTCGTTGTCCCGCAAACAGGAGAAGCCTCAACCGCTACAAGGTCCACGGAACACCAACAAACAGCCTCAGTCCTCCCTAAAAGAATAAGTCATTTCACATGAGTAAGTAATTACCTTTATATCACCATAAGATAATGGATACATGAGGTCAGTAAGAAAGACACTTCTAAATAAGAATACCCGCGATGATCCAGATTATTCTTCTTGGTTTTTATTTTTTTATCTTACTACTTCCCTGCCCCATAATCTCTCCACTAATGCTACTGCGCCATTCATGCGATTCAATCTCAGCATGCCGGCATTTATTCAATCCAACGTAGGGGAGTACACAGAAGGAGCTGCCCTCCGTTAGATGCCCAGAGTAAACAGAAACAATTTTATCATCTGTAAAGAAGCAAGTTTCGCATGAAACATTGCTGAAGCTGCATGCTCAATATTTCAATTTACAATTAGATCCAACCGAGTTCAGCTTAGATGTCAAGAAATAGTAGTACATGCATTTGATCTAAATCCGAGTTCAAAATAACAAGTTCAACTAGTCATTTTAAAGTCATCTACTGCAATGAAACTAAGACAGAAATGCCGCATGGCAAGCGCAGAGAGAAATCACACATAAAAACCTTCAAGACAGAAATGTTATTGTAAGTTCTAACTTTCAAGGAAAAGATTTATTCTTCAGATATATAACAACTGTGAACTGTCTGATCAAATAGTAACCCAACTTGGCTTGTTGCCTTTACTGAATATATATATGACTCTGTGACTAGCCAACAGGACACATCTAGTTAGAGACCTATCTATGTCGAATTTGCATCAGGAGTTAGCCAGTGACACAGCTTCCTCTGTCAGCAGAAGCATGATTATATTATTTTCGTAGAAGCTAGAGAAACCGGGGAAGAGGAGACACTTTGTATAACAGATAAAAATAACAAACATGTCAATCCCTGGGCAGTGGTATGATCTCTGGTCATCGGTGCTATGTATGATACAAGAACTCCGAATTGAACTCTAGAAAGGCAGAGCTGTGTCCATTTGATGGAGAATCCAAACCGCAGTAGCATGGAGCACGTACAGGAGCAGACCCAGTAAGGACATGGGTGCACACATGTACACCCCCATATTTTTTTGCAAAACAATCAAAGTTAGCAGGCATAATACATGCATAGTTGCATATACACTTGGAACTAGATGATCAAGATTACTGGTCACAAAGGCAAAGCTGTCTCACGACAACAAAACAATAGTAGTAAAGCTGTCTCATGGATTCCCCAACGCAACTGCATCGTGTTTCTTCATGTGTGGTTGCTTTTAAATGGCCCAAGCATATATTGCCATGTCACAGACTCACAGTTGATTACAGAATGGCTGGCCGGAGCCGGTTCTAGTCGGATTGGATTTAGGTTGCCACAGATTGAGCAGCTAGCTGATTTTGCAGTCTGTCGATAATTCGGTAGTGATGGACCCCAGGTTGTTAACATGATATTACTTTGGCCATTTTGTAACCTACCCTACACTGTTTTATATAGGATTAGTTTTTTTCTAAGTCAATGTTTAATTTATTAGCATTGGTAAAACGCACCAATATCTACACAGATCGTTTTATGTCTTATTGTCCATCTTCTACACTAGTCTTTATTTTCCTCGATATATCTCAGATGAGACACTGAGTGTCTCTGTCAAAAAAAAAATCAGAATATTGAGCATTTATCTGGTAATTTTAAATGCTATTAGTATTTGTGTCATGTAAGGGACACAAAAGCAGATGAAAAAAAACCTGTGGCCCAAGTAAATAAAATAAAGGAGACAGGAGCTACCAGTGAGTGCATAAAGAAGAGAAGTGGTCCATGCCTTGGTTCATCCTAACCCACAGCATATATAATCCGCAAGGCACTGATGAGTGATTTAACGTCACGAGATCAAGGCTGGGGGCCGCCGTGCATGTGCTGCTACGGCTGGCTGGCTGTCAAAAAGGAACATCGCTCACGAGTACCCACCCCTGCTGGCTGGTGTGCATCTCTACCTCTACTTGGGTTTTAGTTGGGGAAAAAACGCAGCAAAGGGGACCCTGCAGCTAGCGACAGCGCATCAATAGATCGACGCGCATTGGCGCACACGGCAATGGCGAGCACACGGCGGGCCGGATACTACATGTACGAACTGGTAGAAGGAAACTTTTTTATATGGTTACACACAGTACAGTGCGATGCAAGGAAGGCACCATCTGCCGCGTATGCACATGTGCAAAGCAAAGGGCAGCCTGATGTATATAGCTAGCTAGGTGGAGAACATACATACACACACGTTGCGTTGGAGGATGCTTGGAGGTTGGAGCAATGCAATGGAATGGAATGCAAAGCGGAAGGCGGGCGGGTGGTGCATGTGAGGCGATCGGCCCTGTTCGTGGGAATGTCCTACGCCCAGCGGGCACATGGCCATGGGGGATTGGGGGCGCAACCGCAACGCATTATTTGAGCCTGTCCTGCCCCTGCGCCACTTGTTGCTTACGACGCCTCGCTCTTGCTTACGCTCGTTCCCCGGCCGTGTCTTCTCTCTCTAATTTATGCGTAAAATTTATGTGCTCCAATTGGAGTCCATGCATTAATCTAATACTCCTACTAGTTTATTTTCACAAGCAGAGCAGGCAACCAAACTAGATGCATCTTTTGAGCCACGTTGGGTTGGGACTATTGCGCCCTCCTTCCCTCGGCCTCATGCTTTGGCTTCTACCCTTACCACAGCTGCTAGTCCACCAAGTGAGCTTTGTAAGACAGACATATGACTATATTCATAGGCATGCTACAACTAGGAAGATTGCTAATGAAAAAAACAGCCTACAATTTGAAATTTGGAGAAGAACGAAGTGCTACAAGGGCATTCATCATGCTTTATAGTAGCTAATTATTTTCTCAAGAACACAAATTTCAATTCTAGGAAAATTTCAGTTATAGGAGCCTATAACTGAATCTATCACGCAACAAACTAAGACAAATAGCAGCAGCAGATCATCGCAGAGAATGGGGGCTTACCGGAGAATGGGGGAAGCGATAGATTACAATGGGGCTTATCGGAGAATGGGGGAAGCGGTGGGATCCTGCGGTGGGCTCCTGTGGCGACGACAAAGTCCTCAGCCGATTCTCTCCACAACCCTAGGGTGGTTTGTGGGCGTGCCTCGCGCTCGCGCTCGGTTTCACGGCGGGGACAGGGGCGTGGGCAAGCCGATGGCTGTGGCGCAGATCGGCCGGGCGGGGGGGAGGTCGACGGCGGAGGCATGCGGGGTGGGAGGGAGGGGGCCGCGGAGTGGGGAGGGTGTGACGACGGCGGCGCGAGGGGAGCAGTCGTCTCCGCGGCCTTCTCCGACGAGCACCCGGGTAGGGGCGGGGGCGGAGAGTGGTTGGCGTGCCCTGGCCGGCGCCCGTTCTCCGGCGACCGCCCGGGTAGGGGCGGGCTCTGGGGCAGGGGAGGGCTCGGGGGTAGGGGAGGGGTTCGGGGGCAGGGGGCAGTGAAGGTGGAGGCGCGACGGCAAGAGGCGGAGGCCCGACGACAGCTGGAGGCGCGGCTGGCCGGCACCAGTGGGGAGGGCGGCGCGGCGGGAGGCGCGGCACCGGGGGAGGTGTGAATTGAATGGGGAGAGGAGGGAGGAGGGAGGCGCGGCCAGCCTATTTGCGCTCTTGGGCCCTGTTTGCCGAGTGCCCGGCCCGATGGGGCACTCGGCAACATTTTTCTTTTTTTCTTTTTTTTTGCTGCAAAACTTTTCGTACTTATAGCTTTTAAACAACATTTTTTAAACATTTGCCAAGTGCCCCACCTTCTGGCACTCGGCAAAGGTACTCGTTATTTCATGTGCTTTCTTACTTTGTTTAGTTTCCAAAACTCAATTTTCCCATATGAAGTTCCAAAAATCCTTATTAAATTCACTTAGAAATTTATGTTCGATGCTTTTATAAATTATTGGGCAACATTTCATGTAATTGTTGTTCAAATCCAATTTATCGTAAATAAAATTCAATAATTGTGGTAAAAAAATTAAAAATTGTCAAACGGATCCGAAAAATTGCCAAAATTTACAGGAAACGATCTTTGTTCTCCAATCCATATAGAAAAAATTTTGAAGTGAAACACCAAATCAAAATTCAAATTGTCTCCAATCTTACAAGATACTTTTCAAATCTCAGAAACTTCTCTGGAGATGCTCCGATTTGTAAGTAGCGTACGTGTTAACTGTGCCGAAACATTCTCAATTTTTTACCATAGCCTCTACGTATGATATCGTGACAACTCGATGAATTTAATGATTTTCAGACTTTGTTTGCTTTTTATAGAATTTTCAGACGTTTCTGCCACCGTTTGTGGTCATGTTTCGCGAACCGATGTTCGAAATTTCTGGTCGGGGCCCTGGATACGGTCTCACATCAGACTCAGTGACAAGAATATCATTTTTTATTCACTTTTTTTGGATATTCAAAGCACTTGCAGTTCAAATCCAAAAAATTACCGAAAATTCATTTAACTAAAATAAATTGACGAAATATAGTAAAATCACTCAGAAATGTACAAAACTTCAACACAGAGCAACAGGTATTGTAATACAACAGTACAAAAAGTTTGGGTGGCAAAATCAAAAAAAAATTCGTTTGCCGAGTGTCAGATGGTGACACTCGGCATATACCATGATTTGCCGAGTGTCTCAAGGTGACACTCGGCATATAGGTGGGTTTGCCGTGCGTTAACATGTGACACTCGGCAAAATGCTAACGGAGGTCGACGGTGTTACCTGGACATGAAGTTGCCGTGTGTCTATTGTTTGCCGAGTGCCTGCACTCGGCGTATACAATTATGCCTGCACTCGGCGTATACAATCGTGCCCACGGCAAAGCTGGGACACTCGGCAACTTAGGCGTTTCCGGTAGTGGTTGATGGCTGCGTGCGTTCCATCGAATCCTGGAAGGTGTTGGTCTGTAGTATGTATTATATTATAGAGGTTATAATATTTGTCAGATGGATTTAGATCAAATTAAATTGTAATGAAAATTTAGCAAGATGGCCATACCTTTGATCGATGAACAATGAAATAGCAGGACGAACGCCGAACTACAGAATTCCTGCTTGTGCGTGGTTGACAAAGATGGTGTCGTCTTTATATATACATAATATATATAAGATGGATTGCTGTAGTCCGGCACTGGTGAAATAGATCCTAAACTCAAAGGTGTATTAGTTAACACTAATCTAATGTCAGAATTCCTTTTTCCAGCTTTGATTCATATATAGTTGTGGTAAGGGATCAACGTGTTTACCTTGTGTTGTTTGGGGCACTTCCGAGTCCCAGCGGCAGGTGTTACCATCCGTGGCGGATATAGGATTTTTTTTCTAAGGGTATGACACACAAAAAAAATTATATACAATTTATTAAACAATCATACAATTGCAACATAATTCCATATGACAAGTCTTAAATTCAAAGATTAAGTTGAAAACTTGCACACATTACAATATTATAAATAGTTCAAATAGTATACTGATATAGTTCAAAATATAGACATGAAAGAGAGTAAAACTTACATTGTCTGACTTTTTTAGACGACACTTTCTAAGGGATATAGATGTTTTGATCATATGCGTCGTCCTCATCCACTTCAAACGATCCCTGACCTAGTGATCTCTCTGATCTCCTTTTTTTTTAGGGGATCTCTCTGATCTCCCTCATACAGGAACAATAGGTAATTTAGTATGGAGGTTTTTTTACAGAATAAAAAGATTACATCCTATTCCCTAAGCCTGGCAATCATGTCTGTGCCCTCTATGGACTACGGGCGGCCGAGGCCTCAAGAGTCGCAAATAACTACTTCTATGAGAAAAGGGGAACCTTGATCAAGTCCAAAGCAATCTGATGATGAAAGTTCCATCAATTCCTGTGATCCATTCATGCAAATGACAGGAGTAAAAGGACGAACTAACGCACAATCCGCACAAAACAAAACTGAATAACAGAATAGCTAGACAGCTAGTCCCCTCCGGCGATCTTCTCATTGGGCCTTCACGGTTGTTGCAACTGTGAATGTCTCGGTAGATTTTCTTGGTACATCTCCGTACCTAGAGTTTAGATATTTTTTTTTACCAGTTGGGGCACAGGCGTATTTGGGCGGCCAACCAAGTAAACGTCATGGTAAGTCCATCTAAATGACGATAGAAAAATTCAAGCCTTTTCTTGTATGTAGATTTAGTCTATATATTTTAGTGTATATATCTATCAATCTATCTTGGTGGCCGGCCGCCGTCCGTTTCGTTCTAGCTCACCAGTATGTAATGTACGGTGTGATAGTGTGTGCTTTATTATAGATTAATTAATAAATCTGTCTCGAGTGATTAGGGGTGTTTATGGACCTGGTGCTTGTTGTGGATACCAGCCATAGCATGGACAACGGGGCTAAATTACTGCGTTTGGGGTCGATAACCAGCCATGGCATGCGGCTGGAGGTGTTCCGCGACAACCTGCGCTACATCGACGCGCACAAACGCGGAGGCGACCTGGGGCTCCACAGCTTCCGCCTCGTCCTCACGCCTTCGCCGACCTCACCCTGGAGGAGTTCCGTGGCCGCGTCCCTCGGCTTCCAGAGCGGCCGCCGCAACGACACGGCAGAAGATGCCAGGAACGATGACGACGACAGCGCCCGTAGCTTGCGCTGTATTGTCCAAGGTATCTACTCACTCATCTTATTTCACATCATGATGCATATCACACGCAGGGCGTCTTGACGGGCAATGCGGCATGAGCCTAAACCACGGTGATGACAACAGTGGGCTACGTCCATGAGAATGGCAAGGACTACTGGCTGGTGAAGAACTCGTGGGGCTGCAACTGGGGTGAGGCCGGCTACATCTGCATGAGGCACAATGTGGCGGCAACCCATGGGCAAGTGCGGCATCGCCATGCGCGCGCACTAGCCGATCTAGAATCGCCCCAAGGCGCACAGGCAAGGACTGCACAGTCTGTGCTGGAGATTGTTCTGGCATAGACTTGTAGACATGCAGGCCACCCATCACATACGGAATTTTCTTTTCATTCCTAGTTCTATGTTGCATTGTAATCATGTTGTAAACTGCATGTAGTCCGCACGTTATTAGTAGCGCGTAGAACCACCAATGGATGGACATTTGCCCAGTCCATGCTGTGGCCTGCGTCTTTCGGATGTGTGATCTCGCCGCTGCACGTTCGCCATGCACAAGTCTCGTGGTCCTGCAGAAAAGGAGCTGGATCGCGTAGCATTCACGGAGCGGCAGGAGACCCAGGCTCCAAGCCCATGTATGCATGTTCTAGATTCACATATAAGCAATGAAAAAAAACCGAAAAGGCTGCAATGGTGTGTGCAGCACAAAATTGTATGTGTTCATTTTTCCACTTCTTGCATGCATTCGTGTTCATAGTGACCATGTCTCGCATTCCAAAGATCACCTGCGTCACTTAGGAGCTCGGTGGTGACCGCCGGCTCCAACAACTAGTATCAAAGCCAGTGGCAGCGGCGGCCAGAGTCGGAGAAGCCATCATGGAGGATGCTGGGTGGTGGCAGCCACCGTACCTGAAGTGGCAACGCGTGAAGGAGAAGGAGATGGGTGACACGCCAACGATGAGCGCAGGCGGCGGCGTCAAGGAGAGCTCATTGATGTGGCCGATGATTACCCGCACTAATTATGCCGAGTTGGTCCATGATGATGCATATCCACTACGAGGCGATGGATATTGGGAGGCGATCGAGCCTGGGACCTTGGTGAGGCACTCCATGGATCGCCAGGCCATGGACGCCCTAATGCTGTCGGTTCCCAAAGAGATGTGGACGACGCTGGGGCACGAAGAAGTCGGTGAAGAAAATGCGACTCGGTGCTGATCGCGTCAAAGATGTATAACACCAGAGGCTCCTCAAGAATTCAAGAATGTCAGGTTCAAAGAAGGGGAGACCGTTGATGTTTTCAACATGCGCATCGCCAACCTCATCGCAACCTCAAGTCTCTTGGCGAGACAATGGACAATGCCCGCGTTGTGAAGAAGATTCTCCATGTCCGTGCCACCCAATTCAATTAGGTAGCAGTCCTGATCGAGATGTTTTGTGATTTGAATACACTGTCGATTGACGAGCTATTGGGGAGGTTGCGTGAAACAGAAGATCAGTCTTGATAAAAGGACAATTAGATCGTCGACAAGGCGGGGTGACTGCTGCTAGAGGAGGAAGACTGGCTTGCGAAGCATAAGCATCGCTTTCAATCTAGTTTCGACCGAGGAGGGCAGCAGTGCCGGTGACGGTGGGGGTCAAGAAAAGAGCAAGGCGGCGCATAGATCTGTTGGCGGCGGATCCAGCGGGTCTGGCACCGTCATGCTCATGTTGGATGGCACACCTCGGTGCTATGGTCTGTGCCAAAACTGTGGCATCAATGGCCCCTAGGCACAAGACTGGAAACGTCCCAAGAAGCAGAAGATAGAGGAGAAGCGGGAGGAGGCGAACGTGGCTGTGGCACAAGACTGCAAACGTCACAAGTTTGCTGGCAACAAAGAAGTGTGGTATCAGTGGTGCGACTCTATTGGTCCCGACCTTGGAAGTGCTCATGACATAGACAATATGAGGAAGATTCTTTCATTTAGCTATTATGATTTACCTTCTAATTTGAAGACATGTTTATTGTACCTAAGTATTTCGTGAAGATTGTGAACTTTTGAGGGATCGGTTGATATGGAGGTGGATAGTTGAAGGATTTGTCCATCATGGTGAAGGGAGGGAACCCTTATTTGATATTGGACTAATAAGCTACTTCAGTGAGCTTATAAACAGATGTCTGATCCAACCAGCAAACATTACTGATGATATTATGTCGCCTGGGTCTTGCCGTGTGCATGATATAGTGCTTGATTTCATTTGTTCCTTGTTAAAGAGATGAAGGTTTTGTTACCACTATATTTGGTGATAGCAGGCCGGCAAAGCACTGTTTGTTCTCGAATCAAGGTTCGTAAGCTCTCTCTCTCTCTCCACAATACTACTTGGCCAACAACCGTGAACACGTCAAAATTGAGATCCGTCGCAATCTTCGATTCTGCTATAAATAGTTTAGTGCCACCCCTTTCATGCTGTTATCTTCTGTGTGTATTGGACATAGAAGATTGCGATCTTAAGGGCTTCCAAATCTGGAGTTTGTAGGTCACAGTCTACGTGAGGTCTCTAAAAGTCTACTATATACTGGACATGGTGGTGATCTCCCTCAACAGATAGGGAATCTAAAATTTTTGCAATCATTTGGTTAGTCTCGGTGGAAGTTTCATGAGAATTTCATTTATATTTAATAGCCAGCCAAAAAGGCATATTTGATGACATGATAATGTTTTTATGAAGAGAGAGAAGAAGTGAATTTTACAGGGATGAAACTCTCTTGGCATGGTTACCAACTCTATATAAGTTAGAGAATTAAATGTCTATGAAATAATAGAATGAAACTATTCATTAAGTGTGGGTGTTTTTATCCATGTTTGATTTCATTTTATATGATGTGCGAGTCTTGGAAACAACACCATGAAACAAATATTAAAGAACTACCATCGAGTACTGTAGCGCATAGAAAGTTAAGTTGCCTAGGTGTTGGGGACTCTACAATGCTGCTAAATGGGTTGAGGAATCTAACGTCCCTGGAAGCTCTAGTCGCAATGAATATGTGTGAAGAGCTGGGCCAGCTGACCCAACTGAGGAAGCTTGTTATCTGCCTCACAAATGACGAGGAAACTGGCAGATGGGATGCGAACGCGTGCAAAACTTTGGTCACTAGTACAGAAACAAGTTATACTTATGCTTGGAAAACCCCTTCAGTCTAGGTTTTTCAACCGAGAGCACGAATTCAGGACTAAAAGGCCCCTCCTTTAGTCCCGGTTTCTCGCGCCGGGACTAAAGGTCCATCTTTAGTCCGGTTGGTAATACCAACCGGGGCTAAAGAGGCCTCTCGGCCTGGTCACGTGGGCCGGCCCTTTAGTCTCGGTTGGTATTACCTACCGGGACTAAAAGTTTTCTTTTTTGTTATAAATGTTATAATATGGTAGCTGTTGTTTGGTTTTTTTTTATAATATGGCTGCTGTTTGATTTATTATTATAAATGTTAGATAAAAAGTTGTGGTAGCTGTTTGGATTGCAGCCGCATGTTAGTCAAAATGCCCCGTATACATTCTCAGTAGGAAATGTTTGAATAATCATCACAAGCACACGAGAGGCCTAATAATGTTTACTAAAACAGTAGCACTAGAGCAATATACTATCAGCTTCTAGCTTTTACAAAATGAACAGCCAGCCACTACAAAATCAACAGCCGACCTTCCATTCTTCGTGACGAGACAGTCCTTGCCTTCCATTCTTCATGATCAAATAGTCAAATAACACATGCAAATGTTCAAAAGAAAGATGAAATTTGTAATATAATAAACTAAAATAGCTTGGAATACAAATGTACCGTATGAGCTAATTTTGTCAACAACAAAAAAAATTCTAACACCACATGCCAAATCTGAAGATTTCCTGTATATTAGTTAACAAAAAAATTGTCTATTCGATAGCAATCTTGCCTAGATTAAAGAAACGAAGCACCTGCAATGATTTGTCCATATATACTAAAGAAAGGAAGCACTGACTAGCAAGAACCAGATGGATTCGCCGCATCTCTGCATGAATTTATTCTTACAAAAATCAATGGAAAGGGGAAAATAGAAATGCTTTCTCTGGCGGCTGCAGGGGTTGCTGTGCTTGAACCTTCTTCCGCACAGACTGGAGCTGCATGAATCACCACCACGAGATGGATGAATCTTCACCTGGCTGATTGATTTGCCTCGGTTGTGGCTTCCGATTCCACATCCATAAGATAACAGCTTGTACAAGACCAAAAGTATATTTTAGATCTACACAGATGGGGAAAACTTGAGATTAGCAGATGGTAACGAGAGAGAAGATGAGAAGCTACACAAGTTCATCACCTGTGTGGATGGAGAAGACACCCGTGCTCAGCAACCGGGAGGAAGAAGGGGTATATAGGAGGGGACCTTTAGCCCTTTCTAATCCCGTACGGAGCCTCCAGCCGGGAGTAGACTTTTACTCCCGGTTAGAGAGACTAACCGTGAGTAAAAGTTAACCTTTAGTCCCGATTGATAGCTCCAACTGGGACTAAAGGTTCCCTGCAGCAAAAGCCTACCGCAGTAGCCATTGGGCAGGGACCTTTAGTCCCGGTTGGAGCTACCAACCAGGACTAAAGGTTTCTCTAGTCCCGGACGCGAAAAATACCAGGACTAAAGCCAAATTCCGAAGTGAATCAAAAGTCGTTTCTCTACTAGTGGTGGGGACCCTAGGAAAACTGTGCAAAAGCCATACTCTAAACGTAACCTCAGCTGGCGTGTGGCAGCTGACCTGGGAGCATCGCTGGAGTACCTAGGCAACCTGCACAGGCTAACTATTATATTAACTAGCAAATATGCACGTGTATTGCAATGGAAGAAAAAAAACTATCAAACATATTGCAATAGGAGAAAAAAACTATCAAACATTTATGAAAACGACAACATGAATGATACATATCCATTTATATTTTACCTTTTCTAGTAAAGGGATTAGTTAACGCTAATGATACGAAGCGGGCGTCCGTCCGTCTGGATGGACCGCTCCACGCGCCCCACACCGCTGCTCGGTCCGCGTGCCCCGCCAGCCTGCGCCGTTCGGTCCCGCCCGCCGCTCGCTCCAGCCCTCGCGGATTCGCCCGGCCATCGCGCGCCCCTCCCGCGTCTCGTAGGGCCGCCTCCACCACTGTTCATGAGCAGGCACAGGCGCAGGCGGTACCCGTGTGCGTGATACGGAGCCGGCACAGGCGGTCTCTACGTGCGCAGGAGTCACCCCACCTACAGTGTCGTCTTCCTCACCCACGCCTCAACCGCCTACGCGACCGTCGCCCGACAGCGGTGGTAGGGCGGGCCAGGGGTCATGCCTGTGGCATGGCCTTGTCCCCTTGGCACCGCGCCCACGCAACCACACACGACCGTTGGATGAGATGCACGCCTCTGATCCTCCTCAATCTCTGGCCGTCGAACGTCAGGCCCCATGGCCGAGCTTGGCTATAAGAGCACCCGATCCCGGTTGCCCTAGCGCTCGTCCCATCGCCCCGCCGCCACTTGGTGGCCAACCACTTCGCACCGAGAGTAGAAGGCTGAGGAGGAGTTCGAGAGAGGAGAACGAAGCCACTGCCGGGAGGAGGACCGGGAGCACACTAGAGTTCGGAGCACCGCCGTGGATCAAGCCAGAGCGGACGACACTGCACGGCACTGCTTTCAGAGCTACACGGCCGCAACTCGTCACTGCACCGCCATCCTCCCTTCCACAGCACCCACGGTGAGCCCCCGATTCTTCCCCTGCTCGCCGCCGGACCTTGCTACTTCGACCATGGCGCTCCATACCATGAGCGCATAGGCCAAGGCCATCCCCGGTCTCTAGGCACACAAGCACAGCACACTCACACGCACGTCGCGACCATCCCCGAGCCCTTGAACGCTCTAGACCTCTCCAAGTCCCACGGACGCCGTAGCCGAGCACGCATGTCATGATCACGATGTCACCGCCATGGCGTAGCCACCATCGGAGCACCAGACCACCTCCAAGCACCAGATCACTGGTCCGAGCACCAGACCACTGATCCGAGCACTAGATCACCGGTTCAACCACCAGACCACCGATCCGAGCACCAGATCACCAGTCCGAGCACCAGACCACCAATCCGAGCACCAGATCACCGGTCCGAGCACCAGACCACCGATTTGAGCACCAGATCACCAGTCCGAGCACCAGACCACCGGTCCGAGCACCAGACCACTGGCCAGAGCACCGACCACCGTGGCCAGTACTACTAGGAGCGCCTGGTGCCTCCTTGACTCGCCCATCCTATTCGCTGAAGCCATGGGTAACTCACGCGCACGCCGTGACCAGCCCACTGGAGCCCCGTAGTGACCCGTGCGCCTCACCATCGTCACTAGGTCGCCGTGGCCGCCGGAAAGACCCTACCGGCCACATGGAAACCGGAAGTCCTACCCTGAGCTCTGGACGCCCTCACCATGTCCACACGGATCCGTAGGAGCCAACACTCCCCACTGTGACACCCCTCTGAGGCCATAGCCCCCACACCGACGCTGCCGACGTGATCAGAAGACCGCCGTCGTGGCCAAAGCCACCGGAGGCCCTGGAGGACCCCTCGACCTGCCCAACATGTCCGCTGGAGCATTGAGACGCCCATGTGCACCACAGAACCAGCTAATGCCACTGCACCCGTGCCATTCCCGCACGCCGGTTGTACTCGAGCCGTCGTTCGCCGTGACCAGTGACTTAGGAAGCACCATCCGTCGCCCTGACCCACCGTTGCAGTCGCCATGGCGTGGGGAGGCTTTTCCCCACCTCAATTGGATGCCTGAGCCATTGCGGGAGCTTGCTAGTGAGAACGTCGCCGACGGGAGCGCGCCGTGGAAGAAACAGAGGAGAAGGGGCGAGTTGAGCAGCGCAGCCCTGCACCAGAGCAGTCACAGCGTGAACTTGGGTCCACCATGGTGCAGTCACCCGGTGCACATGAGCCGAGCCGAGGGGAAATGGCAATGGACTCGGTCGACCATGGACCCTGCTTTGGGTCCATGGACAATGAACTTGGGTCCACCGTGAGCCACGCTCACGCCCACAGCCAGGAAACGAAGCCCAGTAAGAGCCCAACGGCGCCATGGGGCAGCGCCACAGCACGCCACGTGTCTGGGTCAGCCCGGCCCAAATCCAGCCCTGTCCAGGCCCAGTCTGAACCCAGCCCGTATTGACTGTTGACCGGTCAACGTTGACTATTGACCTAGCCCCACATGTCAGTGACACGGACACTATGGACTCACACGTCAGACGCTGGCGTCATGCTGACGTCATGCTAACGTCAGTTGGACCCCACCTGTCAGCTCAGAACTGAGACGATGATGTCATGCTGACGTCATGCTGACGTCATGCTGACGTCATGCTGACATCATCATGCCACGTGGACCAGTCACAGCGTGACACGTGTCAGCCCAGGATTAATTCTGCCTTTTTCCATTTTCAGAAATGATTTAAACTTCGGAAATTCATAACTAATTCATATGACCTCAGAAAAATATGAAACCAGGACCAAAATTCATCTAAAATCAAGCTCTACGCAATGAACCCATGTTTGAGTGCATTTGGCTCTTTTGAATTTTCATTGCTTCTTTGTGCTATTCTATAGACGTCGCTAACACGACTATAACGTGATCGTTTGCAGACTCGGAGGAGAACCGGATGGATGAGGATCATGAGTACCATGAGGAGTACGGAGACGACTACACTGAAGGTGCCACATCCCATCCAATCTCGTAGCACCTATTACGCATGGCTAAAATAGAAATGCTAGTGCTTTACCTTATTGTCGTGATCACACTATGGTAGGACTTGCATGGCAGTATGCTTTCTTGATGGCCTTTACCTTGATGCAACCTTATCCCTACTCACCCTGCTGTTAGGCTAGTCATACGCTTGCTATTATATTTCATTGCTTATTACTTCTACTACGCTTGCACTACATTGATGCATGGTGGAAACTGGTGATATTTGGACCATGGGGAGAGTGATGCGTGTGTGACTTGGGTGCGTAGAGGGTGAGGGTTGTGTCGACCAAGTTGGAGTATACGATGAGCTTGGGGCAAGTCTTGCCGTGGGGTGCTACCTGGGCACCCCTGGAATGGATACCTGTGGTGGGTAAATGGTATATGAGGTGGTCCTAGGTGTGAACCTGTAATGGGAGGAGCCCGGGGTGGAGGTGTTGTGGTGGCATGGTAAATGGAAACCCTGATGGAGACATTCCGGCTTGGTCAACCCTAAGGACTTACTAGTACTCAGATTCACCGGGAAGCCTTACGTACCACTCGACCTATATGGTGCGGGACGGCTGAACTACTTGGTGGGATATTGCCACTACTACTAGGCTGATAGCGGACAGTGCAAGGAGGTATGGGGCACATAGGATTTCCCCCACACCCTTCCAAGACTTCATGGAGACCTTGTGGACCTGGCTCATGACTCACAGTTTCAGCCGCCCCAGACTAGACTTGGGGTGTACCAGGGCTGAATGGTAGAGTGGCATTATCCTAGGCTAGCAAGCGGCCGGAATCAGCCCAGTTGATGACGGTCAGCGAGGAAGGCGGATCTTGTGGTTATGTAAAACATCTGCAGAGTGTATGGTTGATCGATCGATACATGTGCCGACTTGTCGGCTATGGACCTTTCCTAGGTTTTGCTTAAACTAGATAGGAGATGAGTCTTTCTTTTCGTCCCCCGGGAGAGAGTGTCTGTCGTAGCTAGGGGCTACGGGCCTTGAGACAGTGCCGAGAGGGAGTTGGCCTGTCGACTGAGCGATGGTATGGATGTGGTATGGTGATGGTGTGGAAATAATGGTATATCGATCCCAGGATCGAAACCTGGCTCTGGACAGGAATGGGGTGGAATGTGTGTGGGAATGGTGTTAAAACTTGACCAACTATTAATATATATACTTGATATACTACTGCATAGGAAACCCCCGCCTTATAGGTTCCTTTGATTATATCCAACTTGCATCCAATTTCCACAAAGCAAATGCTCATAGGGTTGGGAGTGGCCAGTACAAATCGTACTGATAAATTTTGGCACACAGGTTCTGCTGAGGAGTATAGCTCCGAGGAGTTTGACGGTTAAGGGGTTCGTGCCTACGCTCGAGTTTGGCGATCTTATCTTCAAGCTATTTTGAATGAATGCTACTTTTGATTCCGCCAATGTAGCGATGTAATAAATTATGTAATTCCGCACTATTTGTACTCTGATGTTATCATTGTATGGATGTGATATTCAACTTGAATTTGGGTAATATGATCTACAATGGTCTTATTACACTACGACGCTGTGGTTTTTCCCATCGCGGAAATCAGGGTCGTTTCAACGCCGGGGACTCTCGCTCCTTGGTGCTTGGACATCGCCAGTGACATCGGGGACTCTCGCTCCTCGGTGCTCGGACATCGCCAGCGACGCTGGGGACTCTCGTTCCTCAGTGCTCAGACATCGCTAGTAACGGCGGGGACTCCTCGCTCCTCGGTGCTCGGACATCGCTAGCAATGCCGGGGACTCCTCGCTCCTCGGTGCTCGGACATCGCCAGCGATGACGGGGAGTCCTCGCTCCTCGATGCTCGGACATCGCCAGTGACGCCCGGGACTCCTCGCTCCTCGGTGCTCGGACTTCACCAGTGACGCCGGGGACTCCCTGCTCCTCGGTGCTTGGACATCACCAGCGACGCCGGGGACTCCTCGCTCCTCGGTGCTTGGACTTCGCCAGCGATGCCGGGGACTCCTTGGTGCTCGGACATCGCCAGCGACGGCCGGGACTCCTCGCTGCTCAGACTTCGCCAGTGACGCCGGGGACTCCTCGCTCCTCGGTGCTTGGACATCACTAGCGACGCCGGGGACTCCTCGCTCCTCGGTGCTTGGACTTCGCCAGCGACGCCAGGGACTCCTCAGTGCTCGGACATCGCCAGCGATGGCCGGGACTCCTCGCTGCTCGGACTTCGCCAGGGACACCGGGGACTCCTCGCTCCTCAATGCTCGGACATCGCCAGCGACGCCGGGGACTCCTTGCTCCTCGGTGCTTGGACTTCGCCAGCAACGCCGGGGACTCCTCGCTGCTCGAACTTTGCCAGCGACGCCGGGGACTCCTCGCTCGTCGGTGCTCGGACATCACCAGCGACACCAGGGACTCCTCGCTCCTCGGTGCTGGGACTTCGCCAGCGACACCGGGGACTCCTCGCTCCTCGGTGCTCGGACATCGCCAGCGATGCCGAGGACTCCTCGCTCCTCGATGCTCGGACATCGCCAGCTACGCCGGGGACTCCTCGCTACTCCCTTGATGGTTGGATCTTGCTACGTCTTGTCGGTGTGCTATCAAGCTGTTCCATGCTGTTCGGATCAGGGTGCTGATCTTGGGCAGCACGTCTAGGGTCTTGATACGCGCATGCCAGATGATGTCGGCAATCTTTTAGACTTCTTTTTCTTTGATCCTGCTACAAGATTCATTCTTCATCTTCCAGCAGGCTCAGGGACTAAGTGGGAACACTTCACCTTGCGGTGAATGTTCGCTTTTCTCGTCTTGAAGCTACGCCCGGGGACTGACTGCCTGCTTGGCTGGTCTTTCTACTTTCTGACCATAGCACCACGTGACTACGTCACCTACTGTTAGGCTCGGGGACTAGCTGTGGGGGTATGGCCCCCGATATCCACAAGACAAGACATAGGCCCCACCATCAGAGGTGGCCCAGTCCACAAGATCAAGGCGTGCACGGCGCTGCTCGGCATGCACCGCAAGATATTGTATAGTACCAAATAGGCTACTTTCCTTGTAACCCTGCCCCTCCAGAGTATATAAGAAGAGGCAGGGGTCCCGTAGACGATATCTCCATATGATCGACATACACGATCCATACATCTCATATTCAATACAATACACCAAAGACACAGGACGTAGGGTATTACATCGATCAGACGGCCCAAACATGTCTAAATCACTGTCTCTGCGCCTTGTGTCACCATCCGGTTCCTGATTACGCGCATCCCCACCAACAAATCTACCATCGCGGGATACCCCTCGGTGGACTACCGACGATATTCTGTCGACAATATATCTTTAGAAAACAAGAAAACAAAATAGATCTAATGGTTGTGGATGTTTAGCATCATTTTGATTAATGGTTAGATGTTTCTGATTAACGTGCGAATTTCTAGCATTTATCTGTTTTTCTTAGGTGTCTGGTGTGGATTAATGTGGAGGCTCCGTTGAGGCCTACAATTAGTAATAGTAAGATACCATTAATTTTGAGGTTGTGTGTGTGATCATGTATGTATATGCATATGTATGTCTAGATGGTTAATGAGTGATCGCGATTTTCAATTTATGTTGTCTTAATAAATAATGCAACATGCATACATGGTATCTAGAAGAAAGAAGATCGATTGGAGAGCACCTGATTGCTCAAGGACATCGTTGTAGGTACTGAAGTTGAATGTCGCCGTCATTCACTACCGGACTCCTTGAGTTTGCCGAGTGCCCGAAACACTCGGCAAACTACCGAAAACACTCGGCAAACTGTTCGCCGAGTGTAACACTCGGCGAACAGCACTCGCCATAAACAGTACCGGCAAAGCCAACTTTGCCGAGTGCCATTTATCGGACACTCGGCAAACATTTTACCGTGTGCAGTTTAGCTCTCGGCGAAAAGAAACAGTCGTAACGCTAGACCCGCTGTTAACAGCAACTTCGCCGAGTGTCAAACGGCAAGGCACTCAGCAAATATTTGTTTTATATTTTTTTTAAAATATTTTTGGTTTTTAGAATTCCTTTTCGCCGAGTGCTGCACTCGGCAAATGATAAACATATGCCGAGTGTGTCACTGTCAGACACTCGGCAAACTTTTTCAAACAGTATTTGGTTTTTTTAAAAATCCTTTTCGCCGAGTGCTGCACTCGGCAAATTATAAACATATGCCGAGTGTCGCACTGTCAGACACTCAGCAAACATTTTTCGAACAGTATTTGGTTTTTTTAAAAATAGCTTTTGGCCGAGTGTCTTGGTGATAACACTCGGCAAATTGTGTTTGCTTTGCCGAGTGTCTTGGTCATAACACTCGGCAAAGCCTCAGAAATGTGTATTTTTTTTGTTTTTGCATTACATTTCACAGCACATATATATATCACAGCACATATATATATCACAGCACAGATATGTTTCACAACACAGATATATTACACAGCACATATATCACATATATATATCATCTCCACACACCATATATCACATACATCACAATAATCCACAATGGTACACAAATGTCATACCACAATACCAACATAAGGTTCGAGTTTAAAGTATCCACCACAAGTGCATTACAAGCATAAGTGCAACACAAGAAATAAGTTCAACACATGAAAAGAAGCAAATCACCAATTAGACCACGATGACTGCTGCGGTGGGTCATGAGGTACATCGTTTGATGCTGCCGATTGACCCTGCACAAAGAATAGATAAGATTAATTCTCTGGAGAAGCTAATCGATTGGTTAAACTTCCATTAACCAACAATCTGTAAACTAGCACGTTCGATCGACGCATGTCCAGCAATCTGTAAACTAGGCTGAACATGAACAGTGCTGAACGGCGGGGCCGGTGGAAGGGCCGGGCAGGGCTTTGACTGCGGTGGTGTGCCGGCTGATGGTCCAGCGACGGGAAATCAAAGAAGGAAAAAAACACTTGTGTAATATGTTGTAGTGATTGGATATTTTTTCCAAACTCACAAAAAATGAAAACTCTAGTTTTTGAACACCCGTGAGGAGATCCATTTAATTCATGGATTTGACCTCTAAATTCAGTTTTTTGGATCTGGATTACGCGGAGGCAAGACGTTTGGCAGGATTCCGATAAAAAAAACGTTTGGCTGGATTTTATGAACTGAAACTGTTTTTAAAATCTAGAGCTGCTGAAGCTCTTCGGCATAGGCCGTAACCCAGACCTACTCCAGATCCCCCAGTGGTCCCATCAGTACACGCAACCAAATTAAGCGAGACGAGGTAGAAGCCTAGAAGGCCAAACGAAGACTAATGTATGCAGGTAGCAGACGATAAAGCTCCAATCCTTAATTAGTGTGACTTTTCAAGTTTTATCTACAGTCGTACATGTTAAGAGGTAAAGCAGCTAGAGCTGCTGCAGCGAACACGGAACAACACCCAAACCAAGGTAAGCAAAAGGGGCAGAAGTGAACTATTGCACATAAAGCTACTTAGTGAGGACTATACACTGCTAAAAATCGAGCACTTCCATGTGAAATATTGCACATAAGCGCATTTATGGTTGTGAGGACAGATCTGAGATGATTCTGGAGATATAATCGTCTTTTTTAGAAAACAAGATGCAGCTGCGGTTGCTGCTAGCTGAGATGCATCGGGCTGAGGTATTTACCCATGGTTGTACAATGGGATGTTCTTTTGTCTAAAGTTCATTTTCTTTGCTGTAAAATATCATTGGCTATATAGCAACAACCCGTTGCTTTAATTTGCAGTAATGATTCAGTGACCAAAATGTACGTGCTGGGAGTGCATCCTCTCTCAGTCAAGATTTATCGTTGCTAAGATAAGGGCCATGCATGCATCATGCAGCTGTTTGTTTCTAGCTTTAGACTAATCGGCACTGAGTGTTGTGCAACCTGCCAATAACGCAACTGCTGCTAGCTGATGAAATGAGATATCCATCCATGTGTCGGTCGGTGGATCGATGGACGATGGACCGTCGTCCGTCGTTCCGCCGGCCGTATGCATGCAACACTGATCGATTGCTTCATACATACATACATACATACATACATACATACATACATACATACATATATATATATATATATATATATATATATATATATATATATATATATATATATATGCAGCAGTAGTGGCCGTACATCCCGGCGGGCGTATGGCAAGTCGACACCTAGGTAGGAGATGAGAGGCTTTTGGCACGGGGAGAACCGGCGGCTGCAGCGGGAGGTGGAGGAGCTGCGCGCGATGCGGGTGGCCTCGCCCACCGTGCTCTCCCCGCACACCAGGCAGCCGCTCCCGGCATCCGCGCTCACCATGTGCCCGCGCTGCGAGCGCATCACCGCAGCAACGGGCGCGCTTGCCGCGCGTACTCCCCGCCTGGCAGCCGCGGCCAACCCCTTCCACCCGCGCCGCCCGTCCGCGGTGTGTGTGTGTGCTGGTGTGTGTGTGAGTGAGTGGACATGGGGATAGATGTACTCACAGGAGTGTCTTCAGGAGGACGAGGAGGAAGGAATAGCGATTGTGGCAGAGGTTCACCCATCTTCGCACCGAGATTTTGCATCCACTGAAACATCTGCTCCTGCCTCTGCCGATCAGCGTCAATCTTCGCCTCCAACGCTATTCTCTGCCTCCTCTCTTCTTCTAGCTCGGCCTACAAAATTTCACCCCAATGTTACAATGGAAATCAAAGGTATGTAAGAAACAATGAACGACGAATAAAAGAGTAATAACCTGCAAAGTCTGCATGGCGTGCTGTGTACTGGTCGGCCGTGGGCGTATGGACGGCCTCTGGCCCGTGTAGCTTGCTCGGATCTGGGTGAGAATGGGAGTAGTGGCCGTGTCGACGACGCTGTCGCCAAGCCAGTACCTGCCATGCTTCTTGCCTCCTCCCACCCTCATGACAAGGTCTCCTTCAAAATCCTGGGTGCTCGGATCGTACTCCGGCCCATGGACCGCCTTGGCCGCCATTGTGTACTCGGTGAGACGGCTGTGGATGGAGGGATTGCTGTACGCCGAGGGGGGTCCTCCGGGTTGAAGTCGACGGCGGACGTCGCCTTGCCCTTGTGGGCCATAGCCCATGCCTTCACCTGGGAGCAAGGTGCGCCACCATGTGACGCCGACTGTGAAACAAACAGTAAGATCATTAGAAACTATGCAGAAGCAAGCGTTGGAATTCATAAATGAAGTCACGTACCCATCTCTCCGCGTACTCGCAAGGGTAAGGTTCCCCTGATGGTGTGGTGCACCTGTCATCATCAAACGCCGCTCTCGGCAAGCGGCGTGTGTCTCCGACCACTCCGGGAAGCACCACTTGTCCACCATTTTCCTCCAGCACTCGCCTTTACCGGCCACCCAATTTGGAGGCACCTACACGTCAACAAGCATTTGTCATTTAAGAACACAGTAAGTGTACTTAATCTCAGGAAGAAATAGTATTTACCAGCATGTATTGCTCTTTGGTCAGCGTCAAGGTTCTTGCGAGGTCTTTGTCGATCTTCACTTCCTCGAAGACAGCTTTGTATTGCTGTACAGCCAGGATACGCGCCTCGTAGTGCATGTCCTTCACGAGCTTGTAGCAGGCTTTGTGAGCGTGCCTCTCGGCCCTCTCCTCGTATCCCTCGTCACATCTGTAGAAATCCTACATATAAACATTATGTATGTAGTCATTATTTCAAGGATGTGATAGGAATGCGATGTATTGAGCAAGATAGTGCGGGGAAGGCTTACCCACAGCTCTTTCACAACCCGCTGCGCCTTGTTGTCGAATTTCCTGCCTTCCCGATCTCGTGCATCGGGGGCAGAGGCGTAGTGCTCGAACGTGTAGGCCGGCTCCACCCCTCCTGCTCAGTCCACCAGGCCGGGGAAGTGTTCCCTACACAGAAGACCTAGGATTCCACTGGGAAGGCATTTGTGATCACCTGCAGCCACAACCTTCCATCCCCTGTCCAAGTGATTAACGAAAAAATATTATTTTGTATTTTGCCATGTTAAACATATCAAATGAAGTAGCAATAACATCTTAAGATACTTACCTTGTGAAAGCTCTAGTTTGGTTTTGGTTAATTGATGAAACCCTAAGTGCTAACCTAGTTTATCAAGATGATTATGAGATAGGTAGCACTACTCCAAGTGATGAAGCAATGACGAAGATCATGACAATGGTGATAGCATGGTGATGATCAAATGCTTGAACTTGGAAAAGAAGAAAGAGAAAAACAAAAGGCTCAAGGCAAAGGTATAAAATGTAGGAGCCATTTTGTTTTAGTGATCAAGACACTTAGTGAGTGTGATCACATTTAGGATAGATAGCCGTACTATTAAGAGGAGTGAAACTCGTATCAGAATGCGGTTATCAAAGTGCCACTAGATGCTCTAACTCATTGCATATGCATTTAGGATCTAGTGGAGTGCTAACACCCTATTTGTGAAAATATGCTAACACCGGCGCTTTTGAAAAAATGAAATGTCTATTTTTTATTGCGCCGGATGCAAAATTCTTGGTGGTTGGCACATTTGAGCAAGGGTGAAGAAGTTAGAGTTGAAATGGAGTTGGTCGAAATGATGCTGGCGTCGGTCTACTGACCGGACGCTGGGTCACTCAGCAACCGGACGCTGAAAGGCTGCGTCCGGTCGAGCTGTCAGACGGCACCGTGGGTAGGGTTGAGCACCGGACGCTGGTCTACGTCCGGTCAAGGTGGACCGGATGCGTCCGGTCGAAAAAACATGCCTCGGGGAGCTTACTGGAAACGACCGGACGCTGGGGCTTCAGCGTCCGGTCAGTTTTGACCAGAGCGTCCGGTCAGCTTCGTAGCCGTTGAAATCTGACGAACAGCGTTTGAAGCTGGTGACGCGTGGCGTCCATCGAGCGACCGGACGCTGAGGGCCAGCGTCCGGTCGGTATGACCGGAGCGTCCGGTCAGAGCGTGTTTTGCCCAGTGAAGGGGTACAACGGCTCTATTTGATGGGGGCTCTATTTATAGCCCCATGGCCGGCTCAAGGGACAACTCTTGCACATTCTCATTGACATAACAACCTTGTGAGCTTAGCCAAAGCCCTCCCACTCATCTCCATCATTGATCCATCATCATTGTGAGATTGGGAGAGAATCCAAGTGCATTGCTTGAGTGATTGCATCTAGTGGCACTTGGTATTCGTGTTGCGCTGCGGATTTCGCTTGTTTCTCTTGGTGGTTGCCACCACCTAGACGGTTGGAGCAGCGGTGAAGGATCGGCACGAGTTGGTGATTGTTCGTGGCCGCCTTCGGTGATTGTGAGGGGAGTTGTACCTTCCCCGGCGGAGCGCCGAAAGGTAACTCTAGTAAATTGCTCGTGTCATTGAGTTACCTCACTTGTGGGTCGGTTCTTGCGGTGTCCAATCGTGTGGACGAGGTTTGTGAAACACCTCTTAGCCGCCGAACCACCAAGTGTTGGTCGACACAACGGGGACGTAGCGTGTTGGCAAGCACGTGAACCTCGGGAGAAAATCGATTGTCTCTCTTCTTTGTCATTCTCCCGGTGATTGGCTATATATTCATCTTGTGATTGGTTCATCCCCTACACGTCGGTATAATCACTCTACTCACTCATTTACATTCTTGCAAACTAGTTGATACAAGCTCTTTAGTGTAATTAGAATTGAGAGCTTGCTTTATTATTTACATTCATCTAGTTGAGCTCTTTAGAGTAGCAAGGTTGAGAGCTCTTAGTGAGTAATTACATAGCTAGTTTGTATGCCTAAGTATTCATTGCAACTAGAATTGTTGGATAGGTGGCTTGCAACCCTTGTAGAGCTAGAGCAAGTTTGCATTACGCTATTTGTCATACTAATCAAATTGCTCTAGTTGATTTGTAGATTCTTAAATAGGCTATTCACCCCCCCCCCCCTCTAGCCATATTAGGACCTTTCACCTTGGCCCATTGGGGTGAATCACCGGCCGTTTCGTGAAAGGTATAGGATGTTCCGGGAGGCATGAAGGGCCTCGCAACTAGATCTTCGAAGCAGAGGAAGAGGAACCCCCCGCTGAGGGCTCCTCGTGCTCACCCTCCTCCTCCTCATGCTCGCCCTCCTCCTGCTCGGCCTGCTCCACGTGCTCCTCGTGCTCGTGCTGTTCCTCCTCCGCCTCCTCCTAAGGCGAGGGAGGTACAGGCGACGACGGTCGAGTCGCTGCACGCACCTGCCGACCCTGGCCTCTCGGCCGACCCTAGCCTCTCGGCCGACCCCTGCACCTCCGCAGTGGCTCCTCAGCTGCAGGAGCCTCCTCAGCTAGAGCGGACACCGAGCTCCGATAAAATGACCCGACGGACCTCATACCGCCCACCATCTTTTGTCAATCACCTGCAATTAAAAAGAGTAAACCAATAAGCACATATAAACAGGACAACCTGAAAAAGAAATGCAAAATAAATGAAACATAATTAGAAAATGATAGTATTACTTGTATTAGAAATAGGCATCATGATCGGGATCAGCCAGATCATAACTCTCATCATCACTATCACACATGTCGAAATAATCAACACTATCCGAAGGACCAATGTTGTCATCATCGGCATTGCCTATATGCACTCGCTCAAGTAATTCTAAGTCTTGCACATTTTCCACCTCATCTCCGTCGTCCTCTTCATCAACCCTTTCATTATCTACTTCCATTTCGATCGCACCGGTTAAGTCTATCTCAAAACTCCCTTCTAGCCCCTCCTCTTGATAGAACTCCCCGTCTAAGTTGTAATCTTGATCATTTGGGAGAGGTAGTCTACCATGTGGCGATGTCTTCTGCACAATATACCAACCCTTAAGACGGTCGTCGTTTGGGCACGCGTATGGCAGATAATAAACTTGCATCGCCTGTTGAGCAACAACATAGACATCTTCCCCTAGATAGACGGAATCCTGACGAATTTCGACCAGCCCAAGATTAGGGGTCCGTCTCGTTACTGCAGGATCAAACCAATGACATTTGAATATGACAGGCTTAAGGGGTTTGGAACCACAAAATTTGACTTTGTAGATTTCTTCGATTCTCCCATAATAATCGTCCCCATCAGTGCCGGGTGTAAGAACTCCAGTATTTGTGGTTCTTCGATTGGGCCGACTTTCCTCATGTGCTGTCGAGTGAAAGCGATATCCATTCACGTCATAAGCGGCAAATGACCTGACCCTATATAGAAAGCCACTGGACACCTGTACTAACTCGGGATCCATAGACTCATCGGTTTGGCCCTGCAAGCTCAAGCAGGATATATCGTTAAACTAAGTACGAGCAACTTGTAATGTCAAACTAAGTACGAGCAAAGTTGGACAATACCTTCTGTGCGAACCAAGAAATGAAATCGGGCATTCCATTTCCCTCACCCTGTTTAAGAAGGGTATCACATTCGTGCAGGGTAGGTTCCCTTGATAGATGCCAGTAGTGATCAAGAAATTCCCTATAACAATGAGAAACAAGAGAGTTGGATACCGAATAGTGACAGCATATTTAACAAGTTCGTTGTGAACTTACTGCATGTACGGCTCCACTTCGGGAAGGTTGGTCAACACATAGTGCATGATAGTGCGCCACTCTTCATGTCTCAATGTCTTGGGTTTCCAATCACTTGCACTTCCAAGCTGCCCTCGGAAAAGGCTGAGGTTCGATTCATTTTCGCCCGCATTGTAGCGAGGGGGTGGATTATGCACGCTGGGAAGGTTGTCACTATAGTAACTTGTTGTGAAGTTTGACACCTCCTCCAGAATGTATGCCTCTGCAACGGAAGCCTCGATTTTGCCTTTATTCTTACATTTACTTCGAACAACCTTTAGACATCTCTCGATTGGATAGCACCAATGGCCCTGCATGGGCCCCCCCATTCGTGCCTCATACGGGAGGTGCAAGATCAAATGCTGCATCGGAACAAAGAAGCCGGGTGGAAATATCTTCTCCAACTTACAGAGAAGCACCGGCGCCATTCTTTCCAAGTCCTCAACCACTTTTCGAGACAACTCCTTGGCACAAAGCTGGCAGAAGAAATAGCTCAACTCTGCCAACACTAGCCAGACATGCTCAGGGACATAGCCACGAACCATCGCCAGAAGAAGCCGCTCAATCCATGTGTGGAAATCATGGCTCTTCATCCCTTTGACTCGCAGAGTAGATACGTTCACTCCCCTCCTCAGATTCGCTGCATACCCATCAGGGAACATCAACGTTTGCATCCATTCAAGAACTTGCCTCCTTTGGGGCCTGGTCAAGACGAAATCGGCCTTAGGCTTGCTCCATGTCTTGCCGCCTCTAGGAGGCTTCATTTCTTGCTTTGGTCTATCGCATAACGTTGCTAGGTCCACTCTAGCCTTAATGTTGCCCTTTGACTTTTCAGTGTCCATGAGTGTTCCCCAAAGTGCCTCGGCCACATTCTTTTCAGTGTGCATCACATCAATGTTATGTGGAAGAAGGAGGTCATCATAATAGGGGAGCCTCTCCAAGCTCGACTTATGAGTCCACATATGTTGACGACCATATCCCACAAAACCATCACCTTGTGGGTTAACGATGAGAGCATCTATCTGAGCACGAACCTCGGCACCCATCATGATCTGCGGTGCGGGGTCTGTCACTACCACACATTTCGTAAAGTTCTTGATGTCTCGTCTGAATGCATGCTCAACAGGGAGGAACTGTCGATGCTTGTCGAATGAAGAATACTTGCCACCCTTCTTGAACCAAATGAACTCCACAGCTATCTTGCATAATGGGCATGGGAACCTCCCGTGAACACACCAGGCGCAGAATATCCCAAATGCCAAGAAGTCGTGCAGGGAGTAGTGGTACCAGACATGCATTCTGAAGTTCCTCTTCGTAGCTCGGTCATATGTCAACACCCCTTCCTCCCAAGCACGGACCAGCTCATCAATCAGAGGCTCCATGAACACACCCATCTTACTCCCTAGGTGCCCAGGAATTATCAATGACAAGAATATATTCTATCGTCGAAACACGACACCGGGGGGGAGATTGAGGGGGATAACGAAGATTGGCAAGCAAGTGTATGGGGCAGCCATCAGTCCATAAGGATTGAACCCATCTGTTGCTAGCGCAACATGTACATTACGAGCCTCAAGAGCTTTCTCATGATGAATCCCATCAAAGTGGGTCCATGCTTCACCATCGGATGGATGTACCATCTTCTCAGGACTGTATCGAGTGCCATTTTTGTGCCACGTAATCTGTTTCGCGGTTTCCTCGGTCATGTATAGCCGTTGGATCCTCGGTAAGAATGGAAGGTACCATAGGATCTTCACGGGGATCTCAAGCTGCCTCTTCTGACCATCACCAGACTCTACCTCCAGGTACCTAGAGGATTGACACTTTGGACAGTATTTTGCTTTCTCGTGTACTTTCCTAAATAGGACGCACCCCTTCGGACAAGCATGTATCTGCTCATATGGCATCTTGAGTGCACGAAGGAGTTTCTACGACTCGTACATGCTCTTTGGCATAATGTGAGCTTCTGGAAGCAAGCTGCCAATAACTGCCAACGTAGCATCGTAACAATCTCGACTCATGCTAAACTGAGCCTTTAAGGACATTACCCGTCCAATGGCATCCAGTTGAGAAACCTTTGTGTGGCCGTGAAGGGGTTTCTGTGCCAAAGACAACATGTCATAATACGCCTTTGCAGTTGCCTCTGGCTCCTCCTCCCCACCTTCTTCACCTACGTGTGCTTCGTGAAAGTCATTTAGCCAGTCACCTACCCTGGCATCAGCATCGAAATCTTCGACGCGTGCTCTCACGACCTCCTCTCTCATCCGATCGGCTTCACCGTGGTAGATCCACCGAGTATAATCTGCCGTGAATCCATTCTTGCAAAGATGAGTAGACATGACATCCTTTGGTTGCCGACGCCTGTTTGCACATCTACTGCACGGACACCAAATGGCTGACGCTCCTGGAACTAGGGCAAATGCTCTATCTATGAAAGCCTCCGTCTTCTCAATCCATTCATCAGTCAAAGCACGCTGACTTAGGCGGCCCGTGTACACCCACTCACGGTCATCCATCCTCTGACATATATATATATACCAGCGAGACATTAAGAATCAATTGCATGTACACGATGTTCCTACCATCTAATAGGCCAGGATAGGTCCTAATCCCACCCGAGGATGCGTAGCTGGGGTTAGTCTCCATGGTCTACTCCGATCCAAGACAGAATTTCGGCAGCACCTCCCCGTTGTTCTCCAAATACACGTCCCGGTAGGGAGATTGTGTATCCGGAGAACAACAGGGAGATGCTGCCGAAACTCTGCCTCGGAACGGAGTAGACCATGGAGACTAACCCCATCTACGCATCCTAGGACTGTCCAAAAAACGTGGACAATTCGAAATAGATACGGTTATCGACATGCAAAGAGCTGCATATTTCCAACCGTATCTCTTTCGAACGAGAGATGCCTAACCGGGTTACGTGCTCTACAAACATGCATGATACAGAAAAGAGGGGTGTTTTATGCCTCACCTCGTTGTCCCGCAAACAGGAGAAGCCTCAACCGCTACAAGGTCCACGGAACACCAACAAACAGCCTCAGTCCTCCCTAAAAGAATAAGTCATTTCACATGAGTAAGTAATTACCTTTATATCACCATAAGATAATGGATACATGAGGTCAGTAAGAAAGACACTTCTAAATAAGAATACCCGCGATGATCCAGATTATTCTTCTTGGTTTTTATTTTTTTATCTTACTACTTCCCTGCCCCATAATCTCTCCACTAATGCTACTGCGCCATTCATGCGATTCAATCTCAGCATGCCGGCATTTATTCAATCCAACGTAGGGGAGTACACAGAAGGAGCTGCCCTCCGTTAGATGCCCAGAGTAAACAGAAACAATTTTATCATCTGTAAAGAAGCAAGTTTCGCATGAAACATTGCTGAAGCTGCATGCTCAATATTTCAATTTACAATTAGATCCAACCGAGTTCAGCTTAGATGTCAAGAAATAGTAGTACATGCATTTGATCTAAATCCGAGTTCAAAATAACAAGTTCAACTAGTCATTTTAAAGTCATCTACTGCAATGAAACTAAGACAGAAATGCCGCATGGCAAGCGCAGAGAGAAATCACACATAAAAACCTTCAAGACAGAAATGTTATTGTAAGTTCTAACTTTCAAGGAAAAGATTTATTCTTCAGATATATAACAACTGTGAACTGTCTGATCAAATAGTAACCCAACTTGGCTTGTTGCCTTTACTGAATATATATATGACTCTGTGACTAGCCAACAGGACACATCTAGTTAGAGACCTATCTATGTCGAATTTGCATCAGGAGTTAGCCAGTGACACAGCTTCCTCTGTCAGCAGAAGCATGATTATATTATTTTCGTAGAAGCTAGAGAAACCGGGAAGAGGAGACACTTTGTATAACAGATAAAAATAACAAACATGTCAATCCCTGGGCAGTGGTATGATCTCTGGTCATCGGTGCTATGTATGATACAAGAACTCCGAATTGAACTCTAGAAAGGCAGAGCTGTGTCCATTTGATGGAGAATCCAAACCGCAGTAGCATGGAGCACGTACAGGAGCAGACCCAGTAAGGACATGGGTGCACACATGTACACCCCCATATTTTTTGCAAAACAATCAAAGTTAGCAGGCATAATACATGCATAGTTGCATATACACTTGGAACTAGATGATCAAGATTACTGGTCACAAAGGCAAAGCTGTCTCACGACAACAAAACAATAGTAGTAAAGCTGTCTCATGGATTCCCAACGCAACTGCATCGTGTTTCTTCATGTGTGGTTGCTTTTAAATGGCCCAAGCATATATTGCCATGTCACAGACTCACAGTTGATTACAGAATGGCTGGCCGGAGCCGGTTCTAGTCGGATTGGATTTAGGTTGCCACAGATTGAGCAGCTAGCTGATTTTGCAGTCTGTCGATAATTCGGTAGTGATGGACCCCAGGTTGTTAACATGATATTACTTTGGCCATTTTGTAACCTACCCTACACTGTTTTATATAGGATTAGTTTTTTTCTAAGTCAATGTTTAATTTATTAGCATTGGTAAAACGCACCAATATCTACACAGATCGTTTTATGTCTTATTGTCCATCTTCTACACTAGTCTTTATTTTCCTCGATATATCTCAGATGAGACACTGAGTGTCTCTGTCAAAAAAAAAATCAGAATATTGAGCATTTATCTGGTAATTTTAAATGCTATTAGTATTTGTGTCATGTAAGGGACACAAAAGCAGATGAAAAAAAACCTGTGGCCCAAGTAAATAAAATAAAGGAGACAGGAGCTACCAGTGAGTGCATAAAGAAGAGAAGTGGTCCATGCCTTGGTTCATCCTAACCCACAGCATATATAATCCGCAAGGCACTGATGAGTGATTTAACGTCACGAGATCAAGGCTGGGGGCCGCCGTGCATGTGCTGCTACGGCTGGCTGGCTGTCAAAAAGGAACATCGCTCACGAGTACCCACCCCTGCTGGCTGGTGTGCATCTCTACCTCTACTTGGGTTTTAGTTGGGGAAAAAACGCAGCAAAGGGGACCCTGCAGCTAGCGACAGCGCATCAATAGATCGACGCGCATTGGCGCACACGGCAATGGCGAGCACACGGCGGGCCGGATACTACATGTACGAACTGGTAGAAGGAAACTTTTTTTATATGGTTACACACAGTACAGTGCGATGCAAGGAAGGCACCATCTGCCGCGTATGCACATGTGCAAAGCAAAGGGCAGCCTGATGTATATAGCTAGCTAGGTGGAGAACATACATACACACACGTTGCGTTGGAGGATGCTTGGAGGTTGGAGCAATGCAATGGAATGGAATGCAAAGCGGAAGGCGGGCGGGTGGTGCATGTGAGGCGATCGGCCCTGTTCGTGGGAATGTCCTACGCCCAGCGGGCACATGGCCATGGGGGATTGGGGGCGCAACCGCAACGCATTATTTGAGCCTGTCCTGCCCCTGCGCCACTTGTTGCTTACGACGCCTCGCTCTTGCTTACGCTCGTTCCCCGGCCGTGTCTTCTCTCTCTAATTTATGCGTAAAATTTATGTGCTCCAATTGGAGTCCATGCATTAATCTAATACTCCTACTAGTTTATTTTCACAAGCAGAGCAGGCAACCAAACTAGATGCATCTTTTGAGCCACGTTGGGTTGGGACTATTGCGCCCTCCTTCCCTCGGCCTCATGCTTTGGCTTCTACCCTTACCACAGCTGCTAGTCCACCAAGTGAGCTTTGTAAAGACAGACATATGACTATATTCATAGGCATGCTACAACTAGGAAGATTGCTAATGAAAAAAACAGCCTACAAATTTGAAATTTGGAGAAGAACGAAGTGCTACAAGGGCATTCATCATGCTTTATAGTAGCTAATTATTTTCTCAAGAACACAAATTTCAATTCTAGGAAAATTTCAGTTATAGGAGCCTATAACTGAATCTATCACGCAACAAACGAAGACAAATAGCAGCAGCAGATCATCGCAGAGAATGGGGCTTACCGGAGAATGGGGGAAGCGATAGATACAATGGGGCTTATCGGAGAATGGGGGAAGCGGTGGGATCCTGCGGTGGGCTCCTGTGGCGACGACAAAGTCTCCGCCGATTCTCTCCACAACCCTAGGGTGGTTTTGTGGGCGTGCTCGCGCTCGCGCTCGGTTTCACGGCGGGGACAGGGGCGTGGGCCAGCCGATGGCTGTGGCAGATCGGCCGGGCGGGGGGGAGGTCGACGGCGGAGGCATGCGGGGTGGGGAGGGAGGGGGCCGCGGAGTGGGGAGGGTGTGACGACGGCGGCGCGAGGGGAGCAGTCGTCTCCGGCGGCCTTCTCCGACGAGCACCCGGGTAGGGGCGGGGGCGGAGCAGTGGTGGCGTGCCCTGGCCGGCGCCCGTCTCCGGCGACCGCCCGGGTAGGGGCGGGCTCGGGGCAGGGGAGGGCTCGGGGGTAGGGGAGGGTTCGGGGGCAGGGGGCAGTGAAGGTGGAGGCGCGACGGCAGAGGCGGAGGCCCGACGACAGCTGGAGGCGCGGCTGGCCGGCACCAGTGGGGAGGGCGGCGCGGCGGGAGGCGCGGCACCGGGGGAGGTGTGAATTGAATGGGGAGAGGAGGGAGGAGGGAGGCGCGGCCAGGCCTATTTGCGCTCTTGGGCCCTGTTTGCCGAGTGCCGGCCCGATGGGGCACTCGGCAACATTTTTCTTTTTTTCTTTTTTTTTGCTGCAAACTTTTCGTACTTATAGCTTTTAAACAACATTTTTTAAACATTTGCCAAGTGCCCCACCTTCTGGCACTCGGCAAAGGTACTCGTTATTTCATGTGCTTTCTTACTTTGTTTAGTTCCAAAACTCAATTTTTCCCATATGAAGTTCCAAAAATCCTTATTAAATTCACTTAGAAATTTATGTTCGATGCTTTTATAAATTATTGGGCAACATTTCATGTAATTGTTGTTCAAATCCAATTTATCGTAAATAAAATTCAATAATTGTGGTAAAAAAATTAAAAATTGTCAAACGGATCCGAAAAATTGCCAAAATTTTACAGGAAACGATCTTTGTTCTCCAATCCATATAGAAAAAATTTTGAAGTGAAACACCAAATCAAAATTCAAATTGTCTCCAAATCTTACAAGATACTTTTCAAATCTCAGAAACTTCTCTGGAGATGCTCCGATTTGTAAGTAGCGTACGTGTTAACTGTGCCGAAACATTCTCAATTTTTTACCATAGCCTCTACGTATGATATCGTGACAACTCGATGAATTTAATGATTTTCAGACTTTGTTTGCTTTTTATAGAATTTTCAGACGTTTCTGCCACACGTTTGTGGTCATGTTTCGCGAACACGATGTTCGAAATTTCTGGTCGGGCCCTGGATACGGTCTCACATCAGACTCAGTGACAAGAATATCATTTTTTATTCACTTTTTTTGGATATTCAAAGCACTTGCAGTTCAAATCCAAAAAATTACCGAAAATTCATTTAACTAAAATAAATTGACGAAATATAGTAAAATCACTCAGAAATGTACAAAACTTCAACACAGAGCAACAGGTATTGTAATACAACAGTACAAAAAGTTTGGGTGGCAAAATCAAAAAAAAATTCGTTTGCCGAGTGTCAGATGGTGACACTCGGCATATACCATGATTTGCCGAGTGTCTCAAGGTGACACTCGGCATATAGGTGGGTTTGCCGTGCGTTAACATGTGACACTCGGCAAAATGCTAACGGAGGTCGACGGTGTTACCTGGACATGAAGTTGCCGTGTGTCTATTGTTTGCCGAGTGCCTGCACTCGGCGTATACAATTATGCCTGCACTCGGCGTATACAATCGTGCCCACGGCAAAGCTGGGGACACTCGGCAACTTAGGCGTTTCCGGTAGTGGTTGATGGCTGCGTGCGTTCCATCGAATCCTGGAAGGTGTTGGTCTGTAGTATGTATTATATTATAGAGGTTATAATATTTGTCAGATGGATTTAGATCAAATTAAATTGTAATGAAAATTTAGCAAGATGGCCATACCTTTGATCGATGAACAATGAAATAGCAGGACGAACGCCGAACTACAGAATTCCTGCTTGTGCGTGGTTGACAAAGATGGTGTCGTCTTTATATATACATAATATATATAAGATGGATTGCTGTAGTCCGGCACTGGTGAAATAGATCCTAAACTCAAAGGTGTATTAGTTAACACTAATCTAATGTCAGAATTCCTTTTTCCAGCTTTGATTCATATATAGTTGTGGTAAGGGATCAACGTGTTTACCTTGTGTTGTTTGGGGCACTTCCGAGTCCCAGCGGCAGGTGTTACCATCCGTGGCGGATATAGGATTTTTTTTCTAAGGGTATGACACACAAAAAAAATTATATACAATTTATTAAACAATCATACAATTGCAACATAATTCCATATGACAAGTCTTAAATTCAAAGATTAAGTTGAAAACTTGCACACATTACAATATTATAAATAGTTCAAATAGTATACTGATATAGTTCAAAATATAGACATGAAAGAGAGTAAAACTTACATTGTCTGACTTTTTTAGACGACACTTTCTAAGGGATATAGATGTTTTGATCATATGCGTCGTCCTCATCCACTTCAACGATCCCTGACCTAGTGATCTCTCTGATCTCCTTTTTTTTTTAGGGGATCTCTCTGATCTCCCTCATACAGGAACAATAGGTAATTTAGTATGGAGGTTTTTTTACAGAATAAAAAGATTACATCCTATTCCCTAAGCCTGGCAATCATGTCTGTGCCCTCTATGGACTACGGGCGGCCGAGGCCTCAAGAGTCGCAAATAACTACTTCTATGAGAAAAGGGGAACCTTGATCAAGTCCAAAGCAATCTGATGATGAAAGTTCCATCAATTCCTGTGATCCATTCATGCAAATGACAGGAGTAAAAGGACGAACTAACGCACAATCCGCACAAAACAAAACTGAATAACAGAATAGCTAGACAGCTAGTCCCCTCCGGCGATCTTCTCATTGGGCCTTCACGGTTGTTGCAACTGTGAATGTCTCGGTAGATTTTCTTGGTACATCTCCGTACCTAGAGTTTAGATATTTTTTTTTACCAGTTGGGGCACAGGCGTATTTGGGCGGCCAACCAAGTAAACGTCATGGTAAGTCCATCTAAATGACGATAGAAAAATTCAAGCCTTTTCTTGTATGTAGATTTAGTCTATATATTTTAGTGTATATATCTATCAATCTATCTTGGTGGCCGGCCGCCGTCCGTTTCGTTCTAGCTCACCAGTATGTAATGTACGGTGTGATAGTGTGTGCTTTATTATAGATTAATTAATAAATCTGTCTCGAGTGATTAGGGGTGTTTATGGACCTGGTGCTTGTTGTGGATACCAGCCATAGCATGGACAACGGGGCTAAATTACTGCGTTTGGGGTCGATAACCAGCCATGGCATGCGGCTGGAGGTGTTCCGCGACAACCTGCGCTACATCGACGCGCACAACGCGGAGGCCGACCTGGGGCTCCACAGCTTCCGCCTCGTCCTCAACGCCTTCGCCGACCTCACCCTGGAGGAGTTCCGTGGCCGCGTCCTCGGCTTCCAGAGCGGCCGCCGCAACGACACGGCAGAAGATGCCAGGAACGATGACGACGACAGCGCCCGTAGCTTGCGCTGTATTGTCCAAGTATCTACTCACTCATCTTATTTCACATCATGATGCATATCACACGCAGGGCGTCTTTGACGGGCAATGCGGCATGAGCCTAAACCACGGTGTGACAACAGTGGGCTACGTCAATGAGAATGGCAAGGACTACTGGCTGGTGAAGAACTCGTGGGGCTGCAACTGGGGTGAGGCCG
The DNA here is from genome assembly GCF_019320115.1 of Miscanthus floridulus. Classification (NCBI taxonomy): domain Eukaryota; kingdom Viridiplantae; phylum Streptophyta; class Magnoliopsida; order Poales; family Poaceae; genus Miscanthus; species Miscanthus floridulus. Next base: position 94,931,313 of record NC_089588.1, on the reverse strand, counting down.
GCTACATCTGCATGAGGCACAATGTGGCGGCACCCATGGGCAAGTGCGGCATCGCCATGCGCGCGCACTAGCCGATCTAGAATCGCCCCAAGGCGCACAGCAGGACTGCACAGTCTGTGCTGGAGATTGTTCTGGCATAGACTTGTAGACATGCAGGCCACCCATCACATACGGAATTTTTCTTTTCATTCCTAGTTCTATGTTGCATTGTAATCATGTTGTAAACTGCATGTAGTCGCACGTTATTAGTAGCGCGTAGAACCACCAATGGATGGACATTTGCCCAGTCCATGCTGTGGCTGCGTCTTTCGGATGTGTGATCTCGCCGCTGCACGTTCGCCATGCACAAGTCTCGTGGTCCTGCAGAAAAGGAGCTGGATCGCGTAGCATTCACGGAGCGGCAGGAGACCCAGGCTCCAAGCCCATGTATGCATGTTCTAGATTCACATATAAGCAATGAAAAAAACCGAAAAGGCTGCAATGGTGTGTGCAGCACAAAATTGTATGTGTTCATTTTTCCACTTCTTGCATGCATTCGTGTTCATAGTGACCATGTCTCGCATTCCAAAGATCACCTGCGTCATTAGGAGCTCGGTGGTGACCGCCGGCTCCAACAACTAGTATCAAAGCCAGTGGCAGCGGCGGCCAGAGTCGGAGAAGCATCATGGAGGATGCTGGGTGGTGGCAGCCACCGTACCTGAAGTGGCAACGCGTGAAGGAGAAGGAGATGGGTGACACGCCAACGATGAGCGCAGGCGGCGGCGTCAAGGAGAGCTCATTGATGTGGCCGATGATTACCCGCACTAATTATGCCGAGTGGTCCATGATGATGCATATCCACTACGAGGCGATGGATATTTGGGAGGCGATCGAGCCTGGGACCTTGGTGAGGCACTCCATGGATCGCCAGGCCATGGACGCCCTAATGCTGTCGGTTCCCAAAGAGATGTGGACGACGCTGGGCACGAAGAAGTCGGTGAAGAAAATGCGACTCGGTGCTGATCGCGTCAAAGATGATAACACCCAGAGGCTCCTCAAAGAATTCAAGAATGTCAGGTTCAAAGAAGGGGAGACCGTTGATGTTTTCAACATGCGCATCGCCAACCTCATCGCAAACCTCAAGTCTCTTGGCGAGACAATGGACAATGCCCGCGTTGTGAAGAAGATTCTCCATGTCGTGCCACCCAATTCAATTAGGTAGCAGTCCTGATCGAGATGTTTTGTGATTTGAATACACTGTCGATTGACGAGCTATTGGGGAGGTTGCGTGAAACAGAAGATCGTCTTGATAAAAAGGACAATTAGATCGTCGACAAGGCGGGGTGACTGCTGCTAGAGGAGGAAGACTGGCTTGCGAAGCATAAGCATCGCTTTCAATCTAGTTCGACCGAGGAGGGCAGCAGTGCCGGTGACGGTGGGGGTCAAGAAAAGAGCAAGGCGGCGCATAGATCTGTTGGCGGCGGATCCAGCGGGTCTGGCACCGTCATGCTCATGTTGGATGGCACACCTCGGTGCTATGGTCTGTGCCAAAACTGTGGCATCAATGGCCCCTAGGCACAAGACTGGAAACGTCCCAAGAAGCAGAAGATAGAGGAGAAGCGGGAGGAGGCGAACGTGGCTGTGGCACAAGACTGCAAACGTCACAAGTTTGCTGGCAACAAAGAAGTGTGGTATCAGTGGTGCGACTCTATTGGTCCCGACCTTGGAAGTGCTCATGACATAGACAATATGAGGAAGATTCTTTCATTTAGCTATTATGATTTACCTTCTAATTTGAAGACATGTTTATTGTACCTAAGTATTTCGTGAAGATTGTGAACTTTTGAGGGATCGGTTGATATGGAGGTGGATAGTTGAAGGATTTGTCCATCATGGTGAAGGGAGGGAACCCTTATTTGATATTGGACTAATAAGCTACTTCAGTGAGCTTATAAACAGATGTCTGATCCAACCAGCAAACATTACTGATGATATTATGTCGCCTGGGTCTTGCCGTGTGCATGATATAGTGCTTGATTTCATTTGTTCCTTGTTAAAGAGATGAAGGTTTTGTTACCACTATATTTGGTGATAGCAGGCCGGCAAAGCACTGTTTGTTCTCGAATCAAGGTTCGTAAGCTCTCTCTCTCTCTCCACAATACTACTTGGCCAACAACCGTGAACACGTCAAAATTGAGATCCGTCGCAATCTTCGATTCTGCTATAAATAGTTTAGTGCCACCCCTTTCATGCTGTTATCTTCTGTGTGTATTGGACATAGAAGATTGCGATCTTAAGGGCTTCCAAATCTGGAGTTTGTAGGTCACAGTCTACGTGAGGTCTCTAAAAGTCTACTATATACTGGACATGGTGGTGATCTCCCTCAACAGATAGGGAATCTAAAATTTTTGCAATCATTTGGTTAGTCTCGGTGGAAGTTTCATGAGAATTTCATTTATATTTAATAGCCAGCCAAAAAGGCATATTTGATGACATGATAATGTTTTTATGAAGAGAGAGAAGAAGTGAATTTTACAGGGATGAAACTCTCTTGGCATGGTTACCAACTCTATATAAGTTAGAGAATTAAATGTCTATGAAATAATAGAATGAAACTATTCATTAAGTGTGGGTGTTTTTATCCATGTTTGATTTCATTTTATATGATGTGCGAGTCTTGGAAACAACACCATGAAACAAATATTAAAGAACTACCATCGAGTACTGTAGCGCATAGAAAGTTAAGTTGCCTAGGTGTTGGGGACTCTACAATGCTGCTAAATGGGTTGAGGAATCTAACGTCCCTGGAAGCTCTAGTCGCAATGAATATGTGTGAAGAGCTGGGCCAGCTGACCCAACTGAGGAAGCTTGTTATCTGCCTCACAAATGACGAGGAAACTGGCAGATGGGATGCGAACGCGTGCAAAACTTTGGTCACTAGTACAGAAACAAGTTATACTTATGCTTGGAAAACCCCTTCAGTCTAGGTTTTTCAACCGAGAGCACGAATTCAGGACTAAAAGGCCCCTCCTTTAGTCCCGGTTTCTCGCGCCGGGACTAAAGGTCCATCTTTAGTCCCGGTTGGTAATACCAACCGGGGCTAAAGAGGCCTCTCGGCCTGGTCACGTGGGCCGGCCCTTTAGTCTCGGTTGGTATTACCTACCGGGACTAAAAGTTTTCTTTTTTGTTATAAATGTTATAATATGGTAGCTGTTGTTTGGTTTTTTTTTATAATATGGCTGCTGTTTGATTTATTATTATAAATGTTAGATAAAAAGTTGTGGTAGCTGTTTGGATTGCAGCCGCATGTTAGTCAAAATGCCCCGTATACATTCTCAGTAGGAAATGTTTGAATAATCATCACAAGCACACGAGAGGCCTAATAATGTTTACTAAAACAGTAGCACTAGAGCAATATACTATCAGCTTCTAGCTTTTACAAAATGAACAGCCAGCCACTACAAAATCAACAGCCGACCTTCCATTCTTCGTGACGAGACAGTCCTTGCCTTCCATTCTTCATGATCAAATAGTCAAAATAACACATGCAAATGTTCAAAAGAAAGATGAAATTTGTAATATAATAAACTAAAATAGCTTGGAATACAAATGTACCGTATGAGCTAATTTTGTCAACAACAAAAAAAATTCTAACACCACATGCCAAATCTGAAGATTTCCTGTATATTAGTTAACAAAAAAATTGTCTATTCGATAGCAATCTTGCCTAGATTAAAGAAACGAAGCACCTGCAATGATTTGTCCATATATACTAAAGAAAGGAAGCACTGACTAGCAAGAACCAGATGGATTCGCCGCATCTCTGCATGAATTTATTCTTACAAAAATCAATGGAAAGGGGAAAATAGAAATGCTTTCTCTGGCGGCTGCAGGGGTTGCTGTGCTTGAACCTTCTTCCGCACAGACTGGAGCTGCATGAATCACCACCACGAGATGGATGAATCTTCACCTGGCTGATTGATTTGCCTCGGTTGTGGCTTCCGATTCCACATCCATAAGATAACAGCTTGTACAAGACCAAAAGTATATTTTAGATCTACACAGATGGGGAAAACTTGAGATTAGCAGATGGTAACGAGAGAGAAGATGAGAAGCTACACAAGTTCATCACCTGTGTGGATGGAGAAGACACCCGTGCTCAGCAACCGGGAGGAAGAAGGGGTATATAGGAGGGGACCTTTAGCCCTTTCTAATCCCGTACGGAGCCTCCAGCCGGGAGTAGACTTTTACTCCCGGTTAGAGAGACTAACCGTGAGTAAAAGTTAACCTTTAGTCCCGATTGATAGCTCCAACTGGGACTAAAGGTTCCCTGCAGCAAAAGCCTACCGCAGTAGCCATTGGGCAGGGACCTTTAGTCCCGGTTGGAGCTACCAACCAGGACTAAAGGTTTCTCTAGTCCCGGACGCGAAAAATACCAGGACTAAAGCCAAATTCCGAAGTGAATCAAAAGTCGTTTCTCTACTAGTGGTGGGGACCCTAGGAAAACTGTGCAAAAGCCATACTCTAAACGTAACCTCAGCTGGCGTGTGGCAGCTGACCTGGGAGCATCGCTGGAGTACCTAGGCAACCTGCACAGGCTAACTATTATATTAACTAGCAAATATGCACGTGTATTGCAATGGAAGAAAAAAAACTATCAAACATATTGCAATAGGAGAAAAAAACTATCAAACATTTATGAAAACGACAACATGAATGATACATATCCATTTATATTTTACCTTTTCTAGTAAAGGGATTAGTTAACGCTAATGATACGAAGCGGGCGTCCGTCCGTCTGGATGGACCGCTCCACGCGCCCCACACGCGCTGCTCGGTCCGCGTGCCCCGCCAGCCTGCGCCGTTCGGTCCCGCCCGCCGCTCGCTCCAGCCCTCGCGGATTCGCCCCGGCCATCGCGCGCCCCTCCCGCGTCTCGTAGGGCCGCCTCCACCACTGTTCATGAGCAGGCACAGGCGCAGGCGGTACCCGTGTGCGTGATACGGAGCCGGCACAGGCGGTCTCTACGTGCGCAGGCGGTCCCCACGTGCCTTCTGGCTCCAGGCTCCCTCATGCGGGCAGGCTGGTGCAGTAGCAGGCACTTGCAGGCGGGCAGGCGCAGCAGCATGCGCGCGTCCGGACGTCCAGGCGCTAGCCTAGCCCGTTAGTTAATTAGACTTGATGTGCCTGCTAACATGCATTTTATCGATTTAGTCAAACTTTCCATTACTTCATCTTAGATACAAGAGTCAATTTGACATTGGACTTGAGGACAAACATAGAACACAGAATAATTTCCTATTAACCGTGTGTCAATGAGAGGGCAATAAAGGTTCTTTTCAAATCTTGCAACGGAAGAGACAAACACTAATTCTGACAACTCAAAATAAAATCATAAATTATCAAAACTAATTTTAGTAACGGCACAAACGCTATAATCGTAAATAAATTTGTCGTGGATCTATGAGATAGATTTTTAGAGGCTAGCACTAACTTAAACTGAAGCTTTATCATAACACATGACTAGTCAAAGAATGCATCAGTCTGCAACTGTTCAGGATCATTACTGCTCTCACACTTCAACTGCCAGAAAGGAAAATATTCACATATTTCTGGTACTGTTTGCTCATGATGTTGAGGTGCATTGTCAGTCCGCTGTGCCATTGCCTGAATGACAGCAACCAAACCATCCACAGCAAGCACATTTAAAGCTGACAAAGGACTGTTCACAGGAAATGCGCTCATTGACAGAAGGTTAGCTAACTCTTCAAAATATTTGAGCACTCCAAACACAGTCCATATTTGCATACATCTCAGCCATAAACTCTTTCTGCCCGCAAAAATCAATTAGAGCCTCAAGGGCAACTTCTTGCTGCTGATAATTTGCTCCATATCTACTCTGTGCTAATCTTAGGATAACACATGAGAAGAAAGCCTCTATTTGCAGCTTATGTTCATAGCGCAGATGGTAAAAGAGAGTAAAAACAATGCTGCACACTGTTGATGGGATCAGGGTGCTTATTGACAAGCCAAAATGCATGAGATTGCGGAACAATTCATCCTGTACAAATGCTAAAAGTTTTTTATGTCTATGTATAGACGAAGCCGACAACTCAGTAGCCGAATTAATCAACCCCAGAGCAAAAAGCGGCACAACCTCATCGAAGTCAATTGGATTCATCCTTGGGTTCACCTCAATGTCTTCTGCTATGTTCAAGAGGGAGCACAAGAATTGCAATATCTCTACCATACAAGGAACCCCAAAGGGCTGCATCAAGTCTCTATCTTGCACAACACCAGAACCATCTCCCACCTCATGGCCAGAGCTATTCAAACATACAAAGTCACTCTTCCTATTCTCTGTCTCCTCAGCACCGAAACATTGGTTCTTGCAACCAGCAACCTGCATAACAAATGCTACCAGCAAACGAATTTCATTTCGTATAGGAAGACCTGAGCCTTCCAAGTTCCTACTAACAAAAGCTTGGTTCCAGGCTAACAACTAACAAGAGCTAATCTTAGTGTCAGACTGTCAGTATTTGCAAGGTGGTCATATTGCTCAAATGACAACAATTAGTTCAAACTAAGAAGGACAAAAAAACATGGATCATTTCACTTGTTTATACTTCAGACCAATGTACATAAGCATAGTAAGATGAGTTATTATGCTGATGGGGGAATGGTATTGCAAAATTTTCCAAGTTCATCAGCACAACAAAGTAATAGCGAGTATAACAATGCTCCATACCTGCTCGTCGACAACACGGTGACATCGATGTCCTGCAGGCGGGCAAAGACAGTTCGTATAACCTCCTGCATTGTTTGTCGGGAGACATGCTGCAGTAGCTCCCCCTTGGTTCCAGCCTGCTGCACGACACGGAAGCATGTGTTGACGATCGTGCAGACGTGGCGGTTGGCAATCGCCGGTGCTGCACGGCTGCACATGCAAGCGAGCAGCACTTGCAGGACCCTTGGCAGGACGGCCTCCTCGGACGCCGGGTCAGTGACCTCAAAGCGGCAGGCCGTGATGGCGTCGACGACGGCGGCCATGACCTCGGCGGCGCCTGGTGCACCAGGCCCGAGGAGTTCAAGGGTGAGGATCTTGTGCACTGACGAGAGCGCGGCGCCCTAATCTGGCGAGACCAAGATTCAAAACTGGCGAACTGGTTCGGGATGCAGAGACTTCGCTGTCAACAAAGATTAAATTTGTTTTTATAACAAGAAAGAAGATTCATGGGCTAATTTATAATAGGAAAAAAGGGAAAAGAGAGAAACCTGAATCGTACAGGTCATGGAGAACCAAGTCGATTCCGTTCTCGGAGAGAGAGGATTATTGGAGAAGGAAGAAGAATCCTGGAAAATGAGGAAAAGAGAGAAACTTACACATCATAGAGAACCAAGTCGATTCCGTCCGGACACCGGGAGGCCGAGACGGATGTCCCTCGCGTGTGAGGTCCGGCAAGCAGCAGTGCCACAGTGGCTGACGAGGGAGCGGGGCCGTGGACGGTGACCTCCAGCGCCGCCGGCTGCCGGGAGCCCGAGACGGATGGGCGCGGCGGTGGAGGGCGCGGGGCCGTGGATGGCTAGCGTCAGCGGCCAGCCGCCGAGAGGCCGACGTAGAGGGGCTCGCGTGCATGTGGCGGCGCCACCGCAATGGAGGAGGGGGCGGGGAAGGGAACAGGAAGAGCATCGGGCAGTTTTTTTTAATCGGAAGATTGTCGTGAGTAGTCCATGCGTGCAAATGGGCCGCAAGTGGCCAAAAGCAAACGAGTGGTAGGACGGTTGGGCCTAATAGAAATCTTCAGGGGCATATTTGTGAATATTTTTGTGAAAATTTTCACAAATATACCCAACTGTCCTGCCACTCGTTTGCTTTCGACCCACTTGCGGCCCATTTTCACGCATCACTATCGGAATCGCAAGCTTTGCCGAGTGCCGATAACTTTGCCAAGTTTTTTTTTTATCTCGGGCACTCGGTAAAGGCTGTCTTTGCCGAGTGCCCAAACTCAAACACTCGACAACGACACACCCTTAGCAAAGCTGGTCTTTGCCGAGTGCTCAATTTCAGCACTCGACAAAGATGTCCTCTTTGCCGAGTGCTCAGCTATGCCGAGTGTCAATGTCTCACACTCAGCAAATTTTGGCCCGCCATTAAGCCAGCTTGCCGCCGTCAGCTCTTTGCCGAGTGTACAAATGCAACACTCGGCAAAGAGGCTCTTTGCCGAGTGTCAAAAGCAGACACTCGGCAAAGTATAATTTTTTTTGACTCCTGCACTTCAAATTTTTTCACCTCTCCACATACCACATTTGGTACTCCATGCTTAAGTTTGGTGTATTTTTGAATTTATTTGCTATATTTAACTAATTAATTGCATTTCAAGCAATTTTTTGAATTAAGTTAAATTTGAACCGCAAGTGATTCAAATATTTGGAAAAAATGAGTATAAAATTGATATTCATGTTACTCAACCCAGTTTGAGGCCTTACCTATAAGATTATAAGGGTTTTCGAACATCTTATTTCGGAAACACGACCCCGAGCGTGTGGTTGAATGGTTTTTAAATTCTATAAAAAGCAAAGGAAGTCCAAAAATCATGAAATTTGATAAGATGTCATGATATCATATGTGGAGGCTGTGGTAAAAAATTGAGAAGGTGTCGCATAAGTTGTCACGTACATTGCTTACAAACTGAAACATCTCCGAAGAAGTTTCATGATTGTTGAGAATGATCTAGTAAGATTTGGAGTGAAAGTGACAGTCGAGTTGTGGTTTGACTCCGAAACTTTTTGTATAGCCAATAGACATCAAAGATCGTGTCAGGTTAAATTTTAGCGATTTTTTGGATCCATTTGATAATTATTAATTTGTAAGTGCAATTATATAAATGGAATTTGAGCTATAACTACATGAAATCATGGTCTATTTTTCGCTGAATCATCAAATTTGCATTGTTGAGTGAATTTGACAAGGTATTTTCAAAGTGTATTGGAACAAATTTGAAAAAAACAGTTAACGAAAAGGGAAAGGAAATAGAAAAGTTTTTTAAAAAAAATACCTTTGCCGAGTGTTCTAGGGTTCGCACTCGGCAAAGTATAGTCTTTGCCGAGTGCCTTATCGGCTTGACTCTCGGCAAAGATTTTTAATGTTTTTTTTAAATCCTGGCTTTGCCGAGTGCTGGATCGCGGACACTCGGCAAAGGCCTGACCCAGGACTTAACTGCTACGGCTGAGACTCACTCACGCACGCACGCTCACCGCCCCTGCCAGAGTGCCAGCGCCACCCCTCGCTCCCTCACCGTGTCCTCTGCAACCTCTCCTCCCCTCACTCCCTCACCGGCCCTGCCAGCGCCGCCCTCCGCCCTGCCCGTCATCCTCGCGCCGTCGTGCCTTCTCCCGCACTGCCCCGCTCGTGCCCGCCCGCCGGCCGTGGCCCCGAAGCCGCCTCCACCGGCAAAGTTTGGCCCACCGGTCACCCCCATCACCGCCCCGCACGCCACCCCGCCCGCAACGCCGCGCCTACGCGCTGCCCCGCGCGTGCCCGCCCGCCCACGCCGGCGGCCCGCTGCCTGGACTCGTCTCGCCTGCGGCCGATCTCCTCCATCCGCTCGCCGCACCGCAACCCAGAGAGGAGACTAAGCTCGGTCGAGCACCACCTAGGGCCCAGCGTCCTCGCGACCATCTCCGGCACGGCGTCTGGCCTCTGCAGCCCCGGTAATTCATAGGCACCTAATGGAATGGTAACAATACATCAGTTCCCTTTTATCATTAAAAATAATTTCATCTTTACCTCAAACTACAACTTTGGATCTCAAAATCCATTCCATATATATGCCTTACAAAGTATTGAACTAATCATGATTTTAAGAAGACAAAAACTATCATGTACAGCTACTTGTGTCATAATAAAACTAGTAGCATAAAAAAAGAATAAACCAGTCTTAGATCAACATGCATACCTTTGTATTATGCAACTATACAAATTGAAGTGATTTTTAAATTTTCATAGCCAGCAACAGTATTAAAAATCACCCTGTGTAAAAATCACCCCGTTACCTTGTATATTGGGTGAATACTGTGCCATGTCATCCTTTACAATTTAGAAAACTAATGGTAGATAAGTTGAGGTATATCTTGTTGAAAACAATTTTCCAGGGTGCAAATTTTTTTGGAAAATCATTTGTATTTCCTCTTCTACAAACGCCCCCCTCTTCCTTTTTCCTTTTGTGTATTTGTATTTCCATGCTTGCGGCTGAACTGTATTTTGCCGATCTTGTTTTAGCTTTATAATCAGTATTTCAGTGCATTGGAAAATACTGGTTTGGTTTTGTAATGCATGGTCATTTCATGATTTGTGTAAGATCAATGGATTTCTGCAAGCCACTGCCTACTGGACATAAATAAATACACTTAAGTCCTGGATATGTAGGCTTGAACTTGAGATTTCAGCTTCCATAAGTTTGAGCACAGCCAATTGCCTGCTATTCGTTTGGTTTTTGGGTAGTCATTGGATTTATCTAAAAATATGATGATGTCCTCACTCAAGGACTAGGCAAAGCACAGTTGACATTTAAGATGGTGGTATGCATCAAACTTGGTTTTTTGTTGTTGTATAAAGCTGTAAGCATTAATATCAGTCTATCTGTCAAGCAGATTATTTATTTGCTTCTTGTGTGCTTGCACCCTGGCAGCAGTATGTGACGCAAGCAGCAGCTGCTACAGAGGGTGCTGGCTGGAGCAACATGCTTCTAGATATTACATGGTGAACAATGTGGTTCATTCAACAGATTAGTTTAGGCATTATAGTTGAGGGAATGCCATGTCTGTGGTATATGGCAACAACAGTTGAGGTTGGTTTTGCTTAGGACTTAGGGAGATATTAGGAAGGTTAAGTATTGTTATATTGAGTCCATTTTAGTTTCTACTAGGGGCTGGGAAGTTAAAGATAACGATAGATAGAGATGGACCCGGTCTGACCAAATCCTCCATAAAAGTAAGCAAGAAATAATCTCTCCAGTCTCTAAATCGTTGGCGATATCTCTCAACTCTTCTTTTCTCTCATTTCAATGTAATACCCTAATTGAAGTTACACCACCTGGCCATCCCCTGCACAGTAGATCCAATGCGAACGACGATTCACAACAATGCTAAAATTCTTATTTAGTTTATTCATCACTGCTGTGCATGATAGATCATGCTTGCCTAGAAAAGTAAATCCCACAGTTCCCAGACTCCCATCTAATGTTTCTTTTCTCCCATTTTTTAACTTATTTACATGTGCCAGTAACCATGTGCTCATGTTTGGTTGTTTTTCTATGTTATGCAGTTTGCACTATGCCGCATGTTTTCTAGCTTGAATGTGACACTGAAACTTGTCATTTTCATACACAGAATGTTATTCATGGTGATATCAAACCAGACAATCTCTTGGTTACAAGCTCAGACAATGTGAAGATAGGAGATTTCAGTGTTAGCCAGGTTTTTGAGGTGTTTCCATAATCCTGCAACTTTGTGTATTTCAGTGAAATTTTATTATTCTTGTCAGGAAAAAAATGTTTTTTAAGTTGAATGAACTCATCCTTGAAAATAGTTGTCTAAATTATGATTTTTATCACTTAATTGCTCTTACTCTGATCAAGAAACTTGGCCCGAAACTGGCTGAAAAATACTGTTCTGGCTGAATTGTTGTGAGAGAAAAATACTGTTCCGGCTGAAAAAACAAGCCAAACAGGCCCAATATGGGGTAAGCCGAACGGGGCCATTTCCCTTTCTGTCTTTTTGAGGATTTTAAAGATAACTTGAGTTGACAGCCAAGATGCTTCCTCATTCTTTTGGAAGTATTTTTGTTGCTCAGTAGTACCATTTTATTTTATATTGTTTCATTCAATGTCCAAATTTGCATTTGCATTTATAACCACCCTGTGTATCATGGCATGTGCTCCCACTATAACAGGGATATAGTTTTTCATACTTCTCAGGATCTGATTTCCGAAGATCACACTCATTTATATCTGTATCAAAGATATATGGGAATCAAATAGTTAGCTGGGGACATTGAATATTTAGCAAACTATAGCTGCTAAACAGAATTAAACTGGAAATATACTACAATGTAATAATTGACCATTAACTGTTACATTGGCCACTACTTTCTTCCTCCCTTTATACTGAACCAGAGTTTGGTGAGGGAGCGAGGGGAAATCAGATGGTTTAGGTCCTTGCTACTGTATGGCTTGAGCGGCTTTCATGTAGTTATAGCACTACTTTCTTCCTCACAATGTAACAACTGTTACATCGGCACCCTTGCAGTTGGTTTATGTCACAAGCACAAACGTAGCATGGACGACCTGCAAGGCTGCAATGCCGCAGGAAGCAGATCCCTGTTTTGTTTGCAAACTACAGTATTTTCTTTTCTTTTCTTTTTCCTTTCCCTTTTGCTGCAGTAGTCACAATCTTTTTGTCAAGGAATTGGGATTGATTTCAAACAAGAGACAGCCACAAATAAAACACACACGGTGCAACTGAATAATCCTAGCTAGGCAGCTGGTTCAACTTTCTGAAACAGATGAAGCTTCACGTATACTGGTGGTGGTGGTAGTAGCAGTAGTTGTGATTATATATGTTTATATGAATGTGAATCCAATGCATATGCATATGTGGTTATCGGCCATCATGCCGTACGTTTTTTTGCAGGTTTTAGAAACCTCACTGTGTAGGGGAGGTTTTGTCAAAATTTTCAATTAAGCCCGTATGTTCTTTTTTTGCAGAGAAGAGCCCGTCGGAGCCGAGCCGGAGTACCTCGTCGACCCCGATCGTATTCCTCACCACTGCGGGTCTGCCTGCACCGCGTTGCCTCGCCACTGCACCGACCTGCCACGGCCCCGCTAGCCTGACTCCACCACCACCCAAGGTATAACGCCTCTTTCCGTATCATGTTCGTAGATCACATAACCAAGCTAGGTGTCTCATGTTCGAAAGGGATACGGTTGGAAGTATGCAGATCTTTGCATATCTATAACTGTATGTGTTTCGAATTGTCCACATTTTTTGGACAGCCCGAGGATGCGTAGATGGGGTTAGTTTTCATGGTCTACTCCGATCCGAGACAGAGTTTCGGCATCATCTCCCTGTTTTTCTCCGGATACACAATCTCCCTGCCGAGACGTGTATTTGGAGAAGAGCGGGGAGGTGCTACCGAAATTCTGTCTCGGATAGGAGTAGAGCATGGAAACTAACCTCATCTCCGCATCCTCGGGTGGGATTAGGACCTATCTTCACCTATTAGATAGTAGGATCCTCGTGTAGATGCAATGTATTCTTATATTACTCATGTATATGGTAAAGGATGGATGACCGTGAGTGGATGTACACTGGCCGAAGGGGTTATGGAGACTGGACTGATGAATGGATGAAGAAGATCAATGCTTTCTTGGAAGCAGCATTTCAGGAGGCTAAAGAAACGGATAAAGTTTGGTGTCCCTGCAGCGAGTGTGAGAACAGGCGTAAACAAACAAAGGTGGACATGGGTAAACATCTTGGCAAGTATGGATTTATGGCAGACTATACCCGGTGGACCCTCCATGGTGAAGGACGTAGGACAGACGAGGTCGTGAGACAACGCATCGAGGATCTTGATGCTGATGGCAGGGTAGGAGACATGTTAGGTGACTATCATGAAGCACACTTCGGTGAAGGACGTAGGGATGAGGAGCCAGAGGCAACCGCAAAGGCATATTACGACATGTTGTCTGTGGCACAAAAACCCCTTCACAGCCAGACAAAGGTCTCTCAACTAGATGCCATTGGACGCCTTATGGCTTTCAAGTCCCAGTGCCACCTGAGTCGAGACGCCTTCGATGCTATGCTGACAATTTTTGGCACACATTCTGCCAAGGAACATGTACGACTCACGGAGACTCCTCCATGTACTTAAGATGCCATATGAGCAGATACATGCTTGTCCAAAGGGGTGCATCTTATTTAGGAACGAACACGCGGAAGCTAAGCACTGTCCAAAGTGTAAATCCTCTAGGTTCCTTGAGGTAGACTATGGTGATGGTCTCAAGAGGCAGCTTGACATCCCCGTGAAAATCCTACGGTACCTTCCGTTCGTATCGAGGATCCAACGGCTATACATGACCGAGGAGTCCGCGAAACAGATGACATGGCACAAAAATGGACGTCGATACAATCCAGATAAGATGGTACATCCTTCTGATGGTGAATCATGGAAACATTTTGATGACATTCATCGTGAGAAAGCTCTAGAGGCCCGTAATGTCTGTGTTGCGCTGGCAATAGATGGGTTCAATCCTTATGGAATGATGGCTGCCCCATACACCTGTTGGCCCGTGTTCGTTATCCTGCTCAATCTCCCCCCCCCCGGTGTCATCTTTCAACGGTAGAACATATTCTTGTCGTTGATAATTCCTAAACACTCGGGGAATAATATGGGTGTGTTCATGGAGCCTGTGATTGATGAATTGCTCAATGCTTGGGACGAAGGGGTATGGACATACGACCGAGCTACAAAGAGAAGCTTCAAGATGCATGTTTGGTACCACTACTCAATGCATGACTTCCTGGCATATGGAATATTTTGTGGCTGGTGTGTTCACGGCAAGTTCCCATGCCCAGTATGCAAGACAGCTCTGAAGTTTATTTGGTTGAAGAAGGGTGGCAAGTATTCCTCGTTTGACAAACATCGACAATTCCTCCCTCTGGACCATGCATTCAGACAAGACACCAAGAACTTTATGAAAGGCCTTGAAGTTACAGACCCTCCACTGGTGATGATGACAGGTGCCGTGGTCCATGCTCAGATAGATGCTCTCGAGGTCAATGAAGTAGAAGGTGGTTTTGTGGGATATGGCGAGCAACATGCATGGACTCACAAGTCGGGCTTGGCGAGGCTCCCCTATTTTGATGACCTTCTTCTTCCACATAACATTGATGTAATGCACACTGAAAAGAATATCGCTGAGGTACTTTGGGGAACAATCATGGACACTGATAAGTCAAAGGACAACGTTAAGGCTAGAGTGGATCTGGCAACGTTATGCGACAGACCAAAGCAAGAGATGCAGCCTCCTAGAAATGGCAAGAAATGGACTAGGCCTAAGGCTGAATTCACGTTAAGAAGGCCCCAAAGGAGGGAAGTACTAGAATGGTTCCAAACGTTAACGTTCCCTGATGGGTACGCAGCGAATCTGAGGAGAGGAGTGAACTTATCTACTATGCGAATCAATGGGCTCAAGAGTCATGACTACCACATATGGCTTGAGCGGCTTCTTCTGGTGATGGTTCGAGGCTATGTCCCAGATCATGTCTGGCAAGTGCTGGCAGAGTTGAGCTATTTCTTTCGATAGCTTTGTGCTAAGGAGTTATCTCGGGCCGTGGTTGCAGACATGGAAAAAATGGAACATGTGTTGCTCTATAAGCTGGAGAAGATCTTTCCACCAGGCTTCTTCAATCCAATGCAGCATTTGATTTTGCACCTCCCATATGAGTCACGAATGGGGGGACCTATGCAGGGCCATTGGTGCTATTCAATTGAGAGAACCCTAAAGGTTGTTCGAAAGAAATGTAGAAATAAATGCAAGATTGAAGCTTCCATCGCAGAGGCATCGATTCTGGAGGAGGTGTCAAACTTCACAACAACACACTATGGTGACAACCTTCCTAGCATGCGTAATCCACCCCCTCGTTACAATGCTGGGGAAAATGAATCAAACCTCAGCCTTTTCCGAGGGCAACTTGGAAGTGCAAGTGGTAAGACCCTCAAGACCTTGAGTCCTGAAGAGTGGCACACTATCATGCTATATGTACTGACCAACCTCGAAGAAGTGGAGCCATACATGCGGTAAGTCACTATTTTCAACAAACTTGTTCTCGACTAGTCACTATTCTGCATCCAACACCCTTGTTTCTCGTCGGTACAGGGAATTTACTCATGAATTCTGGCATCGATCAAGGGCGCCTACCCCACGGGAATTTCACACCCTTCTTAAACGGGGTGCAGGAAATGGAAAACCCAATTTCATTTCTTGGTTCAAACACAAGGTATGTTCTAATTTAGCTCGTACTTAGTTTGACATTACAAGTTGCTCGTATGTGCGAATGATATAACGAACTATCCTGCTTGAGCTTGTAGGGCCAAACCGATGCATCTATGAGCGCCGAGTTGAGTCAGGTTGTCGGTGGCTGTGCCTTTAGGGTCATGTCATTTACCAGATATGACGTGAATGGATACCGCTTTCACATAACAAGACACGAGCAGAGTCAGCCCAATCGAAGAACCACAAATACTGGAGTTTTCACGCCCGCCCTTGATGGGCTCGATTATTATGGAAGAGTTGAAGAAATATACGAACTCACGTTTCATGGCCGCAAACCTCCTAATCCTGTCATATTTAAATGCCATTGGTTTGATCCTAAAAAATAAGATGGGCCCCTAATCTTGGGCTAGTCAAAATTTGACAGGATTCCAAGTACCCAGGAGACAATGTCTATATCGTGGCTCAACAGGATACACAAGTTTATTATCTCCCATGGGCGTGCCAAGATGACCCGCATCTTAAGGGTTGGGATGTTGTGAACAAGGTCTCGCCACACAGTAAACTACCTGTCCCAAACAATGAAGATTACAACTTTGACCCAAACACATATGACGTAGAGTTCTTTCAAGAAGAGGGGCTACAAGGGAGCTTTGTGATAGACATAACCGATCCGGTCAGAATGGAAGTAGACAATGAAAGGGTTGATGATGAGGATGATGGGGATGAGGTTCAAAATGTGAAGGACTTAGAATTACTTTGGTGATTAGAATTAGGCAATGACAATGATGACAACACAACTCCTCCGGATGGTCATGATATCAACATGGAAGTAGACATGCATGATAGTGATGATGAGACTTATGATCCAGCTAATGCCGATCATGATGATTATTTCTAAGACATGTAATATTATGTTACCTTCTAATTATGTTTTGTTCATTTTGCAATACGTCTTATTTATTTTACATCTCTTTCTAATTATGTTTTATTCATTTTGTATCTCTTTGTAATTGCAGGTGATTGAACAAAGATGCTAGGCGGCAGGGGTCTCTTAACGAGTTTAAGGAAAGTAAAGTCGAAATACAAGAGGGTGGAGGAGGTAGCTCCTCCGCCACCGCCAAAGAAAGGCAGGGGTCCAGGCAGCAGAGGCTGGGGTCATCAGGCTCCTCCGCCACAGAGGCAGGAGGAGGAGGTGGAGAAGGAGTCCTAAGAGGAGGAGGTGCCCGAGGAGCACGAGGAGGCAGTGGAGGAGGAGGAGGAGGAGGTGCCCGAGGAGCACAAGGAGGCGGTGGAGGACGAGGAGGACGACGACGACGACGATGACGAGGACGAGGCTGAGGAGGTGGCGGGGGGTTCCTCTTCCTATGGTGCGGCGGTAGGTGGCTCCTCTTCCCCTGGCACGGCTAAACTCTATTAGCGAGGTCCCTCACAACTCCCAAAGCGACCGATACCTCTTGAGAGACGCCTGATGGTTCGACCTGGTGGTTCAAAGTAAGTAACTTTACATGTTGTCACTATTTTCTCATTTGTTGTGTTGAAACTAATAATTTTTCTTGATCATTTGGGTAGGGGTTTCATGATTGTGGGTGCAGGTGGTCACGGACGCCATCCCAATGGCGTTCTTGGTCTTTTGTGCAAGACACACTTCCCTGGCTTTGTTGACTTTGCCAGAGTGCGGCAGCCGGCTTGGACGTTTGCCCACTACGCCGTCTGCGCAGATGCATATGATCGGGATGGCAGGATCTACGGCCACAAGGCAGAGCGGGTGATTACGGAGCTGTGGGTAAGTCTTCGTCTCACTACACTGCTCAATTCATCGCATTCATTGGACATTCTTCAAATAATGATAGGATACATTGCATCTACATACAGGATTTCTTCAGATGCGAGCGGGGATGGGAGGTGGTAGCGAGGGCGGCGGCTAACAAAGCTTGTCACAAACTTGTGGGTTACATGCACTACGAGGCGTGCCTCCAGGCCGTCGTGAAATACAACGCAACCTTCGAGTTTAGGAAGGTCACGAAAAAAGAGGCAAGAAAGGAGACGCTGACCAAGGAACAATACATGAAGGTAAATATATAAGATTAATACTGATTTTTTCTAAGATTAAATAAGCTTAATTTGATCTACATATACTTGATGTCGTGTAGGTGGTTCCGTGGTGGTGCACTGGGCACGAAGACTGCTGGGAGGCAATGGTGGACAAGTGGTGTAGCCCCGAGTGGTGGGAGACGCACAACGCTTGCCGAGAGCGGCGTTTGATGATGCCTGGTGCACCACACCATCAAGGCAACCTTTGCCTCCTGGCCTACGCAGCTAAATGGGTACGCTGAATCCATTTCTTTATTCTAATGCTCAACTATGCAAATTTCTAATCATCCTGCTATTTCTTTCGCAGTCGGCGTCACATGGTGGCGCGCCCGTCTCCCAGTTCGAGGCATGGGCAATGGCCCACAAGGGCAAGGCGATGTCCGATGTCCACAACAACCCGGAGGACCCGCCCAAGGCGTACAGCAACTCGTCCGTCCACACCCGCCTCACTGAGTACACAGCGATGGCAAGGGAGGTCCATGGGCTAGAGTACGATCCCACCTCCGAGGACCTTGATGGAGAAGTCGTCATGAGGTTGGGAGGAGGGAAGAAGCACGGGCGGTACTGGATTGGCGACGGCGCAATCGACCCGGCCCGTACTAGGTCTCTCTCCGAGATTCGAGCAAGGAGCACGAGCTTGAGCCTGGCCATACGCACATGGCCGGACTATACACAGCACACGATGCAGGCACTCAAGGTTATTTCTGTTTTATTCATTGTTCATTGATTTTTACATACCTTTGCTTTGCGTTGTATCATTGGGGTGAAATATTGTAGGCCAAGGTGGCGGAAGAGAGGAGGCGATGGGAGGAGGCTGAGGCGAGGGCTGAGGAGGATCGATGGAGGATGGAGCAGATGTTTCAGTATATTCAAGGTCTTGGAGCTCACTCAGGCTATGTTCGGCCACCGATGATATTCACTCCACCAAATGATCCTGCTGTCACTCCTGTGAGTTTCTCCACCTTAAATCTAAATGTGAATGTGGATACGGATATATGAATGTGAATCCAAATGATATGTTGAGACAAATGCACCATGATATGTGAATATACATATGTGGTTGTCGGTCATCGTACCGTTGTTTTGTTGTAGGTTTTGGACACCTCACCGTGCAGGGGAGGTGCTGCCAAAATTTCGAACTGACACTAATATGTTGCTTTTTTCAAGTTTTTAGAACCTACCTTAAATCTTGTCTCACACATGCAATCACTTCTCTTTTGTGCAGGGGCAATTGGCGGCGGCGAATGATGTTCATGGCACACCTCTAGCTCAGGGCACACCTCCTTCGCAGTGGAACCGGTGGAGTGGCCATCAACAATAGAGGTAGATGGACTTGTGCTTGTGATGCTTATTTGTGAATGGTGGCACTTGTGGCGGCACTTGAATGATATTTGTGGACTATGTGATACTTGTGGACAACTTGTGATGATATTTGTGGACTATGTGATACTTGTGGACAACTTATGATGATATTTGTCATGGTTATGGATTATATGTGATGGCCGTGTGATATATGTGATTGTTGTGTGATATGTGATATATATGTGATGGTTGTGTGATATATGTATGTGTGGATGCAATAAACAAAAAAATGTAAAAAAACAAATTTCCTAGCTATGCCGAGTGCAATAACCAAGACACTTGGCAAAGCTGGGAGGCTTTGCCGAGTGCTATGGCCATTGCACTCGGCAAAGGCAGGGAGGCTTTGCCGAGTGCTATGGCCATTGCACTCGACAAAGGCAGGGAGGCTTTGCCGAGTGCTTGACACTCGGCAAAGCCTCCCTGCCTTTGCCGAGTGCTACAATAAAGCACTTGGCAAAGCCTCCGTGCCTTTGCCGAGTGCCACATGTAAGGCACTCGGCAAAGCCTCTCTGCCTTTGCCGAGTGCTACACTCGGC
Organism: Miscanthus floridulus; assembly: GCF_019320115.1. Classification (NCBI taxonomy): domain Eukaryota; kingdom Viridiplantae; phylum Streptophyta; class Magnoliopsida; order Poales; family Poaceae; genus Miscanthus; species Miscanthus floridulus. The sequence continues at coordinate 94,911,292 of NC_089588.1, read as the reverse complement.
AAAGAGGTCGGGCTTTGCCGAGTGCCCCTGTGAGGCGCTCGGCAAAGCGACCGTCACCGTCAATTGGCGCCGTCAGGCAACTTTTCTTTGCCGAGTGGTTTACAGGCACTCGGTAAAGCCTTTGCCGAGTGCCCGACAAAAGACACTTGGCAAAGAGGTCTTTGGCGTCACCGGCTTTGCCGAGTGATCTTTACCGAGGGTTACACTCGGCAAAGGCTTTGCCGAGTGTATATGGGGATTTGCCGAGTGTCACAGACACTCGGCAAAGAGCCTGAGTCCGGTAGTGCATGGACTACTCACGACAATCTTCCGATTAAAAAAAACTGCCCGATGCTCTTCCCGTTCCCTTCCCGCCCCCTCCCCCATTGCGGTGGTGCCGCCACATGCACGCGAGCCCCTCTGTGTCGGCCTCTTGGCGGCTGGCCGCTGACGCTAGACATCCACGGCCCCACGCCCACCCCCGCCGTGCCCATCCATCTCGGGCTCCCAGCGGCCGGCGGCGCTGGAGGTCGCCGCCCACGGCCCCGCTCCCTCCTCAGCCACGGTGGCACTGCTGCTTGCCGGACCTCAAACGTGAGGGACATCCGTCTCGGCCTCCTGGTGTCCGGATGGAATCGACTTGGTTCTCTATGATGTGTTCGATTCAAGTTTCTCTCTTTTCCTCATTTTACCCTAATCACAGGAACAAGGGGCCTCCATCGCCACCCCCGCCGCCACCACCACCAACAATGGGAGGATACTATGGAGAAGGTGCAACACAATTTGCTATGTGGCCACACTACTTGGACAAACCAATCTTTTTAATGGGCCACATCCGTGTGTTTGTTTTTTTGGTTTAATCACCTAGGCATGTTAGGGTTAGTCGAAGGAACTATGTACCCTTGTTTGGCACATGTTCTCACATGCCATTTCATATGCTTGTTGTTTGCTTCAATTACCTAAGACATGTTAGGTTTAGTTCAGGGCCTCTGTACCCTAGTTTGGTACATGTTATCACTTGCCATTTCATGTGTTATGTGTGTTGAATTAGGTAATCCACTACTTCGCTATGTTTTATTTACACTACGTGAGCTCGTTTCACTACCTATGCAATATTAAACTCAATATTATGACAACAAATAATGAAACCAACAACACTATGAAAGGTCCAATAATAGAGCACATTAATCAACATAACAACATTTGAAGTACATGACGACAAACTAAATAACACAGGACATACCCTAGGTACGTCCACACTTAAAGTGCATTACATGACAACACAATGCAAAGTCCAAGATTAGACAACATTGTTCATCAATAAACTATAGAACTAGCAAGTAATGGAGACTACTGAGTGCAAAGAGGCCACTTTCCCTTCCTCAGGGCATCGGGAATCTCCTCCATCGCTGCTTTTGCTCGGCGTGCACGCTCAAGCTTCTTCTCCCTCTCCTCCCTGTATGCAACAACACGCCTCCTTTCCTCCTCTTGTGCTCCTTTTTTACAGCCTCCTCTCCGCATTTCTTCTCCATCATCTCCTTGTCCTCTGCCTCCCACCGCAACAGTTCTGCATCCATTCCTTGTCTTCAGGCTTGATCTCAGTGTCGATCCACTGCTCAAAATCACAGTGCGGTGGAGGGGTCTGCAAAAAATACAATTGTTACAAAAACAAAAAATCATGCAAGATGTCATATGACATAAAATAATAATTATACAACATCAATTCCTCACCATCTTATTAATGCGGCGCTGACGAAGTGTAGGCCCAAAAGCAAAATTGGAACACATCCAATACCTCTGCCTATACGTGTCCTCTTTATCGGACTTGGCTACCTTGCAAGGATCGCCGCAAAAGCACATGGGCACTGGAACACCGCTAGGAAGAGGCAATGGGTCGAAGGTATTTTCGATCATTCGGCCATAACTATAATTTAGCCATTTTTGTTCTAAGAATCGAAAGCAATTAACATTAAACCCAACACCTAGGGTTTCTTATTTGATCAACAACAATGAACCCATATCATAACAAAGTGCGCTGAGGTTACCTTGGTTTGGTAGCTTTTTCACACCTTGGCATCCTACGGTTTTATAATATAAATATTAAAATTACATGAAACCCTAAGTAATGACGATTCTTAAGTTGAAAAATCTGACTAATATATACCGAATCGATGTGAAAAAAAAACTAGGAGGGAGCGATGATACCTTGCTCTCAAAGATGCACGGATCGAATCAAAGTTTCCAAGGTCCAAGATGCCGATTCGTGAGGTAGGGCGAAGTGGAGAGAGAAAAAATCCGAGAGGAAGGAGAAAGGAGAGGAAGAAGGCTCGGGGAGGAAGGTTGGGTGCCAGGTTAAAACACAAGCTCGGCGCTAGGATCTTTGGCGCCAAGCTCGGCACCAAGCTAGGCGCCAGGATCGTTGGCGCCAAGCTCGGCGCCAAGATCCACGGTGCCAAGCTGGCTGCCATGTCAGCATCCACGCCGCCAACGTGGTCCCAAGCTCTGCGCAGGAATGTATGGCGCTAAGACGTGTAATCTCGGCGCCACCATCGATGGCGCCGAGCTAAGGGTCTAGATTTTGAAATCATACCTCTAGGGGCATATTTGTGAAAAATTTTCAAAAAAATGCCAAAAAATAAAAGATTCGGTCTGATACCGAAACGGATTCATCCTTCATAACTTGTCCTCCTCTCCTGCCTCCACATTACTCTTCGTGCAAACTGAGGACATCCAAGTCAGCATGCTACCAGCCCTTTGTGTTCTCAGTGTGGAATGGAATTGCATGCAAGTGGATGAAAAGTTCGTGCTCAGTGCTCATACCTTCCTATGTGTGATAACGTGCCATTCCTTAGGTTTTTTGGTGGTTCCATCTATGTTCCCACCAGGAGCTATGCCCAAGCTTGAAAATATTTTTCACAGTATTCGTTTTAAGGATTTGTCCAGTGGTGAAGCCATTGTTGACGACTTGTCCACAGGGCACCTTCCGTCCCAAGTCTGGTCTTGAATGATGGAGTGCATCAAGTCAGCGACGAGGTGGTAAATTTGGTGGCAATGAAGCTGAGGCACGAGGCTGATATCCCCAACCATCCTCGCATTGGTTTCTTTGATGAACCATCCAATGGGACCGTGGCTTCCTGAATGAATGTACATAATCCTCCTCCCTTTCTCTACTTCTTCAAGCTATTCCATTCTCCTTGTTAGCCTGTTTGTAACTCGGCACAAAATACAATGAGATCAATATCCCGACTCTACATCTGTAAATTAGTCAAGTGTTTTTTTTTTCTTTTTCGTGCGATTGCTTTCCTTTTGTTGAGCATGTACTAGTATTAGGACTCTAATTACATATACTTATCATTAGATATATAGGAAAATTATGGAATATTTTGATCCAGTAGTGATGGCACCTATCACTGCCAGCTCAAACCATGAAAACCATTAGGAAACCACCAAGAGTAGACAGAAACGAGAGTTCAGTTACCTTGAAGGCTGACCGCACAAATGATTTGGTTTAGCCATCAAGGAAACAAAGACAATGTCAAATTTGTCATATCGTCCAGGAAATATGACAACCGCCAAGGAAATATATTTTCTTAAGAGCTGATGAAGGCCAAGGTATTTGTATCAACTGCAGAAAAATATAATTTCCTGAGGTTTGATGGTCCCCAAGGTATTTGTACCAACTGCCAAGAAAATTGTTGTTCTTCTTGCACTACACTAGAACACGTATTCACTGCCGGAGCATCATTGTCGGTTGTACTGGAGCCGGCAATGATTATTCTCACTATTGGGTCATAAGCCTAGGATACAGAAAATTGGCGGGAAACTACTCACCTAACTGTGATGGCACCTATCACTGCCAGGTCAAACCACCATCTGTCACTGCCGATTCAAGCTGCAAGCCGGCAGTGATAGCTACGATATCACTGTCGGTTCATGCTATAACCTTGCAGTGATATATCACTGTCGGGTCGAGCTACAAACCAGCAGTGACCACTACTACAGGAATCAATTTGCGCAGCGTGGCCAAAATGGGTTGTGGCGGGCACCTCTTTTGCCCGCCACGGTTAACCGGTGGCCGGCCACCGAGGTGCCCGCTGCGGGAAAAGGGTTTACCGCGGCGGGCCACCTTACTTGCCCGCCGCAGGAAATCGTTATTTACCGCGGCGGGCGATATAAATCGCCCGCCGCGGTTAATACGATTTACCGTGGCGGGCTCTTTAAACTGCCCGCCGCGGTAAAGAGTTTATTTACCGAGGCGGGCATCTTAAGGTGCCCGCTGCGGAAAATCGATTTACCGCAGCGGGCAACGTTAAAAGCCCACCACGGAAAAAAGCCTGGCCCATCAGACCTAGCTCGAAGCCCATTACCGGGTTTATATAAAAGGAGAGGAGTTAGGGTTTGAGCCTCACAACACTCAGCTCCCTCACTCAATCGTCCGCGCCTCCCCTATCTCATGGCTGGGACAGCCCCCACCCACGCAGCGGCACAGATCCACATCAGTGGCGTAGGCCCGGGCGGAGCTCCCCACTCTGTTGCCCTCGAAGAGGCGACGCGGCGGCCCGAGCGGAGCTCCTGCACGCAACCTCTCCTCTCGTCCATAGCCAGGATCGCCGTGCTCCCTGACTCGTTACCTCGCGTGCCCTCGGTGAGCTACGTTTGTTTCGATTTACCAGAAAATCCCATTTGCTTCAGGTTGCGCAGGCTCAGATCTGATTGCTGGATTCGGCGTCTTACGGCTTGAATCGAGCTGGGAGCGCGTGGATCTAAGCACGGGGGATACAACAAACCCACGTGCATGAAGCCTTGGATCCGGCACCGATTAGTCCTTGACCGCAAGATTCTTGTTGTTGTGTTGGTGGTCGAGCATCACGTGCGCTGATCTGCGGTGTTGTTGCTGATCTGACGCGTTGTTTTGCTTCGGTTTCTAGATCTGGCGAAATCGCGACGTTATTGGTGGTTCCGTTCGGAGCGGGTCTGTGGCGACGAGCTCCGGCGGCGGCGAGCTCCCGCACGGCAGATCCGGCCCCGACGCGGGTGGATTCAGCGGCAGCGGGCTCCACCGGGGTCTCCGCAGCGCAGCATCGAGCAAGGTTGCGCGCAATGGCGCAGATCCTACGAGGATGACCTCCCCGGCGCAGTATTGGGTTGTGAATGGGCTCGTCGGTGGGCTCGAGAATGGGCTCGCCGGTGGGTTCCTGGGTTTTTTTTGTTTTTTTTGAAACGTTTAACCGCGGCGGGCATCCTAACGTGCCCGCCGTGGGAAATAGATTAACTGCAGTGGGCAAAGCGGCCCGCTGCGGGAAGGCCACGATTTACCGTGACCTTTTCACGCTGGCGGACGCGTTTGCCCGCTGCGCAAAAGCAAATTCGCCCGCCGCAGAAAACGTTTCTGTAGTAGTGGACATTTTAATATTACTGCCAGCTTGTAATGCCCTGTGAGTATTCTTTGTGTCTATTAGATCCACCTAACTATCACATCATTGGTTCTCCACCGTCGATCGGACCTACCACCATTTCTTCTGGTTATAAGAGCGGCGTCCAGACACGTCCAAGGCCAAAGATGAAGTCCACCCTGCCAGTCGATTTATATTTTGCAAAAGATATATAGCTCATATGTTTCGCCACTTGTAGTATCAACTCTAGACCCCACTCATTGAGAAGTCCGCCCAGGAACCAGTGCGCGGGGCATCCCAACCCGTGCTCATGGAAGGTGAGAAAGTAAACCACCTCACCAAGCTGAGGTTGCAGAAACTCCTCCCTCCTGGGAGCCCTCCAGTGCGCCACCTCCTTCGGCGGTAGAAACCCCTTCACGACGAACACCTTCAACATCGACTCCCTCACCGTGGACGACCTCTAGTCTGACATTTCGCTCCGAGGTCATGAAAGGATTTGTGAGTTTTTCTCTTCTCCCCCTTTCTCTCCCTTTTCTTTCCTAGAAACCACTGTGGCTCTCAAGAACGCTCTCGGTGAGAAGGAAAAGGAAAGGAGGCGGCTGATGAGGAATAGGCAAAAGAATAGGGTGAAAATCTTCTCCCTCCTCCTACTTAAGGAAAAGGGTGCAACAGTTGGAAGGCGCGCTGATCGGGAAAATCGAAACGGCGGAGTGAAAAACCCTCTCTCTTTCCCATTTAATGCAGATGGAATGCACCCTGACTGAAGAGACGCGCCCTACCCGACGGAATGGCTCTTGATCAGACAGGACGTGGCCTAGGCATGGCCCACCACTACTGCACGTCAACCACTACCGCACGCCGGGCACAAGAACCAAAGCACCACCACACACAGGTATCTCTTCGCATCCCCAGGCGGGACTTGGAAAAATCCATAACGGGATCTCCACTAGGAGAGACCATCAGGCTTCCTAAAGTCGATCAAATGACTCAGAAAAACACTGAGAGACAGGTAAGGAGCAAACGGATGCCCCATGCAGGCCACGCCAACTCCGTCACAAACGACGAGCATGGGTCCCAGTCAAACATTTCTTATTGGAGCTCTTCAAACTCTGTCACTCGAGTCATCAAGGTAACACTATTGACCCCCGCTATTTCTATATAATTCATTCATATGTCCATACATGCATTCATTCCATATGCCCATGCCCTCGGACGATTCGGGCCCTGAACCGCCCGGGGGCTCAGGAACTAAGCATCACACATGTAGCGAAATGCATCACAAAGCTCCGTGTTGTGTCATGAAGCGGCAGTTGCCTCATTCAACATGAGCAACGATCGACCGGGGTTCGAAGGCCGAGCCCCACGTCAAATAGAGCTAGGGGAGAAAAACACAGATGAGCCTCGTGCGGCCCTCGCCCAGTCTACCCCAAAGCAGACAGGGTAATCTCAACCTTCTTGTTCGATCCTGAACCTCTGCCAAGCCCACAGAATCTCCATCGAGGGGAGGCCATCCGGCAACCTGGGTCGGTCTCTGGAACAACCCAGGCATCTGCCGGGTTACAGGTAAGGGAGCAATGGATTGTCACAAGATGGCTATGTCAACCCTGTCATGAACGACGGACCTGGATTCCACTCGATCATACTCGTTAGCGAACTCACCAAGGGCGTCACTTCAGCCCGAGAGATTGGGACAAGGGACAAAATTCAGCCCTCCGGTTGTGAGAAACCAAGGACGGGGTAACGCACAAAACTCAACCGAACCCTGCCAAAAAACAAAACATGGATCAGGGGCTCAAGATAACCACGGCGTGCACCGACGCCTGGATCCATGACTCCAACTCACACAACCCCATGGTGTGCACCGACGCCATGATAACTCCAAACTCATCCGATCCCATGGTGCGTACCGATGCCAGGATAAATCTGACTCACCCGATCCCGCAGCGCGCACCGATGCCAGGATCCACTGCTCCAACTCGCCCCATCTCTTGGCTACGCTACGATTGCACACCAAATCCCTAGGTCTGCGACCCCGAACTTGCCCCATCCGGCTACGCTTCGACTGCACACCAAACGCTTGGGCTATGACCCTAAACTCGCCGCATCAGGATCCACGAGCACCACCTTGTCGCCTTGCCTGATCTTAGACTAACTAACTGCCTCGGCTGCATGGGCCGCACCGTGGTCAGGATCCGTGAGCACCGCCTTGTCGCCTCACCTGATCCTTAACTAACAAAATAACTGCCTCGACTACGTGGGCTACACCGAGGCCAGGATCCATGACTCTGACTCGCCCGATCCCACGGTGCACGACGCCAGGACCCACGAGCTCCGACTCGTCCGATCCCAAAACTAACTACCTCGCCCGATCCCATGGCATGCACCAACACCAGGATCCACGTGCTCTACCTCGCCTGATCCCAAAACTAAACGCCTCGGCTGCGCAATGACGCCTTAGTTAAACAATTCCATCTCAACTAAACATGCACACACGCCGCTAAAAAATCCCCCAGACAATTCTGCCCGGGGGCTACAACCGCGGGTGCGCTCGCGTGCACCCGCTGACAAAACAAAAACCTCTCCCACTGGCAACACGAGAAACCCCCAGACGATTCTGCTTGAATCACCCAGGGGCTCGAGGGCTCCGGGGCAACACCTGCTGGTGCGCTCGCGCGCACCCATCGTCAAAACAAAAATCCCCCAGACAATTCTACTCGAATCGCCTAGGGGCTCGGGGGCTCCTGTTAGGTTTGTAAACCTAGGGTCCCTCGTGGATCGGCTTCCCAACAAAGGCCCGCCCCAGCAGGCAACATTGCGAACAATGTGCAACTCATGGGCCGGCCCAAGTACCTGAATGATAGGACAGAAAGGCGATCCAACCACCGACCGAAAGGCCAGGCCGAGGAGGAATAGTGCCTGTTTTCTGACTCTGGTCCACCTCTCTGACCGAAGTGCTTGCTTCGGTCTCTAGCCCGCCTCCAGACGGCCTCTCTAACTGGAAGGCTAGGCCAAAAGCACCACTTCCAACTCCGACCTCGCGCTCTCCGACCGAGGATATGCCGGGCCCCTGCTCACTGTTCTTCTCCGACTAGGGCGATCAGAGCCGACTGGGACAAACCGACCGGGGACGCCTGCTCGGTAAGGACCAGGAACTGTCCGGAGGAAGAGAGGCAGGGCGCACAAGTCAAACCACAATACCAGGGACCATACCATGTACACCTACAGAAACAGTACCCTGCAACCCCCTGACACAAACAGTGTTGTGGGCACCATTAACTCCCATACGGTAAGGCTCCCCCACATGGCTCTGGGCATCAACAGTGTTGTGGGCGCCGGTATTTACCGTACCAAGTGAACATGGTGAAACTCCTCACATGCCTCTAGGCATCAACAGTATAGCAGGTACCAACATCTACCATACCCGAACAAAAACGACAAAATCTCCCACATGCATCAGACATCCAACAGTGTTGTGGGTGCCTACCATCATCCTATACCCACCGGCGTGGGCAACAAGGCTCAGTAGCATACATACTCTCTCCCTCTCACTTGTAAGGCCATCCCCTTCATCTATAAAAGGCGATGTGCTCTCTCTCAAATGGGTAAGTCATTCTAGATTCACTAGATCGATCAAGTTCAATAGTTCACAACCACAGAACCGCCGGGTTCAAACCACAAGCACACGCTTGAACACTTAGCTCATAGCAGAGCTCTTGTCGCTCTCGGCCCTTCCGACTAGAGTCTGACCAGACCTCTTGTACCCCCCATATTTCTTCTTCTTGTTTGTAACCCCACTGCAAACTTCGAGCACCTGGGCTCAGGAATAAAGTCACCGACCAACTCGAACTGGATGTAGGGCACATTGCCTGAACCAGTATAAACCCTATGTCATTGAGTGCTAGGCCACCTCCGATCACAACGTACTGCAAAACTACAAATATTTACTAGTTGGTCATTTTACACACCGACATTTCCTATGGAGTAGCGATCCTATCATCACCTCCATGACTTCATGTCTCCAAGGGTGGGGATATTGACTCGGTGCCATGTCGTAGAGGTAGGTTGGTGGCCAAGGCTGTCCATCGTGCGTTAAACCCAGAAGCACAGGCTACAAGAGTTATGCTCAAGAAGATGGGTTTCAAGTGCTTGGACGAGTCGGTTTCAAGTGCTTTGTGGACACTTTCAAGCTGTCACTATCATCCTCCAAGCAGGCGGCCATGCGTGATTTATTTCCCGGTCAACGTCGCCGCCGTGACTCGATGGCACGTGATGCCTAAAGCGTTTGAGCTCCATCGTGGCTCTATTGTTAACCATGTAATAGATCTTAGCATGAGAGATTTGGCATAGTTGGTTGGGGCGGTCAGTTTGGCTTGTGTCACACCCAATTTTAAGAACAAAAGAGGATTTATAAAAGTCTTATGTGCACCCCAGGAACGGTTGCACCCATAAGTGGACAAATTGTGAATTGTACCAACACAATGTTTATTACATAGCAAATAAATATTCAACACATAGTCACAAACATAGATATAATAGCTGCTAAGATAACTCTCTTGCAGAAGCTCCAATAGGGACGTCAACTGGTGGACACCAAGCCTAATACTCATCACGATAATCTTCAATCCAATCTTAATCTGTTACCCATCCGGGATTTTTCCAACATAAAAGATAAAGCAAGGCATAAGTACATGTCGTACATAACAAGATAACTAAGGGTTCATGAGGCTCAAATAGCTGACACTGGTTTACTGCAGTTAGCATTTAAGTCATCATCAAGTTTAGCATTTATTAACATCTAGGTAGCAATAATCCCATAACACATGATCAATGAACATGAATAATCAATATCTTAAACAATTAACATAAATGATCATCTTAACAAGTAAAAGTCATTATCCCTTAATGTAAGTGTTCCAAGGTCGCTTGTATCCGTGAGCACGGCTAGTATACCAGTTTGTTAACTCTGCGCAGAGGTGTACACTTTCACTGTGAGTCATGTTTCCCAAATGAGTGGGTTAATTACTCCCAAAACACCGGAAACCATATAAAGCCACCCAAGAGCTCGTCTAACCGGCCAGGGCCGCAGGGTCATCAGATATAGGAACCCCCCTTCCAATAATATAAAAGGCCGCTTCCATAGCTAGGCTGAACAGGATAGAGGCTGTCCTATACCCAACTCGCAGACCTCTAACCAGCTAGAAAAGGGATTCTCAAGCAACTAGAGTCAGAGCCATATAGCCATCACAGGTGTACGTTAAATCCCGGATAATCAGTTACAAGACAAGTCCTTCTGTTGCTAAAAAGTCATCTTGTTTATGTTTATAACATATTCATTAATCAAGTTTCAAGATCATGATTGTTGCACTAGCAATAGAACTACCCAATGCAAACCACCCAGGGTGACAAGGTAATTGAGTATTCAAAAGCTAGGAAATCCTACCATAGGTAGCAAGGAAGACACATGCATATGTATTTTAGTGAGCATCATGAATAGGACAACAAGGAAGGTCCTTAGCTATACTTGCCTTGATCAAAGTTCTCCTGAAAGTCTTGCTGGTCTTGCTGGTCGTAGAAGTTCTCTTGATCACCAACGTAAACCTCACCGTCTGAACTCGATCAACAACACCAAGCAGCAACATACAATCATCCGAGCAATCATGCACGAAGCAAACAAAGGGCTATAATTAGAACAATACACCACCAGCAAGAAAACAGTTTGAAAAGTGAATAAAAACATTCTACTCGTCACTACGATCACATAGAGGCGAAATTCACCGAAATCGGATCTAAAACGAGCAAGATTTGGATTTTCCAAGTTTTCCTATAGACTATTAATGTACTAAACATGAACTCAAAATTTAAAAACTAGAACTGAGCTAACAAAGACACCAACATGTAGATTACGAAATTACAAATCCGACGCAAGTTGAACGGATCAAATCGGAGTTAAAATGAGCATTTTATAAGCATTTGAAATCAGTGGCAATTCTGTAAATATCGGGAACTTGATTTTGAATCTGCTAAATGAAAAATACATTTTCCAAAAGAGAAAACGTATTCTCTGGAATACGCTTTGGACTGCGGTTTCAAAATCTAAAGAGCTCAGGGGCTCTTTAGCAAATTTTTCCTGCGAAGGGGTATCGGCCTCTGCGGGCCGTACGATCCAAGATGGACGGTTCAGATTAGGTCTAAGGAGGAGGGCGGCGGCGCAGTCGCCGGAGAAGAAATGGCCGCGGCGGCGCGACATCGCCGGCGGCGAGGAATCTCACCAGTGAAAGCATACCGGACGTTTCCGGCCACCATTTGGCTCGAGACTTGTCCCAAAAGAAAGAGGGAAGCGAGGCGGTCTCACCTAGCTCGAAGATGGGGTCGGATTCGAAGCGTGGATGACGATGGGCTCGCGGAGGCGGATGACGTTGAACTGCACACCACGGTGACACGATATGAGCAAAATTGAACCGGGGAAAAGGCTCGGGAAGACTCACGGGATCAAGGCGAAGCTTTCTTGCTAGCTTACAGGGGCGAAGGACCGTTGGCCGTAGCGAATTGCGAGCTCGGGCGGGGCTCGACAATGGCGGCTAGGGTTTCGGTAGCTCTGTGGCTCAAGAGCGAAGTGGCGGGTCGCTTAGGGTTGCAAAGGGTATCGCGGACGTGGTCGTTCAGCCTTTATAGGGACAGGGTGTGGCGCGGACGCCCACGCACGGATCGACGCTCGGTCGATGTCCAGTTCGACACCGAGCCGGAGGAGGAAGAAGGCGACGCTGACATGCGGGCCCGGTTCGTCAGCGAGACAGAGAGAGAAGGGAGGCGGGCTGCTGGGCTGAGCAGGCCGAAAGGAGAAAGAACGGGCCTCTCGGCCAAGAATAGTGACTAGCAAAGCTTTTCCCTTTTCCTTTTTATTTTCCAGAATTGTTTAAATGCTTTTCAAAATGGATTTGAAAACCTCTTCTCAAGCAACAAAAACCAGACAAATATAAATCAAATATGCATCAGCATATAGGCAGCAACATGTTCTTAGACCTAAGACTAATTTTAATTTCACAAAAAGAATTATTTTGCCTATGTTAAATGCTCACACAAGGCTAATAAATCAAATTCAACTATTTTAAAGTGATGCGAAGTTTTGGGTGTTACAAATCTACCCCCCTTAAGAGAATCTCGTCCTTGAGATTAGGCTGTGCTTACTCAAACAACTGCGGGTATGCCTTTCTCAATTCATCTTCTCTTTCCCAAGTTGCCTCTGCTTCCGAATACCGATTCCACTGAACCTTGCACATCCTAATTGTTCTGCTTCTCGTAACTTTCTCAGCCATATCCAAAATCTTAATTGGAAACTCCTCATATGTTAGATCATCTTTAATAGCAAGTTCCTCTAATGGTATTTGCTCCTCAGGCACACGCAAACACTTCTTAAGTTGAGACACATGGAACACATCATGCACACTAGACAGGTTCTCAGGCAATTCTAATTGATAAGCCACTTCTCCATATCTCTTTAAAACTTTAAACGAACCAACATACCTTGGTGCTAGTTTACCTTTCATGTTGAACCTTTTCACACTTCTCATAGGTGATACTTTTAAATAGACATAATCTCCTTCTTCAAATACCAAGTCTCTTCTTCGATTATCTGCATAGCTCTTCTGACGGGTTTGTGCCACTCTCAGGTTCTCTCTAATCTTTCTCACCTGCTCTTCAGCGTTTCTAAGCACATCTGGTCCAAACACTTGACTTTCACCTGTTTGATTCCAAAATAAGGGTGTTCTACACTTACGCCCATACAAGGCTTCAAACGGTGACATCTTGAGACTCTGTTGGTAACTGTTGTTGTATGAGAACTCTGCATAAGACAAACTCTTATCCCAACTAGTTCCATATTGCAATGCACATGCTCTCAACATGTCTTCCAAAATCTGATTAAGTCTCTCCATCTGTCCATCAGTCTAAGGATGGTAGGCTGTGCTAAAATTCAACTTTGTCCCCAAAGAACTATGCACTGTCCTCCAAAATTGAGATGTGAATTGTGTACCTCTATTAGAAACGATCTTCTTAGGAACACCATGCAAACTCACTATCCTTTCCATGTATAGTTCTGCTAACTTTGGTCCTCTATAAGTGGTCTTGACAGGTAAGAAGTGAGCAACTTTAGTCAAACGATCCACAATCACCCATATTGAATCATAACCTCTCTGAGTATGTGGTAACCCCACTATGAAGTCCATTCCAACTTCTTCCCACTTCCACTCAGGTATCTTCATAGGTTGCAACAATCCTGCAGGTCGCTGATGCTCAGCTTTCACTCTCTGACAAGTATCACATATAGCAACATACTCAGCTACATCTTTCTTCAGACCATACCACCAATACTTCTCTTTAAGATCTAGATACATCTTAGTACTGCCAGGATGGATAGAATAAGTTGAATCATGTGCTTCACGTAGAATTGCATCATGAATGGCTTTCACTTCAGGCACACAGATTCTTTTCCCAAACCATAGAGTCCCATTCTCATCTATGCTAAAGCCTGGAGCTTTCCCAAGCGCTATATTACCTGCTATCTCCCTTAGTTTCTCATCCTCCAACTAACCCTTACGTATCTCAAGCTCTAGTGTAGGTGTCACTTCTATCTCCATAGCATTATAAACAATACCAAGGTTCAAGTGCTGAAACTCTTCCCATAACTCTTCTGGCACAGGCGCCATCTCAAGCTCATTGGCATATCTCTTCCTACTAAGTGCATCAGCCACAACATTCGCTTTACTAGGATGATAGTGCACCTCCAAATCATAATCCTTGATCAGTTCCAACCAATGACGTTGTCTCAAATTCAGATCCGTCTGAGTGAATATGTACTTCAAACTCTTATGATCGGTAAAGATATCACTCTTATGCCCAATCAGATAGTGTCTCCAGATTTTTAATGCATGAACCATAGCTACTAACTCCAAATCATGAGTAGGATAATTCAACTCATGTTTCCTCAGCTGTCTAGATGCATAAGCAACAACTCTACCCTCTTGCATAAGAACACATCCCAAACCATGACGAGACGCATCACAATAGATAGAGAACTTCTTATTTAGATCAGGCAAAATCAACACTGGAGCTGTTGTCAACCGCTTCTTTAATTCTTCAAAACTAGCTTGACACTGATTAGACCACTCAAACTTAGCATTCTTCTCTAATAGGGCTATCATGGGTTTAGCAAGCTCGGAGAAACCTTCAATGAATCTTCGATAGTAACCAGCTAAGCCAAGAAAACTATGGATCTCACTTACATAATTAGGTGGCTTCCAATTCAGTATATCCTTCACCTTGCCTGGATCCACTGCTATACCACCATTAGAAACCACATATCCAAGAAAAGAGACTTCTCTTAACCAGAATTCACACTTACTACGCTTAGCATATAGCTTATGCTCTCTAAGCTTCTGTAGCACCAATCTCAAATGTTTAGCATGATCATCTTCAGTCTTAGAGAATACCAATATATCATCAATGAATACTACCACAAACTTATCAAGATACTCCATAAACACCTTATTCATCATATACATAAAGTAGGCAGGTGCATTGGTCAAACCAAACGACATAATTGTATACTCATATAACCCATACCTCATAGTTAAAGCTATTTTTGGTATATCAGTATTCCAAATCTTCAACTAATGATAACCAGAACGCAGATCAATCTTAGAAAACACACAAGCACCTCTCAACTGATCAAACAAGTCATCAATTCTAGGCAACGGGTACTTGTTCTTGATAGTTACCTCATTAAGAGATCGATAATCCACACACATACACTGTGTTCCATCCTTCTTGTCAACAAAGATCACAGGCGCTCCCCAAGGTGATGCACTAGGACGTATGAAACCTTTATCTGACAACTCTTTCAATTGTTTCTTCAGTTCTTCTAATTCGTTAACCCCCATTCTATATGGTCTCTTAGCTATAGGTGCAGTACCAGGTAATAATTCAATTATAAACTCAATGTCACGGTCAGGTGGCATACCTAGCAAATCATCAGGGAAGACATCTGGAAACTCCTCCACAACACGGTCCTGAGGATTAGCATCATTATCTAGTTGATTCACTGTAGCTATTGGTGGTGGTTGCACTATCACGCCAACACTGATTCGATCTCCCTTTGGTGTTGTCACTACTACAACTCTCTCCTGACACTAAATCATAGCTCGATGTTCTTTCATCCAATCCATACCCAGAATCACATCGATCCCAAAAGTTCTCAGCACAATAGGACTGACTGTGAAGTCTACCCCCCTTAAGGTAAGACTTGCTGAAGGGCAACAATGTGCAACTGGTATTGATCCCCCCAGTGAATTTACTAGCATTTGAGTCTTCATTGCAATTAAAGGTATGCTATGTGTTCTAACAAATGCTTGTGAAATAAAAGAATGCAAAGCTCCAGAGTCAAAAAGAACATTAGCGGGGATAGAGTTGATGTTGAACGTACCCATCATAACTTCTGGTGCTCCAACCACAGTCTTAGGCGCCACATGGTTCACTCTTACAGTGTTGTACGTGGGCTTCTGGTTGCTATTCTGCCTCTAAGGTGTCTGTTGATTCGGCTTCTGAGGGCAATGGTTAGCACAGTGTCCCACATCTCCACACTGGAAACACCTATTGGGCGTACTAGGTGCACTGCTCTTCATTGGGGTGTTATTGGGCATTCCCTAGCATGGAGTCTGATTGCCCATTTGCTGCAGTGTACGCTGGTTCCAATTCTGCTGTTGGTTCTGAGAGCGTTGTGGAAACTAACCACGGTTCCACTGACTGACTAGAACTTGATACCTCTGCTGATTATTATAGTGCAGGCGTGTGTTGCTTCCAGAGGCCTGTCCCTTCATCTTTCTCTTCCTGTCCCTCTCCAATCGCATATTGTCAAGCACAATAGCGCGATTCACCAACTGCTGGAAATTAGCATATGTGTTACCAGCCAACTGCATCCTGAGATCATAGTAAATTCCCTTGAGGAAGAGACGTTGCTTATCTACATCCTCCCTCACGTCATTAGGAGCATAGCGAGCCAACTGAGCAAACTTGTCGTGATACTCACTGACGGACATCGAACCCATCGTGAGAGATCTGAATTCCTCCTGCTTGAGCTCTATCAAACCATATGGAATATGGTGTGCCTTGAAATCCCTCACAAATTCTAGCCAAGTGATAGTAGGAGCATTGTTGGGACGAGTAGACTGATATGACTCCCACCAAGTCTGAGCTGCTCCCTGAAGCTGTCCCGATGCATACAACACCTTTTGTTGATCATCACACTAAGCGATGTTGAGTTGTTTCTCCACTGCGCGTAGCCAATCATCTGCCTCCAAGGGGTCAGCAGCATGAGAGAAAACTGGAGGATGTCCTTGCATGAATTCCCTCCGCTTGTCCCTTGGTGGTGGAGGTGCTGGTGCTCCAATAGGTTGGTTCTGAAAGAACTGCATCATGGACTGCATGAACTGTCCTTGCATCGCCAACACCTCTGTTGCGGTCATGGTTGGTGGTGGGGGTGGTGGAGCACCTCTCCCATGTCCTCTACCTCTTCCACGGCCAGACATCTGTAATCCAACATGAAACATCACCAATATGTAAGAGATAGGCAATTCTAAAAATTTCTGGACGTGATGCAAAATCAGCAGGTCAGAAAAACTGTCATCACTCGAGTTCTAGATATCCAAATAAGATGATCTTTAGAAAGGTTAAGAAATTATCTACAACTTTCATTTAGACCACATTTTCTGATTCTAGCGTTACATTAATCAAAAACAGACCACAACAGAAACTGTCCTTAGATTCTAGACAACACAGAAGTTCATATTGTGATAGTCATAACTCTCAGATACGAATGGATAAAAAGGTGATTCTTGTGCCATTGGAAAGACACAGAAGTCTATATACTCCCAGTAAAATTTCATGACCATTGCTCGAACAGGTGAAAAGTTATAACCAAAACATCACTGACTGCTCCAGAAAACAGTAAGGAAGGAGACAGGATAGACCAACCCAAGCAATTTATTATAGCACTTTTAACCTTAATATTTTTAACTAAGGAACTCGTGGACATGCCCACAAAGTTCCAACACTCATCACAAAGATCCAAATCACACATAAATCACAATAATAATCCAGCAAGCACACCAATAGTTCACAAACACTTAAAAGACTCGACTCGACTCTCGATACTAAAAAACGTGCCTATTACAATGGTTTCATAAACTTAAGGGGCGGCGTTCTTCTTGGTGGAGGGCTCATCTAACTTCTCAAATAGCTTGGGATGGCCTAACTCGGCGTTAAGGCCATCAATCTCTTTCTGGTATTCTTTGATCATGTCTTGTGCCTTCTTCAGCTCTCCTTCTAACGCTCCCACCTTATTTGTAAGTTCACGGTTTAACTCAACAGTGGCCTCAAGAGTCTTCGATTCTTTTACCATGACCTCTATGGTCCAACTATTTTCCTTCGAAAGATAGCATGGGTAATACAAGAGTCCATCGACCTTCTTATCATCAGAGAGACGGCCACGGTAGTAGGCAAGTGCAACGGAAGCAGCATCCTCCATGCTTCTTTCCGCGGTAGCTCGACTTACATGGTGGGTGACAACTGCATCTATCTTGCGAGTATTCGGGGTCTTGATCAGCAACCGAGTATCCCAAGATGAACCAATCAGAGGATGATTGTGCTCCATAGTGGGATACTCCAGAGTGTCTTGCAGGTCTGGATAATAGCACTCCAACATCATTGTCAGCAAGTCATGGTAGAAGGCATTGTCATCAGGCTTCTTGATGCTTAACTTGTCAGTCCAACCTATACGAGGCAGTGGCTAGAGTACTTCATCATCATTGGTCAAGTCAATGGCCTCCACACGTGCTGGGGATTGAGCTATCGGAGTTGGCGAAGAATGGACCTCTTCTCCAACCTCATTCTTCCAGTTCTTCCTCTGGATGTCCTCTCTAGGCTCCATTGGCTCATACATAACACGCTGTGGTTGAAAGCATCCAACGTACAAGCGGGCAGACTTGCGGTCACGTGTCATCTACAGAGGTTTCAAATCATTTAGAATAGAATCAATTGATTTTATAATAGAATAAGACAAAAGAAGCACAAAACTTAGCAGATAACAAGATTGAGGTGGAAAGCATGAAACAAGTGAAGCAAAAGCTAAAAACGACCATTCTAACTAGGCTTGCGTCCTACAGTCAATAGTGCTTTGATACCAATCTGTCACACCCAATTTTAAGAACAAAAGAGGATGTATAAAAGTCTTATGTGCACCCCAGGAATGGTCGCACCCACAAGTGGACAAATTGTGAATTGTACCAACACAATGTTTATTACATAGCGAATAAATATTCAACACATAGTCTCAAACAAAGATATAATACCTGCTAAGATAACTCTCTTGCGGAAGCTCCAACAGGGACGTCAACTGGTGGACACCAAGCCTAATACTCATCACGATAATCTTCAATCCAATCTTGATCTGTTACCCATCCGGGATTTTTCCAACATAAAAGATAAAGCAAGGCATAAGTACATGTTGTACTTAACAAGATAACTAAGGGTTCATGAGGCTCAAATAGCTGACACTGGTTTACTGTGGTTAGCATTTTAGTCATCATCAAGTTTAGCATTTATTAACATCTAGGTAGCAATAATCCCATAACACATGATCAATGAACATGAATAATCAATATCTTAAAAATTAACATAAATGATCATCTTAACAAGTAAAAGTCATTATCCCTTAATGTAAGTGTTCCAAGGTCACTCGTATCCGTGAACAAGGGTAGTATACCAGTTTGTTAACTCTGCACAGAGGTGTACACTTTCACTGTGAGTCATGTTTCCCAAATGAGTGGGTTAATTACTTCCAAAACACCGGAAACCATATAAAGCCACCCAAGAGCTCGTCTAACTGGCCAGGGCCGCAGGGTCATCAGATATAGGTACCCCCCTTCCAATAATATAAAAGGCTACTTCCATAGCTAGGCTGAATAGGACAGAGGTTGTCCTATACCCAACTCACAGACCTCTAACCAGCTAGAAAAGGGTTGCTCAAGCAACTAGAGCCAGAGCCATATAGCCCTCACGGCTGTACGTTAAATCCTGAATAATCAGTTACAAGACAAGTCCTTCTGTTGCTAAAAAGTCATCTTGTTTATGTTTATAACATATTCATTAATCAAGTTTCCAGATCATGATTGTTGCACTAGCAATAGAACTACCCAACGCAAGTTGAACGGATCAAATCGGAGTTAAAATGAGCATTTTATAAGCATTTGAAATCAGTGGCAATTCTGTAAATATCGGGAACTTGATTTTGAATCTGCTAAATGAAAAATACATTTTCCAAAAGAGAAAACGTATTCTCTGGAATACGCTTTGGACTGAGGTTTCAAAATCTAAAGAGCTCAGGGGCTCTTTAGCAAATTTTTCCCGCGAAGGGGTATCGGCCTCTGCGGGCCGTCCGATCCAAGATGGACGGTTCGGATTAGGTCCGAGGAGGAGGGCGGTGGCGCAACATCGCCGGCGGCGAGGAATCTCGCCGGCGAAAGCATACCGGACGTTTCCGGCCACCATTTGGCTCAGGACTTGTCCCAAAAGAAAGAGGGAAGCGAGGCGGTCTCACCTAGCTCGAAGATGGGGTCAGATTCGAAGCGTGGACGATGGTGGGCTCGCGGAGGCGGACGACGTTGAACTACACACCACGGTGACATGATATGAGCAAAATTGAACCGGGGAAAAGGCTCGGGAAGACTCACGGGATCAAGTCGAAGCTTTCTTGCTAGCTTACAGGGGCGAAGGAGCGACGGCCGTGGCGAATTGCGAGCTCGGGCGGGGCTCGACAATGGCGGCTAGGGTTTCGGCGGCTCTGCGACTCAAGAGTGAAGCGGCGGGTCGCTTAGGGTTGCAAAGGGCATCGCGGACGCGGTCGTTCGGCCTTTATAGGGACAGGGCGTGGCGCGGACGCCCACGCGCGGATCGACGCTCGGTCGGTGTCCGGTTCAACACTGAGCCGGAGGAGGAAGAAGGCGACGCTGGCGTGCGGGCCCGGTTCGTCAGCGAGACAGAGAGAGAAGGGAGGCGGGCTGCTGGGCTGAGCAGGCCGAAAGGAGAAAGAACGGGCCTCTCGGCCAAGAACAGTGACTAGCAAAGCTTTTCCCTTTTCCTTTTTATTTTCCAGAATTGTTTAAATGCTTTTCAAAAGGGATTTGAAAACCTCTTCTCAAGCAACAAAAACCAGACAAATATAAATCAAATATGCATCAACATATAGGCAGCAACATGTTCTTAGACCTAAGACTAATTTTAATTTCACAAAAAGAATTATTTTGCCTATGTTAAATGCTCACACAAGGCTAATAAATCAAATTCAACTATTTTAAAGTGATGCGAAGTTTTGGTTGTTACAGCTTGACACTCACAGGACAAACCGTACTACTCCTCGCCACTTGTGTGTTCCTGGTGTATCTCTCTATCACCATTCCTCTTAATGAAATACGGGCAAAATTGCACGTTCACGAAAAAATGACTGATTTTACTTGGCTTTCGCTGGCGGAAAAAGGAGTCACCAATACAAATACTTTTTTCTACTGATGCTACAAGTGCTTCAAGCGTCTCAATAATTCATGAGCCAGAGTGAGATATTTATGCTTTAGGACGATCTATAGAGAAATAGTTTGGAAAAGTTTATGTATTTATGCTGGTCTCACCAAAAGATACACTAATTAGTCCAGTGCGGCCAAGCAATTCAAAGCAGAGAAGAGTATTATGTTGCACAAACAATGCCATTGCAGGTTTAATTTTTTGTTAGTGACTTCTCAATAAAAGTTTGTCCAGTATCTTGCTACCACTCTATTGATCAATTAACTTGTGCACTATCACACTTCAATCTTTGACATTATGGTTAGTGACTTAGTGTATGAGACTGAATGCCAGTAGCTTTAGGATTCAATTTTGCATCATCTATATGTCAAGTATATGCCACTCTACATTATTTAAGATGTTTTTGTCCAATATCAAGTAATTTGTTTTATTCATGATGTATGTAAACTTTTATTTCCAGGTGAGAAGTAATAGCTAGTAGTAGCCAGATGCATACAGCAAGTGGCACTAAACCACGGCCCAAAATTAACGTCACATGGGGGTCGCTAAAAATACCAAAATAGTGTTGGAAGGTCGGACGTTGAAAGATCAGTAATGTTCTGTCAGTCCTTATATCTCATTTTGGCAACAGACTGTTGGTCGTTATTGTGATTTCGGTTCGTTGTCCAACGGTTTGTCCTTATATCCAAGTTTTAGCAACCAACCAATTATTGGTACATATGGGCTGGACTGGCGCCCTCGGCCTGGCCCAATTCCAGCCTATTTTTTATGTGGACCTACCTGTCGGACAAAAAAATTTCGCAGCCCGCCTTCATAGGCCACCTTCACCGCGAGCCCATCTCTCCTCACCCCGCGTTCAACAAAACCCTAAACACCAACCGTATGTCGCTGAAATGGCTTATAACGACACAGATGGCGACATTAAAGATGGGCTGTGGTATAGTGTGGTTGGATCAAATTTCTCACCACAACTATTTTGTTTTGGATATCCTAGGTAGAGATGAAAATTTTTGTAAGGACTTCCTAAAGATGAATATAATCATTTTGCAAAGAGTGCAAGCAAACCATATGATATGTGAGCTTTGCAACCAAACATCTTCGGCTGTGTATAATTCTAGCTTGTTGGCCAAACTAATTTGGCCTAACTTGTTTGCCCATGAATTTTGTGCCAAAGTAGCATTAGACAGATGCTGATGGCTATATAACTGTGATATATGTTCAATCCCTATGTGTTTCCTAAGTGTGTATTGTCCAACATGGTTAATATTGATTGTAAGGTTAATGTATAAACAAATGATAGTATGCGCGGTTACTTTTATATATAGTAGGCGTTAGATGACTGTTCATCGCTATAAATATATTTCGTCAGACCATGGTCCATATAAGTTTACAATAGAGCATCAAACTATAAGTCATTTTATGCGTCCAATGGTCTGTCGGTATACATACACTAGTAGAGAACATACCTTTCATCCGAGGCCAAAATGGGCTCTAGTCCCAGTATTTTTTGCGCCCTGGACTAGAGAGACCTTTAGTCCCGGTTGGTGTCTCCAACCGGGACTAAAGGTCCCTGCCCAACGGCTACTGCGCTCGGCACAGTGGCAGGGGACCTTTAGTCCCGGTTGGAGACACCAACCGGGACTAAAGGTGGACCTTTACTCCCAGTTGGAGCCACCAACCAGGACTAAAAGTCCTCCAACCTTTAGTCTCGGTTGGTAACACCAACCCGGACTAAAGGACCCTTTAGTCCCGGTTGGTAACACCAACCGGGACTAAAGGTCCCCCGATGGGTTAGTTCAAAAGAGAAGCATCACATCCATTGTCAGATGTGTTGTGTAGGTGGGGTGGTAAGCTATGCGCGAGGCAATGCATGAGGTCTTGGGTTCGAATCTCACAGGACGTAGCGGTGGGAGGCATTATTTTTTTTAAAGCTGGGAGAACCTTTAGTCCCGGTTGGTGTTATGCATCGGGACTAAAGGTCCCGACCCCCGGATGCTTACTCCCCGGTGGGGAACCGGGACTAGAGGAGGTTCTCCACCGGGAGTAAAGCTCGTCCCTCCACTAGTGATAGCGAAAGACGGCAAAGATGTATACCAACCGACCATAGTTTGCTATAACTGTTTATACCGACACAAAAGTTGGAGTCACTACTGTAAATGGGCTGTTGTATAGGATGCTTGCTGCTGTACTGTACCTAGGCTGTACATGTGTACTCCTGTCTCTTGGGATGAATACAATTGCCTATTCTCTGTTATTTCTCCTGGTACAATTTGCGCCAGAACAGTCTCAAGTCCGAACTACCTAGGTCTCGTTTAGATTGTAAATTTTTGTAATCTGGACACTGTAGCACGTTTCGTTTGTATTTGACAAACTTTGTCTGATCATGGACTAACTGTAACACCCTGGTGTTACGATCTTATTTAGCGCCACATTTTCGACCTAACAGGTTTTACCGAAACGAGCTTCCCGGGCTTTAAAAGTCTTAACTTAGGTTTTTAAAGTATCACTCGTGGCAAGTTATATCGCACTAGCTAGTTGAATAGTTCTGGGATGCAGTCAAAAACTAACAGTTATAACTTCCTAAATCGAAAACGATAGGCGATGGCGTAGTAGTATTTAAATTCTAGCTAATTTTCTTGAACGTTAACTTTATATTATTGTTGGTTGTATCATCGTAAGTGTTTTGGTGTGGAGTGGTTCGTAGAATTGTTGGACGTAGCGGGGTTATCCCAAGAATGGCTTGAAACTCTCAGAACGCACGAAGAACTACGTTCGGTGCTCTGTTCGCGAACCGGCGCGCTCTACGACGAACTCATGTTGGCCTTCTCGTATCTTTTACCCTAGTCGCTCTTTGGTCGCGCCGGGTGTTTTCCTAGCTAGCTGGTATCGTGGACCTTGGATTAGCAAAGTTGGCCAAACCTTAACCTCGCTGTTTGGTGGCCTTGGCACCGCTTTAAAAAGCGTACACGGCAATGATTTCGCCCTTTTGGCCCTTGGGTAGCGGTCACCGTGCGTCTCTGCACGCTTGGGCCGTGCCCGGCTGAGCGCTGGCCGCGCCGAGCCCACAACCGCCCTACGCGTTGTCCCGCCACAGCGGCTGCTGCTACCTCCTATCGGAGTTTTGCGTGTGCGCCTACCCGTGCTGTCCCGCTGTCCCCTCCACGTTGTGCGCGGTGAAGCTGTGCTGCCCGGGGTCAGCGCGCGCGTCGCCTCCAGGCCCTGCTCGCCTGCGCTGCTGGCTGGTCGGCTGGCCGTTCACGCCTCGCCACTTGGCCGTCTGCGGGCGCACGTCGTGGTCTGGCCCAGCGCGCGAGCCGCTCCTCCTGTGCCAATCACGTCGCCCCATCCTGTTGCGGACATGACCGGAGCTCGGACTTAGCATTTTTATTTTCCCCTCCTCTGCTTGCCATGGCAGACGGGGCCGCCACCGTAGGGACTGCTCGGGGTTGACCGATCCAATCCAGCATGTCACGCCAGGTCCCCCGGTCTCATCGTCTGTACTCGGATGCTCGTGCTGCTGCTATCGGTCGGTCCTTGCCTTGTCTTAACCGCGGCTCGTCGTGTGCCGCTCCGCGACATGACCTCAACTGGGGCACCGCGCTCCCTGCCAAGTCCAATTCACTTGGCTCGAGGCCTCACCGTCTGATTCCTCACTTAAGTAGCTTAGGTGGTTATCCAGCAGCCCAACCCGCACCAAGCCTCAGACGAACTATGAGGTCGGCCAATTTGGTGTTGGGCTCGCCGCTGGTCACGTGTGCCGCCAAGTTGGTATGTTGGGAGGTATGGCTCGCGTGATCGATAGCAATTCGATTGCTTGTGTCCTTGATCTCACCGCGACCCCCTCTTTCTGATGCTCGCATCAGTTTGGTTAGCGACATCATCGGTGACGCGGTGGCACACCGATGCCGTGCTCGGAGCACCGCCGTATCGCACGGGCGCATGTGGCCGGGATCCTCCGGACCTTCCCCATCTCAACCGGCTGTGCGGCTTGTTTCGGGGTAAGCTCTTGTTGCTCCCTCACCTCCCCGTTGCTCTCGTAACCGCGCTAGCTCGTCGGAACAGCCGCGCCATCACCGCAAACCACCGCCTGCTGCTGTAGAGGACCCTAGGGCGCCTCCCCATGATCCACCGCTTCCTATCGTCATCGGCTGGGTCGTAGATGGTGATCGACCCCGTAGTTGGGCTAGCGCGGGTCCCTAGTGTCCGGCGCAGCAGCCGTGTGCCGGCCGGAGCCGCGCCGGCGTGCGCACGGCTGGTGTGGACTGCCCCTTTGTGAAGATGGTAAAGTATGAGGTTGATAGTGCAAAGTTCATCTCTTGCGTAATAGTAGCTCCTAGTGTCGCTCGATTACTCAGTAGTGCGGGGTCTCTTTTGCAAAACAAAAGCAAAAACTGCGCAGCGGTAGCGAAGCGGGCCTGCTGGGCCGGCCTGCTGGCGCGCGGCCGCGCTTCTCGTGGGCCGTTTCGGCTGCTGGGCCATCTGCACCGCTGCCGCGCCGTGCTGGGCCGCCTGCCGCGTTGGGCCACCGCCTGCCCCATGGGCTGGCTGTTTGCCCGCACGCTGGGCCGTCCGCGCCTGGGCTGCCCTGACCGTTTGGGCCGATTTGATAACTGCTGGTCAATTAGTTTATGGAGCAAACTCGTAAAATGAATAGATAATTGTGTAGAAACCCTAAAATAGTGAAACCAGTTTTGTTGAGTTCCTAAAATCGTGATCTACGTAATAGTGTATTTTATTCGCATAGGTTTGGTATGTTTTTAAGGTTGCTCTAATTATTTTAAAATGCTTAATATTGTTAACAAGAGAACTTGTAGGAATAATTGTGATGAATTGGTAATGTTGCTGAATCTGAAATTTGTACAGTAGGCTCCTAGCAATATTAGGTGTTCGCTGTAAGTTTTGTAACTCTAGAATAATTAGTTTGCTAAATAGATAATGATGTCCTATTGCGAATAAGGATTAAATTGATGGAATCGAATAAAGAAACACCTTGGTTTGTATAACTAAAAACAGTTGTTGGGAAATAACGTCTTGTTCGATAACATGGGTATGTAGCCTAAGTACAGTCGTCGTTAGATCTAGCTCGTTAACTTGAGCGGCGTAAAGCGTATTTAGACGAGTCACGATTTCAGTTGATTAATTACATCTTTGCATTTCATCGCATGCATAGCATATAGGTACGTCGGTGGATCACGGAGTCATCGGGAGTTGCTGGAGGAATGGTGCTTTTGAAGATCATGTCGCCATGATGGAAAGCTAACTTCTGATTATATTTTACCCAGGCAAGCCCCGGTGCATAACCCCTACTTTCTGCAGTTTAAATTATAATTGTGCATTAAGTTTTCAGGAGTTGAATGAAACCCACTTGCATATATATATATCTTTATCCTATGAGTCTTACTAGTATGACAGGATCGTGTAGATTGCTATGCTACAGGACTCCGGTAGAAGTCGAGTGATTACCTGTCACTCGCGAGATATAGGAAATATGTTACTATATGATTAGCACCTGGAATATATAAAAATGGTGGAAAGGAAAATGGTGACCGGGCAGGGATATGGTTTGGGTATTGGTGGGTGTAAGAAGTTGTGTCGCCGCGGAGGCGGGTCATAGCTTGGTTACACCGTTTTTCCCTGTCTGGTCGGTTAAGGACCGATCGTTGCATATGACTCTGGGCAGGTCACAGACTTATTATCCCGAGCACATACTTGTGTATGGGCGCTTGGAAGACTTGTTGCTCTCTTGTCGCGGATCCGGCTCTTTCCGGACCGACTGTTAGGGTTTGTTTTTGGTGGAGGAGGTCCTTGCACCGCACTGAGTCCGGGACTCAGGGGCGGGGGCTTGGAGTCCCAGTTTGGACGGGGACCTGGACACCCGGGACAGGAGAGTGATGGGTCGGTCCTGCTTGTGCCTGGGGTACAAGCGGGGCGTGTGTTTTCGGGGTACCCAGCTGGGGGCATTGATTCGCGAATCGCCGGGCTACCCGGTACGGCTTGTCTACGGTTTAGCATCGTAGTAAGAACTGAAAGATGAAAGATGGAAGATGGACAAAGGAAATCTGATTGCTTACCACATGCTTGAAAGTAGCACAGGTGCTTACATAGAATGGTTAGTTAATGAACCAATGCGGCTATTAATAAAAATCAAATATAAGGACGCACGCTTAGTAATGCTTTCTGCAAATGCAACCCACAAACCAGACAGCCTTGCATATCCTTGGAGTCTTTTCTTTTCTCCTATCGGGTAAGTCTTGCTGAGTACAATTGAGTACTCAGGGTTTATTCCCCCTGTTGCAGGTGACAGGTGGACGCTTGAGCTGACCTTTGTGTGTGGATTCCTCCTGGTGGGCTCAGAGAGGATTTCCTTTACGCTGCGATCATAGTTGTTATTTATAACTCTCGCCAAATGCTTTTATAAATGGAAGTTTAATAATCTGTTGTCGTAGTTTATATATCAATACTTCATCATATCATTAATAGAGGTTTATTTCCGCTGTAACTCTGATCACATGTTTATATTCCGCTGTTCAATTAAATTGTTTACAACTCTGATAATATGATTTCATTCCGCTGTTATATTAATAGATATTATACGCTGACGTTGTATTAAAAGTGATGTAAGAAATGGTTAAGAATGATGTAAGCTTTATTTCTCTCATTTGTGATCCTGAGAGAAAAATGTGGATTTTTGGGTTCTCTCCTGGGGTGTGCCCGACGGAATCGAGTAATTTGGTGTTCTCCCTCGGGTGCTTAGTGTCTAATGGAAGGCGAGCACTCCTGTGAGGCATTAGATTAGGCGGTTCTGCCACAGGTGGTATCAGAGCATAAATGAGGAAATAAAGCTTCGAAAACCTTTTCTAAACTAAAATTTGACAGTCCATTGTTGCAAAAAGTTAGGACGTTTATATGCGATGTTATATAAGTAGCCCTATTACTATGGTTATGTATCCAGGATAGATGGCACTCTGCTGACATAGGTAGACTTAATCAAGTTTCTGTAGGTACACTAACTCGAGCATAGTCCGATAGTATCGGCTAGTTACAGGGAGAGAACGATGTGCCAAAACTCTGAGAACGGTTGCCCTATATGTTGGCAACAGTGAAAGGACGTATAGGACGTGCATTCATGCATATCCTGCCTGTGCATTGTAGTACTCGTATTACTTGCAGATACGTCATCCATAGGGGTCACGTGTGTCGTATTGTGCACGACTGACTCGTCCGGTTCTAGAGTTAGGTCTGAACTATGGCTTCGAGTTTTGCGTTCGCCCGTGGTTCGCGCCGGTCATGACCCACATCTCCCCGTACCCCCTTTTCTGTGCTCTTGTCGGACCCTTGCCCTACAGTCATACTAGTCAGTAATGGCATCGCACATCGCTCGCCTCGAACGCACGGAATTTGGTCGATCCATCGTAGTGACCCCGCGCGGGAACCCTGGTGAACCGTGCCCGGATCACTGAACACTCCGCCTTTATAAGTAGAGCCTGGTTTAGCCATTGGTACCACCACTCAGCGCACTTTAGCTCGCTTAGCTTCTCCTTTGAGCCAGCTTTTCGCTCAGCCTTCCTTGCAACCACCGCCAGAGATGGCAAGAGCCTGGGTTAGCACCTACTGCCTGAATGTTGAGGGGTTTCCCAAAATCCTGCATGCCACCCTGCAAAAGCTCAGAGTCAATGGTCGCCCCGAGTATGAGGGCCGTGAGTATGAGGAGCATGGCACCGAGCGGTGTGAGGTTACCGTCTACATCGGGAAGAGTGAAGAGTTCCCCGACCTCACTGAAGCGTGGAGTGTGACCGCAACCGGGTTTCGCTTCATCGACACCTACCAGGTTGTGGCCCGCAAAGCCTTGCGGTACCTCTGACAGATCTATGAGGAGCCCATTGCCCGTACCCCCATGCGGTTCTTTCCTCCTTTGGACAAGAATCGGTGGGCATGGAGGGCCCGCATGGAGGCTTTGCAAGGACGAGATGTGCAAGAGGACAGTCCCACCATGGTGCACTTGACCACGTACCTGCTCGCTCTGGATGAGCAGTACGATCGTCAAGCCTTGGAGCTGAGGGCGTGCCTTCGGCGCGCCGAGGAAGCCGAGATCTTCAACCAGATGCTCCAGGTGCAGCTCGCCGAAGCGCATGCCAGTGCTGCAGCTGTGGAGAGCCGGGAGACTGCCATGTCGGAAGCCCTGAAGGAAGCCGAAGATCGACATGTTCATCAGCTGCGGGTGGCCTATCTTGTCACCAGGGCCGAACGGAGGACGTTGGCTGCTGAAAGGCAGGATGCCTCGATCTTGGAAGGGATCCCTATCCACCCGCCCGAGAGAAGAAGAACCGGTGTTGCAGTACCGCCAGCACCTCCACCGTCGGAAGTGTTAGAAGCAGAGCCCTTGATTCCTCTCACTCAGCCATTGCCACAAGAAGATGTAGAGTAGTTGCCTTGGGATGCTGTACCCGTAGTAGTAGTGTTTTTCGTTGCTGTCCCCCTGTATTGTACTCTTGCCGTTGTTGTCGTCTGTAGTTGTTGAGATCGTCCGATCGTAGGTGAATGCTATGTCGTGAATGGGAGCATGAATGACTGTATGTTGTACCCGCATAAGATCGTTGGAACGTGCATTTTAATTATTTCGCTGTGTTTATTGCGTTCATTTACTTTAAAGCCTCGTTAGACGTGCTCCAAGTTTTCAAGGGCGATGTTGAGTTACAAGAGAAGTTGCCATTCAGATACCAGCAGATCAGCCGCGATTGGATAATATAGGACACTGTATCGGCTAATTGTGGGTGTCCCAGCAGAACACTTGAATCTTTTTAAAACAAATCCGTCGTTGGATTTGAATTCCTTGTCCCTTGTTGTGAAGGGAACTTTTGTTGTTTGAATTTTCCCTTGCAATACTCATCTTACTCTGTGGTCTATGACCCCACTGCCTTCATGGCGTGTAAGTTGGTAGTAGTTGCCTGGTTAAAAGCTTATGGTGCCGCGACGAAACCGAGGGCTCCCTGTGGAACAGCTGCCACATGTGACGCTGCTCGGCACGCGCTGGTATCGAGGTTGTTAACCAAGTACCTTTGCCGAGTTACACCGTCGTACCATTTTGTTTTAAAATTTTTCTCCTTGGAAATGTTCAGGTGTTCAAACGAGAAATCCACAACGGGTTCATGCAGAAGTGTTCTCTCTAGGTAAACAAGATATGGTTTGGAGAAAGAAAGTATGACATGATCTGGGTTTACAGAAAAGACGGATGTGGTCAAGGAAGGAAAGCAAAAGAAGAGTAGTAACGGAAGGTTAGCCGTGGGTAGTCGTAAAGGTCTGAGTGGACGTCTTGTCCAAAGCCCTGTGCTTAGTTGACCGCTACGCATGTTGGGTCATT
The DNA here is from genome assembly GCF_019320115.1 of Miscanthus floridulus. Taxonomy (NCBI): domain Eukaryota; kingdom Viridiplantae; phylum Streptophyta; class Magnoliopsida; order Poales; family Poaceae; genus Miscanthus; species Miscanthus floridulus. Next base: position 94,880,938 of record NC_089588.1, on the reverse strand, counting down.
TTGCTGCGTGCCCTGCGAACGCCGTTGGTGTCGGGTCCATTATCATCCCGTTTTCGCGTGGCCGCGGCATCGTGCAGTGCTCACAATCTTTGTGCACTGTGCGTGGCTCCTTTTCCCCAGCATCCGGTCAGCTCTCGACTCTCACGCCTTGTCCCTCATACCGGACCCCTTTCCCCTCCCTCTTTTCTTCTTTTGTGAACATGGTCGCCCGCACGCCTGCCTCGTCGAGCGGACCCCCTCTCCTCTCCTTTATTTCCCCCTCCGTCGCTCACGCAGGGAGCGCAACATGTCCAAATCTTATCTCCACTCCGGTGTGTTGCTCCCCACCTCCATTCTCCACTATAAATACCCTTGGTCCTTGCTCTTCTTCTTCATCCTCATTCCCCTCGCGTTCCGACGCATAGCTACGAGGTCCGGCCGTCACTTTGAAGCTAAGTTCGTCTGTCTGAGGTGATGGTGTGATCTGAGAAGAAGAAGGGATCCAGTTCGTCGAAGAAGTTCAAGTTCCTTTGGTTAGTTGGCCTTAGGATTCACGATGTTTTACTTCTCAGTCGACTGTTTCTGGATTTGTTGGTGCTATGACATGTTTTGGATAATCATTATCTTGTTGTTTCTCCATTGTCCTCGTCTATCTCGACTTCTAGATTAAGTCTCGGTTGTACCAGGTTGCTCTTAACCATGTATCCCTAGATCCCCGTGTAGTTGAGTATTCGAAGTCGTGTTATCCTTCGTGTAATCCTTGATCTATGGAATGTAATCGCGTTTCCCCTTTTCTGGTTCTAGTTTTGAATCTCGGGACGAGATTCTTTTTAAGGGGGTTGGTTGTAACACCCCGGTGTTACGATCTTATTTAGCACCACATTTTCGACCTAACAGGTTTTACCGAAACGAGCTTCCCGGGCTTTAAAAGTCTTAACTTAGGTTTTTAAAGTATCACTCGTGGCAAGTTATATCGCACTAGCTAGTTGAATAGTTCTGGGATGCAGTCAAAAACTAACAGTTATAACTTCCTAAATCGGAAACGATAGGCGATGGCGTAGTAGTATTTAAATTCTAGCTAATTTTCTTGAACGTTAACTTTATATTATCGTTGGTTGTATCATCGTAAGTGTTTTGGTGTGGAGTGGTTCGTAGAATTGTTGGACGTAGCGGGGTTATCCCAAGAATGGCTCGAAACTCTCAGAACGCACGAAGAACTACGTTCGGTGCTCTGTTCGCAAACCGGCGTGCTCTACGACGAACTCATGTTGGCCTTCTCGTATCTTTTACCCTAGTCGCTCTTTGGTCGCGCCGGGTGTTTTCCTAGCTAGCTGGTATCGTGGACCTTGGATTAGCGAAGTTGGCCAAACCTTAACCTCGCTGTTTGGTGGCCTTGGCACCGCTTTAAAAAGCGTACACGGCAATGATTTCGCCCTTTTGGCCCTTGGGTAGCGGTCACCGTGCGTCTCTGCACGCTTGGGCCGTGCCCGGCTGAGCGCTGGCCGCGCCGAGCCCACAACCGCCCTGCGCGTTGTCCCGCCACAGCGGCTGCTGCTACCTCCTATCGGAGTTTTGCGTGTGCGCCTACCCGTGCTGTCCCGCTATCCCCTCCACATTGTGCATGGTGAAGCTGTGCTGCCCGGGGTCAGCGCGCGCGTCGCCTCCAGGCCCTGCTCGCCTGCGCTGCTGGCTGGTCGGCTGGCCGCTCACGCCTCGCCACTCGGCCATCTGCGGGCGCACGTCGTGGTCTGGCCCAGCGCGCGAGCCGCTCCTCCTGTGCCAATCACGTCTCCCCATCCTGTTGCGGACATGACCGGAGCTCGGACTTAGCATTTTTATTTTCCCCTCCTCTGCTTGCCATGGCCGACGGGGCCGCCACCGTAGGGACTGCTCGGGGTTGACCGATCCAATCCAGCATGTCACGCCAGGTCCCCCGGTCTCATCGTCTGTACTCGGATGCTCGTGCTGCTGCTATCGGTCGGTCCTCGCCTTGTCTTAACCGCGGCTCGTCGTGTGCCGCTCCGCGACATGACCTCAACTGGAGCACCGCGCTCCCTGCCAAGTCCAATTCACTTGGCTCGAGGCCTCACCGTCTGATTCCTCACTTAAGTAGCTTAGGTGGTTATCCAGCAGCCCAACCCGCACTAAGCCTCAGACGAACTATGAGGTCGGCCAAATTGGTGTTGGGCTCGCCGCCGGTCACGTGTGCCGCCAAGTTGGTATGTTGGGAGGTATGGCTCGCGTGATCGATAGCAATTCGATTGCTTGTGTCCTTGATCTCACCGCGACCCCCTCTTTCTGATGCTCGCATCAGTTTGGTCAGGGACATCATCGGTGACGCGGTGGCACACCGATGCCGTGCTCGAAGCACCGCCGTATCGCGCGGGCGCATGTGGCTGGGATCCTCCGGACCTTCCCCATCTCAACCGGCTGTGCGGCTTGTTTCGGGGTAAGCTCTTGTTGCTCCCTCACCTCCCCGTTGCTCTCGTAACCGCGCTAGCTCGTCAGAACAGCCGCGCCATCACCGCAAACCACCGCCTGCTGCTGTAGAGGACCCTAGGGCGCCTCCCCATGATCCACCGCTTCCTATCGTTATCGGCTGGGTCGTAGATGGTGATCGACCCCGTAGTTGGGCTAGCGCGGGTCCCTGGTGTCCGGCGCAGCAGCCGTGTGCCGGCCGGAGCCGCGCCGGCGTGCGCACGGCTGGTGTGGACTGCCCCTTTGTGAAGATGGTAAAGTACGAGGTTGATAGTGCAAAGTTCATCTCTTGCGTAATAGTAGCTCCTAGTGTCGCTCGATTACTCAGTAGTGCGGGGTCTCTTTTGCAAAACAAAAGCAAAAACTGCGCAGCGGTAGCGAAGCGGGCCTGCTGGGCCGGCCTGCTGGCGCGCGGCCGCGCTTCTCGTGGGCCGTTTCGGCTGCTGGGCCATCTGCACCGCTGCCGCGCCGTGCTGGGCCGCCTGCCGCGTTGGGCCACCGCCTGCCCCGTGGGCTGGCTGTTTGCCCGCACGCTGGGCCGTCCGCGCCTGGGCTGCCCTGACCGTTTGGGCCGATTTGATAACTGCTGGTCAATTAGTTTATGGAGCAAACTCGTAAAATGAATAGATAATTGTGTAGAAACCCTAAAATAGTGAAACCAGTTTTGTTGAGTTCCTAAAATCGTGATCTACGTAATAGTGTATTTTATTCGCATAGGTTCGGTATGTTTTTAAGGTTGCTCTAATTATTTTAAAATGCTTAATATTGTTAACAAGAGAACTTGTAGGAATAATTGTGATGAATTGGTAATGTTGCTGAATCTGAAATTTGTACAGTAGGCTCCTAGCAATATTAGGTGTTCGCTGTAAGTTTTGTAACTCTAGAATAATTAGTTTGCTAAATAGATAATGATGTCCTATTGCGAATAAGGATTAAATTGATGGAATCGAATAAAGAAACACCTTGGTTTGTATAACTAAAAACAGTTGTTGGGAAATAACGTCTTGTTCGATAACATGGGTATGTAGCCTAAGTACAGTCGTCGTTAGATCTAGCTCGTTAACTTGAGCGGCGTAAAGCGTATTTAGACGAGTCACGATTTCAGTTGATTAATTACATCTTTGCATTTCATCGCATGCATAGCATATAGGTACGTCGGTGGATCACGGAGTCATCGGGAGTTGCTGGAGGAATGGTGCTTTTGAAGATCATGTCGCCATGATGGAAAGCTAACTTCTGATTATATTTTACCCAGGCAAGCCCCGGTGCATAACCCCTACTTTCTGCAGTTTAAATTATAATTGTGCATTAAGTTTTCAGGAGTTGAATGAAACCCACTTGCATATATATATATCTTTATCCTATGAGTCTTACTAGTATGACAGGATCGTGTAGATTGCTATGCTACAGGACTCCGGTAGAAGTCGAGTGATTACCTGTCACTCGCGAGATATAGGAAATATGTTACTATATGATTAGCACCTGGAATATATAAAAATGGTGGAAAGGAAAATGGTGACCGGGCAGGGATATGGTTTGGGTATTGGTGGGTGTAAGAAGTTGTGTCGCCGCGGAGGCGGGTCATAGCTTGGTTACACCGTTTTTCCCTGTCTGGTCGGTTAAGGACCGATCGTTGCATATGACTCTGGGTAGGTCACAGACTTATTATCCCGAGCACATACTTGTGTATGGGCGCTTGGAAGACTTGTTGCTCTCTTGTTGCGGATCCGGCTCTTTCCGGACCGACTGTTAGGGTTTGTTTTTGGTGGAGGAGGTCCTTGCACCGCACTGAGTCCGGGACTCAGGGGCGGGGGCTTGGAGTCCCAGTTTGGACGGGGACCTGGACACCCGGGACAGGAGAGTGATGGGTCGGTCCTGCTTGTGCCTGGGGTACAAGCGGGGCGTGTGTTTTCGGGGTACCCAGCTGGGGGCATTGATTCACGAATCGCCGGGCTACCCGGTACGGCTTGTCTACGGTTTAGCATCGTAGTAAGAACTGAAAGATGAAAGATGGAAGATGGACAAAGGAAATCTGATTGCTTACCACATGCTTGAAAGTAGCACAGGTGCTTACATAGAATGGTTAGTTAATGAACCAATGCGGCTATTAATAAAAATCAAATATAAGGACGCACGCTTAGTAATGCTTTCTGCAAATGCAACCCACAAACCAGACAGCCTTGCATATCCTTGGAGTCTTTTCTTTTCTCCTATCGGGTAAGTCTTGCTGAGTACAATTGAGTACTCAGGGTTTATTCCCCCTGTTGCAGGTGATAGGTGGACGCTTGAGCTGACCTTTGTGTGTGGATTCCTCCTGGTGGGCTCAGAGAGGATTTCCTTTACGCTGCGATCGTAGTTGTTATTTATAACTCTCGCCAAATGCTTTTATAAATGGAAGTTTAATAATCTGTTGTCGTAGTTTATATATCAATACTTCATCATATCATTAATAGAGGTTTATTTCCGCTGTAACTCTGATCACATGTTTATATTCCGCTGTTCAATTAAATTGTTTACAACTCTGATAATATGATTTCATTCCGCTGTTATATTAATAGATATTATACGCTGACGTTGTATTAAAAGTGATGTAAGAAATGGTTAAGAATGATGTAAGCTTTATTTCTCTCATTTGTGATCCTGAGAGAAAAATGTGGATTTTCGGGTTCTCCCCTGGGGTGTGCCCGACGGAATCGAGTAATTTGGTGTTCTCCCTCGGGTGCTTAGTGTCTAATGGAAGGCGAGCACTCCTGTGAGGCATTAGATTAGGCGGTTCTGCCACACTAACTAGGCTCAAAAAATTCGTCTTGTGATTTACAACCAAACTGTGCAATTAGTTATTTTTTTACCTACATTTAATGCTCCATGCATGCGTCCAAAAATTGATGTGATGGAGAGAGAGTGAAAAAACTTGGAATTTGGAGGTGATCTAAACAAGGCCCTAGTAGTAGTACTACTTGATAGGTATGGTCGTTCTCGGAAAGCAATGTGGCCAGCCAGCCAACAAGTGCCTGCGGATGACTGATATGTATGGATGAAAACGGTATGGATATTTATTCGATCGTCCGTTCGACCGAATAAATATGAACACTTATCTGGATAGTTACTCGGATATCCGTAATTTTTTTTGGATACGGATAATAAAACGGATATCTTAGGCGGATATCAAATATGAATGTAATATCATCAATATCCGGCGGATATCGGATAATCCGGTTAAGTATCGGATATATCCGGATATTATTCAAACGGATATTATCCGGATATTATTCAAACGACCTTGGATGGAGAAATGATCAAAATAAAAATTGTAGATCTCAAAAAGTTATGAAACTTTGTTGTTTATAACTTTTTCGTTTGAAATCATTTAGCGCTTCAAAATTTAAACCGTCCAAACTTTCTCAAATGGAAAACTAGTTTATAGGAATCAAAATTTAAAAATCACAAATTTCAACCATCCAAACTTTCTTAAATGGAAAGTTGACCAAAACAACAATTGTAGATCTTGATGAGTTGAACAAACTTGGTATTCAAAACTTTTCAATTTGAAGTCATTTAGAGTTTATAATACTAGAGTCAAAGTGTTGTTTTTTTATTTGACCAAATTTGACTTGGTCAAACTTGCTCAAATGAGACACTAAATGACCTCAGATGAAAAAACTCTGAATACCAAGTTTGATCATCTCAGCAAGATCTACAATTGTTACATAGGTCATTTTCCCATTTGAGAAAGTTTTATCAAACACTAGTCACAAATTCTTTAATCTCATAGACTTTCTAAAACTATGTCACACACTTGTGAAATTTGAACTACATTTTATTCAAACTTTCTCAAATGAAAAAATAGCCTATATAAGGATTTTAGATCTTGATGATCTGAACAAACTTGGTATTCAAAACTTTTCAATTTGAGACAATCTAGGGTTCCGAAAACTAGTTTGTAGGCGTCGAAATTTAAAAATCACAAATTTGAACCGTCCAAACTATCTCAAATGGAAAGTTGACCAAAACAACAATTGTAGATCTTGATGAGTTGAACAAACTTGGTATTCAAAACTTTTCAATTTAAAGTCATTTAGAGTTCATAATACTAGAGTCAAAGTGTTGTTTTTTATTTGACCAAATTTGACTTGGTCAAACTTGCTCAAATGAGACACTAAATGACCTCAGATGAAAAAACTCTGAATACCAAGTTTGATCATCTCAGCAAGATTTACAATTTTTACATAGCTAGTTTCCCCATTTGAGAAAGTTTTATCAAACACCAGTCACAAATTCTTGAATCTCATATAGACTTTCTAAAACTATGTCACACACTTGTGAAATTTGAACTACATTTGTTCAAACTTTCTCAAATGAAAAAATAGCCTATATAAGGATTGTAGATCTTGATGAGCTGAACAAACTTGGTATTCAAAACTTTTCAATTTGAGACAATCTAGGGTTTCGAAAACTAGTTTGTAGGCGTCGAAATTTAAAAATCACAAATTTGAACCATCCAAACTATCTCAAATGGAAAGTTGACCAAAACAACAATTGTATATCCTGATGAGTTGAACAAACTTGGTATTCAAAACTTTTCAATTTGAAGTCATTTAGAGTTTATAATACTAGAGTCAAAGTGTTGTTTTTTCATTTGACCAAATTTGACTTGGTCAAACTTGCTCAAATGAGACATTAAATGACCTCAGATGAAAAAAACTCTGAATACCAAGTTTGATCATCTCAGCAAGATCTACAATTGTTACATAGCTCATTTTCCCATTTGAGAAAGTTTTATTAAACACTAGTCACAAATTCTTGAATCTCATAGACTTTCTAAAACTATGTCACACACTTGTGAAATTTAACTACATTTTATTCAAACTTTCTCAAATGAAAAAATGTCCTATATAAGGATTGTATATCTTGATGATATGAACAAACTTGGTATTCAAAACTTTTCAATTTGAGACAATCTAGGGTTCCGAAAACTAGTTTGTAGGCGTCGAAATTTAAAAATCACAAATTTGAACCGTCCAAACTATCTCAAATGGAAAGTTGACCAAAACAACAATTGTAGATATTGATGAGTTGAACAAACTTGGTATTCAAAACTTTTCAATTTAAAGTCATTTAGAGTTCATAATACTAGAGTCAAAGTGTTGTTTTTTTATTTGACCAAATTTGACTTGGTCAAACTTGCTCAAATGAGACACTAAATGACCTCAGATGAAAAAACTCTGAATACCAAGTTTGATCATCTCAGCAAGATCTACAATTTTTACATAACTAGTTTCCCCATTTGAGAAAGTTTTATCAAACACTGGTCAGAAATTCTTGAATCTCAGACTTTTTAAAACTATGTCACACACTTGTAAAATTTGAACTACATTTGTTCAAACTTTCTCAAATGAAAAAATAGCCTATATAAGGATTGTAGATCTTGATGAGCTGAATAAACTTGGTATTCAAAACTTTTCAATTTGAGACAATCTAGGGTTTCGAAAACTAGTTTGTAGGCGTTGAAATTTAAAAATCACAAATTTGAACCATCCAAACTATCTCAAATGGAAAGTTGACCAAAACAACAATTGTATATCTTGATGAGTTGAACAAACTTGGTATTCAAAACTTTTCAATTTGAAGTCATTTAGAGTTTATAATACTAGAGTCAAAGTGTTGTTTTTTCATTTGACCAAATTTGACTTGGTCAAACTTGCTCAAATGAGACATTAAATGACCTCAGATGAAAAAAACTCTGAATACCAAGTTTGATCATCTCAGCAAGATCTACAATTGTTACATAGCTCATTTTCCCATTTGAGAAAGTTTTATTAAACACTAGTCACAAATTCTTGAATCTCATATAGACTTTCTAAAACTATGTCACATATTTGTGAAATTTGAACTACATTTTATTCAAACTTTCTCAAATGAAAAAATGTCCTATATAAGGATTGTAGATCTTGATGATCTGAACAAACTTGGTATTCAAAACGTTTCAATTTGAGACAATCTAGGGTTCCGAAAACTAGTTTGTAGGCGTTAAAATTTAAAAATCATAAATTTGAACCATCCAAACTTTCTCAAATGAAATGTTGACCAAAACAACAATTGTAGAGCTTGATAAGTTGAAAAAACTTGGTATTCAAAACTTTTCAATTTAAAGTCATTTAGAGTTCATAATACTAGAGTCAAAGTGTTGTTTTTTCATTTGACCAAATTTGACTTGGTCAAACTTGCTCAAATGAGACACTAAATGACCTCAGATGAAAAAACTCTGAATACCAAGTTTGATAATCTCAGCAAGATCTACAATTGTTACATAGCTCATTTTTCTATTTGAGAAAGTTTTATCAAACACTAGTCACAAATTCTTGAATCTCATATAAACTTTCTAAAACTATGTCACACACTTGTGAAATTTGAACTACATTTTGTTTAAACTTTCTCAAATGAAAAAATGGCCTATATAAGGATTGTAGATCTTGAATCCATGACCATGACTCCATGAGACCCATGAAGCCAGGAGCTTGGCTATTTCTACTCATGCCGCGAAGATTGGTGCTTGTATGATGTTTGATGTATGATGTATCTGTATCTTTATCTTATTTGTTGCTTTACTCTTTAGTCTTTCGGCTTAATCTAGATGGATTATGAACTCATAGAGTGGTGTAATGGTTTGCGCACGTATGATATATATATATATATATATATATATATATATATATATATATATATATATATATATATATATATATATATATATATATATATATATATATATATATGCTGCTTTTACTCAATATCCGAATAGATATTTGTATCCGACCTTCTCCGAATCCGATTCATACCGTATTCGATACTCATTATTCATATCCGTAACCGAGTCAATCCGTATTCGTATATGTATCTGAACGCTATCCGTGTCTGAATCCGAATCCAAACAGAAATATGAACACAAATATAATATGAGTGATATCCGTTCGTATCCGATCTGTTTTCATCCATACTGATATGGACGCGTGCATACGACTACAGAGTGTGGGTTAACACTACTAGAGAACAGACTTTAGAATGATGTCCCAATTTGGCATTAGCCTCGACATTTTTTGCCCCCGGGACTAAAGGTTCCTGCCCAACGGTCGTCCGCGGGCAGGGATCTTTAGTCCCGGCTGGTATTACCAGGATCTTTAGACCAGCTCATTTCTTCCTCCCCGAGCCCGAGCCATTCCATTCAAACTCACTACCTCTGTTCTTCAGCTTGCTGTTGTTCTTGCTCTCTCCCCCTCCATTGGTGTTGCTCTTCGATTTTGGTGGTAACAAACTTAATCCTCTTATGTTTTATCAGTAGCTTATCTCATTTTGTGATATAGATGCATGTGTAACTTTATATGTTTGACTTTATTATGATTTTATGTCATTTTTAGCTCAAAATCACATGATGATTTGCATATATGTTTGGATAAACAAAAGTTAAATTAGTTCATTAAAATCACTTGATGGTGTAGTATTGCTAGTATATGTAGTACATTTCATGGTTTAGTTAGATAAATAAATATTTTTATTTTTTTAATATATTACTTTAGAAATGAGAAATTTACAATAGTTTGCAAAAATAAGTATAGAAAGTAACTTGATACGGTGGATTTGATTATGACTTCTATGTCATTTTTAGCTCAAAATCACATGATGATTTACAATAGTAAAATCACTTGATAGTTTGGTATTTTACTATTATACATAGTACATATTTTATGGTTTAGTTAGATAAATAAATAATTTTAGTTTTGTTTAAATATATTATTTTAGAAAATATGAAATTTACACTAGTTTACAAAAATAAGTATTGAAAGTAGATGACAACTGGTACCGGATCCTCGGCCTCTCGTTCGGTTGCGAAACGACTGAGGTCAGAACTCCCTCTTATTATCTGCGGCAAGTGTAGGCAGAAGATTGTGATGGAGTACCGAGTCAAGAGACAGGGACCCAACAAGGGTCGTGTTTTCTACAAGTGCCCGGATCGCGATGTGAGTTTCTTACGCATTTGATTATTATGGCTAATTGACCTGCTTTTCTTGAATATTTTTGACTAAATATTTTTTGGCTTTAATTTCAGTGGAAGGGCAATGGATGCGATGGTTGGTACTGGGAGGAAGATTATGCTACATACGTGCAGAATTCGGGTGCACTTGAGGTAGCGGCTGCTGATGATGAGGCAGTGAGCCAGCAGGAGAAGCTTATTGATATTCAATAGACGAATGATTTGTCTGTTTTAGTTGCGTACGATCACGAAATAATTATGTTACTGAAGTGCATTGTAGTTTTAGTTTGTTTAGTGATAGTTGGGATTGCTTACGTTGTAGCCAGGCTTAGTTAATTAATCAACCATGTGTGTCATCTATGTTGTGTAATAAAATACTTAATTATGTTCAAGGTTTTCATAATTTGTCGTGTAATGCAGATTATGTCACGCCAGAGGAGGTCATTGAGTTCTGTGTTGACTTTATTCCTGACCTTGCCCCAATTGGTGTTCTCGAATTGCGACACGAGGGGAGACTCAGTGGTAAAGGAACTTTAGGGAAGAAAACATATATTGGCATAGAAGACGAATATTTTAATAAAGCACACTACACAGTTCTTCAGAACTCGTCATTGGTGCATCCGTACATCGAGATACATAAGGAGTTCTTACGATCCAAGTTTCCAGGGAAGACTGAAGCTTGGATTAGGCGTCAGCACATGGACAGTTTCAGTGGTTGGTTGCGAAAAGAATGTCAAGGCGATGACAATATTAATGAGTAACTATATTTGTTGGCTAGGCAACCATCGTGGCATATCCTCATGTACCAAGGGTACGAGATAAATGGGAATACATTTTACACAGTTGCCCAAGATAAAAGGATCACCAATGAAAATAGTGGTGTTCGCATAGATGGCACAGATCCAAATAGGAATATACAAACATATTATGGCCGCATAGAAGAGATATGGGAACTAGACTACGCACCTAATTTTAAAGTCCCTTTGTTTCGGTACCAATGGGTGAAGCTGACCGGTGGAGGGGTAACAGTCGACAAAGAGTATGGAATGACAATAGTGGACCTCAACAATATTGGGTACAAAGACAAACCATTCATCCTTGCTGCCGATGTGAGTCAGGTGTTCTATGTGAAAGACATGTCTACAAAATCAAAGAGAGGAAAAAACGAAGACATCAACTCAATGATCAATGAGCTAAAGCGCCACATAGTTCTTTCTGGAAAAATAAATATAGTGGGAATTGAAGACAAGTCAGACATGTCAGAAGATTATGAAAGAAATGTCCGAATTCCACCCTTCATAGTGAAGAAAGATCCAAGCATCATGTTAAATGATGAAGGCACTCCATGGTTACGACAAGATCATAACCAAGGGTCATACGTTAAGAAGAAATTCACTGTTGTGCCCGCATGATACAACGATGCATGTTTAATATATTATGTTTTAGAGACGGATATTATGTAATATGTTATGACTTCACATTGTAATATGTTTAATATATGTTTCAAATTTCACAAGTGTGTGACATAGTTTTAGAAAGTCTATATGAGATTCAAGAATTTATGACTAGTGTTTGATAAAACTTTCTCAAATATAAAAATGAGCTATGTAACAATTGTAGATCTTACTGAGATGACCAAACTTGGTATTCAGAGTTTTTTTATCTGAGGTCATTTAGTGTCTCATTTGAGCAAGTTTGATCAAGTCAAATTTGGTCAAATGAAAAACAACACTTTGACTCTAGTATTATGAACTCTAAATGACTTCAAATTGAAAAGTTTTGAATACCAAGTTTGTTAAACTCATCAAGATATACAATTGTTGTTTTGGTCAACTTTCCATTTGAAAAAGTTTGGATGGTTCAAATTTGTGATTTTTAAATTTCGACACCTACAAACTAGTTTTTGGAACTCTAGATTGTCTCAAATTGAAAAGTTTTGAATACCGAGTTTGTTAAACTCATCAAGGTCTACAATTATTGTTTTGGTCAACTTTCCATTTGAGAAAGTTTGGATGGTTCAAATTTGTGATTTTTAAATTTCGACGCCTATAAACTAGTTTTCGGAACCCTAGATTGTCTCAAATTGAAAAGTTTTGAATACTAAGTTTGTTCAGCTCATCAAGATCTACAATACTTATATAGGCCATTTTTTTATTTGAGAAAGTTTGAACAAAATGTAGTTCAAATATCACAAGTGTGTGACATAGTTTTAGAAAGTCTATATGAGATTCAAGAATTTGTGACTAGTGTTTGATAAAACTTTCTCAAATGAGAAAATGAGCTATGTAACAATTGTAGACCCTTCTAAGATGATCAAACTTGGTATTCAAAGATTTTTTATCTGAGGTCATTTAGTGTCTCATTTGAGCAAGTTTCACCAAGTCAAATTTGGTCAAATGAAAAAACAACACTTTGACTCTAGTATTATGAACTCTAAATTACTTCAAATTGAAAAGTTTTGAATACCAAGTTTGTTAAACTCATCAAGATCTACAATTATTGTTTTGGTCAACTGTCCATTTGAGATAGTTTGGATGGTTCAAATTTGTGATTTTTAAATTTCGACGCATACAAACTAGTTTTTGGAACCATAGATTGTCTCAAATTGAAAAGTTTTGAATACCATGTTTGTTCATCTCATCAAGATATACAATTGTTGTTTTGGTCAACTTTCCATTTGAGAAAGTTTAGATGGTTCAAATTTGTGATTTTTAAATTTTAATGCCTACAAACTAGTTTTCGGAACCCTAGATTGTCTCAAATTGAAAAGTTTTGAATATTAAGTTTGTTTAACTCATCAAGATCTACAATCCTTATATAGGCCATTTTTTCATTTGAAAAAGTTGTAGAATAAAAATACTACATTTTCTTTATTTTTATAGGTTCAACAAAAATTTCCTGTCATTTTGATCAAAAACCGAGAAAAAATTGAAACATTGACATTACAATAATGTGATAATAAATTTCCTATCGAATAATATTAGTTTTATTAATTTTAAGTTACAAATATATTTTTGCATTAACAAAATACTTAGTATTAGTAACATTTATATTCTATATTCATAAAAGAAATTAAAAACTTTAGGTTACAAAATTTTCCTATTTACAATAAATAATTAGTTAATTAATAGTATTTTTTAAAATAAATATTGCAAAGTATTGAAGTTGCTATAGAATTAATTGATTAACCTAGTATTAAACAAGGAGAACAAAATCAAAATCACATGTCTTTCCAATTACTCTGGCGGGCTGCCAAAATTTTCAGGCCTTCAGTCCCGGCCCAGGCCAGGAACCGGGACTAAAGGGTTGGACCTTTAGTCCCGGTTCGGCTTACCAGCCGGGACTAAATGGCGTTTAGTCCCGGCTGGTGTTACCAGCCGGGACTAAAGGGTCCCGGCCTGTATATATCGAACGGTTCCTGTTCTGTTCATCTTCTACTTTTCGATCTACACGTCGATCTCGTCTCTGCCACGCCCGGCCGTCGAGCTCGTCTCTGCCGCGCCGCCGTCGTCGTCTACCCCCACCCGGCCTCGTTGTCGAGCCCCGCCCGGCGGCCGTCGAGCTCGTCTATTGCGCCGCGCCATCATCGTCCCTCGCCTGGCCACGGCCCGCATCGATCTCGCCGTCTCCGTCGTACGTCATCCTCGCGCGAGGTGCTCATCAGCTCGGCCCCGTGGCCGGCCAGCACGCCCTGCCCGGCCCGCCATCCGCCCCAGCTAGCCTACTAGCTAGCTGCTCTCGGCCATATATTTTTTTACAAAGTTTCTAGTTTTTTAGATTGTTTTATATATATATGTTAGATTAAAATGTATGTTAAATTTAATTACTAGTTTATTTAGATAGTTTTTTAGATAGTTTTTGATATATATGTTAGATTAAAATGTATTAAAATTTAATTAGTACTTTATTTAGATAGTTTTTTAGATAGTTTTTTATTATAGTTTTTGATATATTTAGTAATTATTATTCTATCTCTCTCTATATATGTGTTAGATTTAATTTTGATTTAGTAATTCTATCTATGTATATATATTAGGTTTAATTAGATTTAGTAATTAATTCTATCTAGATATATGTGTGTTATTATATTTAATTGGATTTAGTAATTATATTCTATCTCTCTATATATATGTTAGATTTAATTTTGTTTTAGTAATTGACACATGCATATTTTATTAGTAATTCTATCTCTATATCACATACATATTTTATTTTAGTAATTCTATCTATATATCACTTGGATATTTTATTAGTAATTCTATCTATATCACATGCATATCTAGAAAGAGATTCTATATGTATACATATGTACTTAATTATTTCTATGTGTATATATACATATACTTATTTCCATGTGTTGAGAGAGAGAGAAAATTGTATCTAGAGAGACATTCTATGTGTTATCACATGCATATCTAGAGATATATACATATGCACTTATTTCTATGTGCTGAGAGAGAGAAAATTGTATCATTCTATGTGTATATATATGTACTTATTTCCATGTTTTTTGATCGAAAGTGTTTTTGATTCGATTCCAAAGCCTATACCTTATTATTGTTTATCCTTATGAAATATTATGTGTTATTATTTTTAATTGGATTTAGTAATTCTATATGTGTTATCACATGTACTTATGTTATGTGCTATAGTAATTCTATCTATGTGTTATCTTGAAGATACAAATGGCTGCTCTGGATGATAACTTGAATGATGACATAATGGCGGATATTATCAATGTCGGCACCAATGCGGATGTAGATGACATGAGTCAGTACTTTGCTGATTATGAGGATATCCTGAATATCCCGGTGGTTGAAGATCAACAAATTGCCGCGCAAGAAAATACTGGCAAGGTATATTCGATTATCTATCATCTCTTATAGATGCATGCATATGTATATTTGTTGTTAATCGTTGTGTTTCTACTCATGTAGCCGGTCTCTGGATCTAAATCAACCACCGACAAGAGTAGGAAAGTCCGAGGGCCAAAAAGCCATTAGAGGGTCATTTTATAATATCAGAATTCGACACCGACACCGGCAAACCATTGGGACCACATGCTCAGACATATGTCAATCAATGTGGGTTCATTGTAAGGGATAGAATCCCAGTTAGTGCTCATGAATGGAAGCAGAAGATATCCGCTCCTAATGTTTGTTTTGTATCTGATCGTGACAAGAACCTAGCTTGGAGAGATATCACTCAGCATTTTACATTACAAGCAGATGATGCTTTGAAGGAGCTAGTGAGGGATTGGACAATGAAGAAGATGGCAACATTGTTCTAGAGTTGGAAGAAGACATTGTATAAAAAGTTTATCTTGAAGAATGATACGCCGGATTTCAATGCTAAGGCGTTTGTCAAGTTGGAGTCCCATTGGGATGACTTCGTACAATACAAGACATCTCAAGAGAGTGAGGAACGTGTGATGAGGAATCAGCAGAATGCTCGACAGAAGCAATACCATCATCGCATGGGATCAGGTGGTTATAGGAGTGCTATTCCCAAGTGGCAGAACCTAGAAGCAGAGATTACTGCCAAGGAAATCATACCTGAAACAATAGAGAAGAACTGGCCTCAACGCGTGAAGAATTGGTTCTACGCTCATGGGGGAAGCCTAGACCCAGACACTGGCAAGCTAATTTTTGGCCAAAAATTGAGAGAGCAACACAGAGACTAGCTCGTGCTAGAGAAGAAGCTGATAGTAGTGTTTTCAAGCCCAACAGAGAGAAGGATGAATTGACATATGCCCTAGAGAATCCCAAACACGGTGGTTGAACAAGAGGCTATGGGGCGGTTCCGTGGCTACAAGCATTCCCAGCAGACAAGGATACCTACAGAAGCCGCTAGAGAAAGAAGGATGAGGAGGCAGACCGAATCCGTGTATTAGAGCAATTTATTAATGAGTCATGACAAGCATTGCTTGAATCACGTGAACGAGAAAAATCTCTTGAGGCAAGAATGCAGGAGGAGATCAAGAGGCAAGTGTAGCTAGCAATGAGTCAAATGCAATCGCAATCAACGCCGGGAGTCACCATTAGCCCCGTTGGTCAGATGAAAAGCAGTTGTGCTTCCACGGAGCTGCCAGTTATTCAAGATGACGCTGGGTTGCGCTTCCCTGTTGATAACATTACCGAGCCTCTAACAACATGTGAGCTGCACATTCCAGATGGTAATAATGCATCAATCATGGTGGCTGTCGGGGTTGTATCTCCAATAGACCGAACGAAGACACCAAGAATCCATGGGTCAGTTATTCAACCTGGATATGCTAGCGTCTCGGTCGATAGAGTGCTCAAAGGTTACAACAATGTTCCTCTTAACATTGAAGGTGGTGATGGGGAGAAGACACTAGGAGAAGTAGAGAAGACATTTATTCAATGGTACAAACGCTTCATCATCATTCCTAGGGCACCACCGCTTCCCCTACCTCACCCTAGGTACAAATAAAAGTGAATGAAATATTATTTTCCATTAATTTTATATTGGCTTAAAAAATAATTGACTCACAACTTGTTTTTGTAGCAAGGTCTCCCCCAGCCTAGCCCAATCATTCATTCCCCATCTCATCACAGCGTCGCGGGGGCGAGATGACTTCATCCCCACGGCGATCTCCAACTCCTACACTGGCCCCATCGCCTCCACAATGATCTCCAACTCCTACACCGGCCCCACCGCCTCCAACATTGGCCTCATCGCCTCCACGCCGGTTTCCAACACCGCCCCCACCCCCTCCACAGCGACGCACTACAGAGACGTCTAAGGTCCCGGCGACAAAGAAGACCCCGAAAAAAGAGTTATTTCTCAAGAAATACTTCCTGAAAAGACTGATGAGCAAATAGCAGCTGAAGAAGACAAAAAAATGAAAGATTTTTTTATAGATATCGAAAAGTAGAGACAAGCGAAGCTTAAGGAGAAGCCATACTTTTACATACCACGAGATCTGCTGAGGCAGAAGGTCGAAGCTCACAAGAAAAAGATGTTTAAACTTCATAAGCCTCCACCACTATCAGACTATGACCGCTCCCTCGTGAAGTCACATGATACAGATAAGAAAATGAAAAGAGCATCAGGGAAGGATGTCCCACAGCTCGGACAACAGAAGCAACCAATGCAAAATCTTGTTGCTAATGAATATGGTTCCAACATAGAAGTCTATCGACCAGACAACTCTGGAGAAGTGTCGGTTCAAGACCTTAATGCTTTTTTTGAACTAACTGGTTTAACCTTGGATCAATTGATGGGCAAAGCTCCAATCCAGAACCTGGAAGACTTATAAATTTGGCAAAAGTCTATACAACCCTGCGGCTCTGAATGAATTGGGTACGCAAATGTACTTGCTCAACAAGTGGTACATGCAGGCGTGTGGCAGGGGTGAGGAGTGGATCTTTGTCAGATTTAGAGACCATCATTACTTCCGTGGCGATGACATCTTACATATTAGTTTCGAAGAATTGCATCAACTATACCACATGGACGCTCTGGACAAATCAATCATTAGCTGCTTTTGTTTGTAAGTGATTCTTACTTTTATTTAATAAACTCACTTCCATGCGTACGTGTATATAATTATCCTCATATGTAACTTATATTTATATACAGATTCCAGATGTCAGAGCTCCAAAGAATACAAGACACTAGTGTTGGCTTCATTGATCCTTATATCGTATTCAAAACCGATATTATTGTCAAGGAGCAGTGGATATCTGAAGCACGGAAGAATATCATGAGGTTCTTCGTGAAGCAGCACGACAAGACAATAATACTTTTCCCGTACAACTTTGAGTAAGTGTTAATAATAATGTAGTCTACACATTTTATGTAATATCAATACAACTTATATGCATGTACGTGTGTGTATAAACCAATGCAGATTTCACTGGATACTCATTGTCATTGAGTTAAACTCAAGTCGGTTAGTAATCTTGGACTCGTTGATAAAAGAGCGGACACTATACCAAGATATGATAGACATTATCCAGGGATAATTTCGATCTCTCGCGCACAACTATTATTGAATAGACTTTGCCATAATTTATTAACGATCGTACATTATTGGTCACACAGGGTTTGGAAAGAGTTTATTCAGCAACACCGCAAGGATTGCAAGGCATCACTTAATGTAGTTGAAATACCAGTAAGTTGTACTATATATACTTCCCCACGTGTTTAATTACTATATCGTACTTCAATTTACGTGTGAGATGATGAGAATAATATTCTTCTCATACAGTGGTGTTTGCGGTAGCAACCAGGTAATAACTTGTGTGGATACTACGTTTATGAATTTATCACTTCACACATAAGAAGAACCCCTAAAGATGTCCTCAGAGTACGTATATATTAATTTTTTATTTATTTTTAAATGAATATATATATATATATATATGTATTAATACTTTTTCTTTTATTTCAAATGCAAGACTGAATGGTTGAAACAAAGGGTCATGCAAAAAGACCATCTGAAAGCAGTTCAAGAGTCAATAGCAGGATTTCTTCTAAAAAAAGTGCTAAATCCCAACGGCGAGTTCTACTTTAATTCTAAGGAATAAATGATGTAAATTAAATGTTTATTGATATCGTTATTTTCGAGAACAAGATTATGAAAGTGTTGTACATATACATATATATCTATAATATATATAGTTTCATACTTTATTCGAATATAATAATGCTTGAGATGAGAATTAGATGTAATTATATGCGTGCATGTATTTATATTAGCAGTGTAGAATACATACATAAAAACATATTATATATTAAACAAATATGTGTAACTGAACTGAAAACAAATTAAACAAAAAAAAAAAGAAAAAGAAAAGGAACATTTAGTCCCGGTTGGTAATACCAACCGGGACTAAAGGTCCCTCTTTAGTCTCGGCTCGATGACCCGGAACTGAAGGTTCCACCTTTAGTCCCGGGATCGTTGTCCCGGCGCGGTAACCGGGACTAAAGGCCGTTACCGCCCGGGACAACAAGGCCATCCTGTAGTAGTGTAAACTCACAAGGACTTGTTGACTAGCTAGCTGTTGGAAGCAGAAATCATCGAGATATGCGACTGGTTCAACAAGGATGGATCGCTGAGGCTTAATTAATTTATGCGATCATGCATAGGAATGATCGCAGGGACGTCATTCATGTAGGCTAAACAAAATCCCCTTGAGTTTTTTTTATAGCTTATATACATATCATGTACGTGCATTTATTATTCCAGATCGATTGGAAACATAGAGTTTAGATAGATGAACTTTGTTCGTAAATAAAGTTGTGTTTATACCAATAAAAATCTGTTGTTGGGTGGGCCGCACGTCATGGACGTATATATGTATCTGCACATTTGAGAATCGGATTGCAGGTACGTTGTCAAGTATATCCGACATGAGCACTAGTAGTACTTGATAGGTATGGTCAGCCGTCTACGCAAGCAAACCCAAATAGGCTGACATCTGCTCGTCGACGTCTCTGACCGACGACAAATCATAGACGCGTCTCTCTCTCTCTATATATATATATATTTACGATAGTTGTGTTACTATAACACATGAATATATTTACCGTAACGTTATAGTAAATCACATATTACTATAATCACTTGAATTAGCATAGTAATTATCGTAACTCAAAATGGCCACAGAATAAGTTATTTTATAGCCAGCTGCAGAACAATAGTTCTATATAGAACTACTGTTGATCATAGAATAACTTATTCTGTGGCCACTTTGAGTTACGATAGTTACTATGTTAATTTACGAGACTACAGTAATTATTTACTAAGTGATTTACTATAATATTATGGTAAATATCACTGTAAGTTGTAGTAACATGAGTATCTAAATGCATATTCATGTTATCGTAAATTGGTACAAATATTATCGTAAATTGAGGTGGCTATAGAATAAGTTATTCTATGACCAGCTACAGAATAGCCTTATATATATATATATAAGAGAGCCAAAATTTCTCCCTATTTTTTTGGTCTGACATTTTTAACTACTTGAGGATGGTGAAAATCGAATAAAAAACTTCTTCGGAAGGCTGCTTGTTTAGGGATAGAGTCCGTGAAGGTTTAAATGTGTTGTATGCAGTGCTACTAGGCTTTTTATTCGTGTCCGCCGTCTGATACTTCTTGGATCGCACTCCCCTCCTTCAAGGCGATGCCTCCTCTCTCTTTCTTTGAAGGCCCCGTTTAGTTCCACCCAAAAGCTAAAAATTTTTACGCAGTATCCGTCGTATCGAATCTTGCGGCACATGTATGGAGTACTAAATGTAGACGAAAAAAAAACTAATTGCACAGTTGGATGAGAAATCGTGAGACGAAACTTTCGAACCTAATTAGTCCATAATTAGACACTAATTGCTAAATACAAACAAAATGCTACAGTAGCCAAAATCCAAATTTTTTTTGGATCTAAACGTGCCCTTATCTGATCCAGTTTGGAACATATTTTTCTCGTCTGCTCCTAGGAGTCCTGTTTCAACTGTTCTTTTCTTTTTCCATTAATTTATTTTTTCCTTCCTTTTCTGTTGATTTTTTTTGTTTTTCTGCTCCTTCGGTCTGGTTTAATACCATGTCAGCCTTTTTTTTTTGTTTTTCAGTGGATTTGTTTTTTCAGTAACTCCCGTTGCAATTTTTTTCTTCTGTTTTTTCTCTCATATAAACATAAAAAACAACAAATAACTGCTTCTCTCATGAACGTAAAAAAGAAATAATAACTACAACATTATGAGCCTTGAACCGTTGCCCCTTCTATATTTCTAAGGAATAAAACTTGTCATTATTAAAATTTGGATGAATCGATGGTCCAACTAACCAAACAGTTGGATAGTATGAAAATTAAAGTTATAATATATATCTATAAGTAAATATTTTGGTACTTTGTAGTGATAGAAAAAAGTCTATCAAAAATATAAATAGATATGCATCATTCCCGTCGTGTTTTTTCATAACCATTTTTTATACTTTTTTTCCGTTGCAATACACAGGCATATTTACTTAATATTAAAGAGCCAAAATTACTGTCATAATAATTTTCTTCTGCTTGTCCTATCCGACTCGGTCTGTTCCCCACGTCACCTCACTCCATCGTGTTTTACCGGTATTTTTGGACTGTCCACAATTCCTTCGGTTTTTTCCCGAGCCTTCTCGCGCGCCTAGCTCACGGGACTTGCACATTTTGCCGGCAGCGTGCCCCGCCCGCCTTCGCATCGTGCTCCTCAAAGTCCGCTACACCAGCCCTGCGCGCCGCACCAGCCCTGCGCCTTCCTGTCGGCTCAGCGCCATCGCCACGCCGCTCAACCGCGCAGGTTCCGGGCTTGGCCAGCTATGCGTGCACCCGGACTCTTTGGGTCGCAACTACTATATAATATCTTGTAGCAACACTGTAACCCACTAGCTTTTGTGGATGACACTGGGTTTTGTAGATGGACGAGCTCAGTCCCATTCAGCGCGACAGTGCATAAGGAGAGGCAGATTTGTTGTACGATTAAGAAAGACGACGAACATCGAGCCACCGTCGATGAAGCTGCGAGTGTGTGCAACTATTTTGGTTAATATGGACGACTTGCTCATGTGTTTGTAAGACGCTTTAAGGATGACAATACATATTGTCGTCGAGGGTGTCGATACATATTGTCATCAATGGATTCAAAGATGATAGAACTGTGAGGGGTGAGGAACGTGTTAACAACTTAAAAGTGAAAATAATGACCCATTGCAACGCACAGGCACTTTTACTAGTACCAGTAAAACATGTAATGAGACAGTCCAGACCGGATAACATTGTTTGCCTCCTCGGCGGTCCATGGACGGCTCGCCAAGATCACTGCTAGTAGTACAAAGTGATGAAGCTGGTCCCCGTGATTGGCTGAGCTGAAGCAATTCATTACTAAAAAGCTGATTTTAGAATTACAGAGTTACTTTTATTCACACTACGGAGGCAGTAGAAAATTCTAGCTGTCTCTAAATACAATCAATGGTTTTAGAATACAGTTCCAAGACATAAGGGCCACACAAAAATGATTTACAAAGACGGGCCATTTAAGTAGCTCGCCTCTAAAAATATGCATATTTTTAATAGGAATATTAACAAGGTCTAAGATCCATTACAAACCCTAGATATAAAGCACATGATGGCCACCTCCACTCAATTCTCTCCCTTCTATCACTCCCATTCAGCTGCCTCCCGAAGCCCCTTCCCCTTCATGTTCTTCTCTCTCCACACAGCTCAGTGTTCCTCTCTCATTCCTTCGGCATAGCTCAACTCTCCCACCTTCCCCCGACCAACCTCTGTCGAGCGGCTGCCATGATATGGTCAGGGGAATACCGACGCTACGAGGACACTAGATGAGG
The DNA here is from genome assembly GCF_019320115.1 of Miscanthus floridulus. NCBI lineage: Eukaryota > Viridiplantae > Streptophyta > Magnoliopsida > Poales > Poaceae > Miscanthus > Miscanthus floridulus. The sequence goes on along the minus strand of NC_089588.1, from coordinate 94,858,103 downwards.
ACGGGATCTGGATCAACTGAGGGTGTGGGCTTCACCAATGCGGTGGCAATAGAGTAGAGGAGTGGTGACTATAATTAGCCAAACGGCCTTGGCCCACTGGGCCCGCATGGGCCTGGACTGTAAAAGCACTACCCAGGCCAGGTGCACCACAGCCCGGCCTTATGCTCGTGCCTGGGCTGCCACATCGGCCCACAGTGCTGGCCCCCGCACGGCATAGCCAAATAGGACGGCACATGGGTGGCACGGTTCAGAGCCATCGATCCACTCTCTGTAGGGGATGGTGACACCTAAGAGGGGAGGATGAATTTAGGCAACTTAAAATCTACTTCTGAAAATATGACCTCTAATTTCCACCTAGTCAAAACATATGCATTCAACTAATCTATCTAGATGTGCAACTAAGGTTTTGCTAGGTGTGTTGCTATATCTACCACAAAAGAGTTATGCAACCTAGGTTCCAATCCTATCACTAGCCTATCAAACTAAGCTAGAAATGTAAAGTACAAAAGCTAAGTGTTTGTATCTCATGAGCTTGTTCTACTACAGAACAACCATCAACCATTCTGTAGTTATCGAACTGCTCCATGACACACAACTCACTACCAGCGTCAGATACTCCATATTTGGCCTCAAGTGCATCCCACATCTTTTTATCAGTAGGCAATGTCACATATGCATCTACTATGCAGTCCACTAGCATGCTGATTATTGCCCCCTTAAACATATAGTATCAGCGTCTTGGAACGTACGCTCCTCCTTAGGAGTATGCGGTCCAACTGATCTAGGTTCGGCAACAAAATAGCAATGCATAGTAGTCAACCATAATATGCATGTCTGACGCCACCTCTTGTAATGTGTTCCCTCAAAAACATTTGGTTTCAGCATGCTCGCAAAGCTGGGTACCGAAAAATGTCTCTCAGGTTTTCTAGAGTGTTAGAAATTCAGGCAATTTCAGTATCATTTTAATCCAGAAAAATACTAATGACAAGTTTGTGACATCATGCATGTGCACATGTAATGTTAACGTAACGAACATGTATATGATACTAATTATCATGATCTTAATCGTTGTAATCAAAGGAAAGGATGCAACATACCCTTGGCACCAGAGCCGATGCTAGTTAACATAGCGGTTGTTGATGTAGTTGTCCTGCTCAATACCGTGCAGTAGTGTTGCAGTGCCGATCACCACCGCCGGGAAGTAGAAGAAGTCGTGGATCGATCGAGTAGTCCCATCGTCGCTCCCCAAAAACCTAATGGACGCCCTTCACCCGAGCAGATTAACGCAGGGATGACTCGGTTTTGGAGGCCTGCTCTCCCTATTCCCGTGCTCGAACGAACAGAGATGCGGAAGCCTTGGTTGCAATGGAAGCGGTGGGTGTCTTGTGCGTGTGCGTGAGAGACTAAGAGAGTTGAATGTTGGAGCGGCACTTCCTTTTATCTCGCCCCCTTTGTAGAAGTTGAGGAGGCAGAAGCAGAACAGGCGCCAGAGCCGATCATAGGAGATTAGGAGATAGAGAGGAGAAGAGACGCACTCACAAAGAAAACTCTTGTCATCATGAGTAGAAACTCCTGTAACTATGTCATTTAGGAGCAGAAACTCCTGAAACTCCGTCATTTAGGAGCAAAAACTCCTAAAACCCGTGTCCATAATTGGCTTGAGTGGCAAAACCAACCCATGCCCGCACCAGTAACTCCTTCATTTAGGAACAGAAACTCCTGAAACTCCATCATTTAGGAGCACAAACTCCTGAAACTCGTGTCCATAATTGGCTAGAGTGGCAAAACCAACCCATGCCCCACACCACTTCGGGTCAGGTCGGGCTCGGCTACGGCCATGCCACACCTCGGCTGGGTGGTGACGGTGGTGTGCACGCGTGTGTGGCATGCTCTCATACTTTCTCAACTTCTCAATATAGGCATGGCAGCCGCCGCGTCGGACCTCTACTCCGACCGGTTCCTCTCTCCCTTCCTCCTCCTACTAATCTGAGCTGTTCGATTTAGATCCAGCGGTCCAGATTGAATCGTACCTCTTCGCTACTCATTTTTCATAAGAGCCCTTGGCTTTGTTTAAAATTCTACCCGCAGTCCTCATCCGGATTCAAAGTACACCTTCACCTGCAATTTTGCTGAAGAGCCCCTCCCCTTCATTGAAATCAACCCGCAATCCAACCATGTTCTAAATATTTAGAAAGAAGTCCCTATTTCTTCTATTTCCCCCTTGCCTTTTAATGGAATAGTACCCATAGTCCTCGGCTAGTGTAAAAATAAGATTTTATTTATTTTAATTCAAAAATTAAGTTCTATTTACTTACAAAATTGCCACTATCTTCTTTAGGCCACAACTTCTTCGTTTTAACTTCGATTTGACCCGTTCAACTTGCGTTAGGTTCATAATTCCATAATCTACATGTTCATCCTACTGTTAGATATGTTTTCAACTTTTAAAATTTGAGGTTAGATTTAATCTACTATTTTATTAAAGGAAAACTTGTTTAATTCATATCTTCTACGTTTTAGCTCTGATTTGACCCGTTCAAGTTGCGTTAGATTCATTACGATGGGATCTACGCGTTAGTAACAATGTTTATCATGTCACTATTTTTGAAATTTCATGGTTTAAACTCTAACTTGAATAATAATTATGCAACTAGATTTTATAAATAAAATATGATTTGTTTTACTTTAGTTTAATAATTCAAATCTAAATTTGACTTAACTCAATTTATATTATTTAATATCTTATATATATGAATTTATATAGTTAAAATAAATAAAGCCTATAGTTTTCTTTTCCCCGTATAAAGCAAATCTATCGGTAGATGTATCTTTTTCACCGTAGCTCCGTTTAGAGTGCTTTTCGTGTCTGTGTGTTCGTAGCGAGACATAGATTCGTTTTACAGACTCTTCATCTTGATTTTGTGTTTGGTGTACTGTTTTAATTTAGAACTATTGTTTGCTTCGTGTATGATTGCATGGATGTTTGTGTGGTGCTTTATGATCATATCTAGTTGGTGAGCTTTGTGTTGGTGATATAAAAGAAGTTTGTTATCTAGAAGAAGTCCTTTGGAGGTTACAATTCAATAGAAGAAGGACATGAGTTTAAGGCAAGTATAGCATGAGATCTTCCTTGTTGTCCTATACATCTTTAATCATTTTATTCATATTGCATATGTCTACCTTGACTGCCACTAAGGATATCCTAGTCTTTTGTACTTATACCTTGTCACCTGTGGGGTATTGCATTAGGTAGTATGATGCTAGTGCTCAACTAAAGCCATGATCTTGTAACTTGACTAATGATATATGCAATAAATACTAAAAGATGCTTTTAGCAACATGGAATCAGGGGCTAGAGCATTGGGTTGTTTTTATGGTGCTCTAGATTCCTCTCCCCAAGTATTTATCTGTAAGCGAACATCTGGGACTTACAGTACAACTGTGAGGGCTACATGGCTCTGGCTTTAGCTCAGTATGAGGACCTTTTTCTAGCTTGTTAGAGGCTACCTTTATTGGCATAAGAATGGCTTGCCGAATTAGGTATAGTGCGTCCTCGGTCCCCTTGTGTATAGGCTGCGTATCATTATACCATTGGGAAGGGGGGCTTTACATCTATTTGTCGAGTGAATCTAATGGCCCTAACTTGTTAGACGAACCTTTGAAAGGCTTCAAAGTGAACCCTGCCGACCTTCGTTGGTAGTGGTCAAGAGGTGTTTGTAACACCCTAGATGTTAGGCTTACATAATTTGACTTGCATTGCATGAGCATAAGCATTTAAGCATTCATATATGAGCTTTTACATATGAAACATATGATGGAAACATATGAAACATGCCTTGTTATTTCATGTTTCCTTTGTGTATGTTTATGATCATGAGTGAATAAGTGTAAATGGTTGATGTTGGTCACTAAAGCACCTTAGCTACACTTAGGATGACTAATGGAACATTGTTCATGTAGATCACTTTGTCTAATTAAGCTCCTAAGTAATGATATGCATGTTGACCTAGGAAGTAATTTATGTAACCAATGTATGAAATGCTTGTATGACCTTAAGAATAGCTTAAACATGTTTAGAATGTCATTATGAACAACTTTGGTATTCATGACTAGGGCTAGTTTGGTCACTAAGTCATAGTTCTAGTGTAAGCCATCCTTTGAAAGTAGTATGTTTGACCTAGTTTGAACTATGTCATAGAGACTTTGAATGGATGTGTTCACTAAAGCAAAGTTGTAGTATTTGATGAGAGCAACAACTTTTATCTTTGGGTCATAGGCTAGTTTAGCTCCTAACATGCTTGAATTTGGCTCACAAGAATCAAGATTCCACTGTTTTTAGCACAAAAATTTTGCTAAGTCCTTTTTAAGTATATAGTTTGATAGGCTCAACTTGGTGATGATTTTACTCTCCATCCATTGAGAATTAGACTATGGTATTTTAAGAGAAATTGTAGATGGTAAGTAGGTGTCGGTGTTTCGGACCGGGGGGTCCTCAACCGACTAGTGAATTTGTTCTACGTGTTCCCGATTCCGGATGGTGATGCAAAGAGACAAAAGATTTATACTGATTCGGGTAATCGGTGCCCTACGTCCAGTCTGAGAGATCGAACTTGTATTCCTTGCACCGAAGTGCTCGTAGTAGGGGGTTACAAGCTAAGGGAGAGAAGGAACTAGTCCCAGGTCTCAATAGGGTGTCGTGTGAGCCGTCTGAGACGTTGCTCTCTAGCGGCTGGAATATCTGCGCGTGTGTTACCTCATCCTTTTCTAAGTGGCCCAGGTCCTCTCCTTTTATAGTTGAAGGGAGGACAAGGACCGTACATGTATTACTATGCGGCGTCGTGCCAATAGGGGTGGCACGTCCGAGCCCTGTGGCCTGCTCCTGTGGCGGCGTGGTCGTAGGAGTGGTCCGTCCTTGGAGTACTAGGGCGGCGTGGTTGTCCCATCAGATCCTGTGCGTCGTGGGAGCCCCGGGAATGCCTCAGAGTGGACGTGGCGGCGAACGTGCAAGCCACTGTGGAAGGACTGTGCGCGAGACCGGGACTTAGTTGGTGCCGAGGCTTGCACTGCGGTGGGGAGGTCTCGGCAGGCATGAACCCCAAGATCACCGAGGCCCTGGTGTACGCTGCCGAGGCCTTGAGCGGGCGGCTGATCGTGGGTACAGCGTTAGGACACAGTGACCGGTAATCCTCGTCGTACCCTGTCCCAGCCGGTATGGCGTGGATCGTGGACACAGTGCTAGGACACAGTGGCCGGTAGTCCCCGCCGTGCCCTGCCCCGGCCGGTATGGCGCTGATGCGACCTCGGGTCGCGTCGGCCATTCTGTGGCGTTGAACCACCGCCCAACTGAGATCGCGGGAGTGGTTGAAGTATTAATGACACGTGATGTGCTGTCGGGAGGTTTGACCGAGGCGGGGGGCGACGGGCTGCGGACGAGCCGGCCTCGAGCAAGACGGAGAATGAGGCCTCGTGCGAGACGGAGATCAGACTCCTTACTGAGGCCTCGTGCGAGAGGCCTCGCGCGATACGGAGAATGCAACTCCTGCCGAGGCCTTCTGTGGAGAGCCTCGGGCGAGGCGGAGACGGCGCTTCCTGCCGAGGCCTTCCCTGGGGAGCCTCGCACGAAGCGGAGTTTTTGTGAGGACGCTGAGACCTCCTGCTCGAGGCTCGAGGCGAGGAGGTGGAGGGCCCAGTAGGCTCGGTGGCGGATGAGGGATCCACGACTTGCCTTCTAGTTTTTATTTTATTTTTTAGATGGGACTTTTAGCGACCCTTTCGATGTTTGCTTGGGGTACCCTGTTCTAGGGTACCCGACAGTAGGGCTACTACTTTTGTTAAGATTGTTTGCACTGATGAGCTACGGATTAGGAGATTTATTGTCGCCAAAACTCGCTGTCAGGTCGAGCTCAGGGCTCTGATGGCCAAATCGGGCCGGCCATCAGTGGCTGACCGGCTCAGCCGATGCGCATCGCCGATGGCCTGACTAGCCAGGCCACATCGGGCCACAGCGCTCCACTTCACGCCCCGCACTCGCCCACTCTCTGTGCGCTCTCATATCCCCTGCCTTCCTTCTCCTTGCCTCTCGACTCCGTCTGCAGCAGCCGCCGCAGCGCTGAGCTCACCACTGTCGCCCTTGCCGGCCCGCAGCTTGCACCGCATCACTTCTCCACCACCGCAGCAGCTTTGTCATGATCCCACCGCCTCACCGCACCCGCATTGCTCGCTAGCCGCGCACGATAAGGCCTCCATGCCGTGTTCGGCCTTGTCAGTATTTCGCCACCATGTCCCGTCGCCATGGCCGGGCCATCTCGACCACCGCGGGTCACGCTAGTAGGTGCGCTAGCATCGCCGTAGTATGTAGGAGCTCGATGTAACCTTAGATGGTGCTGTCAAGGCTAGCTCCGGTGCCTTGCTATCAACCCGCTCCGCTACATCGCCATGAACACCGCCGTCGTTGTTAGCTCCGGCAATAGGTCGAATTAGCTAGCTCAGTGGGTGCGGGATGTCATGGGGAATACTGTAGTACCGGCGCCATCCCACGCCACTCCTTTGTGTTGCTATCGCTGACACGTGGGCCCGTCTGATGCATGGGTCTCGGCTGTCAGTGGCTTAGAGTGAAAAGCTAGTTCATTTATTTCTAGATTTGCATGCAACTTTAAAAAATCATAAGTGGAGTTCTAGATGTCCATTTTTGGTAAACCAAATTTTGTTGTGTTCCCCATGAAGTGTAGTGTTTTGTAAAAATATAAAATGTACAGTTTCTGATATTTTTCTTAGTGATTAAAATTTATTTAAATAAATGCTTTTTGAATGTTAGTAAACTTGTAAATTAGATATCTTGAGCTAGAAAAATGATAAAATTGTGATTCCAATTTTATTGGTCTTGTGTTGGCATGCTATAGGTAGGAAAAATATTAAACTTGTAGTAATCATGATTGAAATATGATCTTTCTATTTATCTATTAATAAATGGAATTTCCTAAGGAAAATTATAGGGATAAAAATATGTAACATATTGCTATGCAAATTTTTGTACAGTAGTATGGCATGAATATGAAGTTAGGAAAAATATATATGCTGTTGTTTGACACTTTTCTATAGAGTTTACTATTTTCACTAAAATAGGCCTTGCTAGCTTGTCATTTTTGTAGAGGATGTTATACATGTCCAAATGGTATGAATTTTTTATAGTAGTCTATTATGAGCACTAGAAAGCTACTCTAATGTTATGAAAATTTATTGTGCACATTTGGTGTATGCTTTATAATTCAAATAAATGGTCACATGTATAGTTTCAATTGCGTGGATGATTTCATGTGAATAATGATCTTTGCTATAAAACTTGTTAATAAAAAAGTTGTAGATAACTTACTGATCTACCTTATGTTAAATTTTCATAGTCCTAGGCCTTAGGGTTTAAGAGTTTTGGCTGTTAGAAGTTTGCTACCCTAATTATTTATTCTCTGGACAGATTTGCTTGACTGATTTGTTTGACCTAGATAACTATTGAATCGCCTTGAGAGTATTAAAAGAAAGTTGTAGACAATTGCATAAGCTTTCTAGAATGTCAACAACCATATGATTTTGATATATATAACTCCAGTTATAGTTAAAATAAGTAGCTGCTATTTTATAGTTCGGTAAATAAATTGTAGAAGTATTTGCTTAAGTAATAGAGAAGAGATATGCACCTACTCAGTAAAATACGATGCACTCATTATTACTTTAACACCATGCTGTTGAAAATACTTACAAGGATGCATTCATCCCCTTTCATCATATTATACATGTCGTCATACATTCATTCGTGATATCTTATGCCATATTCATATATATAGGATCTACCGAGGAGATAACGCTGCTGGAATTCAATGAAGAAGAGGTAGGGGATCACCAGGAGAATCCTCAAGCCACAACTCCTAAAGTAGAAGAGCAGACTCTAGAAGAGCTCCCCGAGTGCCTTGATCACCGCCCCACCTCCTTTCTCAAAGGCAAGCCCTAGAGCATTCTAAGTTTCCTAGTATTTTATAAAATATTACTTGAGTCCTTTTATGATTGATGCATTAGGTTATAAGAGTTGACTAGAAACACTGGATGCATGGAACTACCTTGTCTAGATATATATACCTTTAACCCTATGTAGGTCCAGGATCAAATATATGCTTAGCCATGCTTAGACCGGTAGAAGTCGGGTGATTTCCTGTCACCGGCGAGATATAGGTGGATACTGAATCACGGTTGCCTATATTTGGTATCGTGAAAAATATCCATGGGGTAATGTAAATGGAGGCCGGGCGGAGTCTATGTGTAGGATGACTCATGTGATCTTATGTGTGCCGATCAAGGACTGTACCGTTGTTGGAACTTTTCACAAGATTGAACGCATGCTATCACTTAGCTGGCCAAATAACTCGTTCCAACTGTGAAGCCGAGTAGCTCAACTCAAGTCAGGCCCCACTCTATCAAAGTGTGCACTCTGGATGGTAGTAAGGGTGTGCAAGGATCCAGACGCGAGTCCAAGGGCAGGGTAGTCCTAATCGTCCTGGCAGCTGGTTGTCTCTGATTATGTGACGCTGGGTGAACCCATGAAATGTGTACTTGAGTTGTACCAAAGGTGACCTAAGGTGTCCGTTGATCTGGTCTGCCAAGGTTTGTATTAGGAATAAATTCCTAGCTGGTTGAAATCAATTCGAATCGCCTTGTCTCCCAGATAGTGAGAAACTTGGCTAGCTCCAACATCGTAGTAATTGTATTATAGAATGTGATGGTTCGGATAAACATGGAATTACTACACTAGCTATGGTTAATATTATATGTTCTTAAGATGATATACCATATGTTTGGCATAGGATAGTTGCTAATCTAGAGATGAATAGCTATAATTAACTTGATGACCTAAGTACACTTTATAACTGAGTTAATCGCTTTTTATGCAAAATATTGTCGAGCTACCTCCACTTATAAAGCCTTGCATAATCCTTGGAGTCAATTTATTTATGGTTTATGATGGGTAAGTCTAGCTGAGTACCTTCTCGTACTCAGGGTTTTATTCCAATTGTTGCAGATGGTACCGTCTACCATGGTTATTGCAAGAATTGCTTCTATCCCGCCATGGATGAGGAGTGAGCCTTGTGCAGGCATCTTTAATCATCCTTCTATATGCTTTTGTGGATGGTGATCATGTGTTGGCACTATATTTGAACTATGTTGGAATTGCTACTTTCGAACTTTACTTTGCTTCCGCTACTATTTATCAAACTTGGTTTGTAATAACTTTATTTTGTGCTCTGAGAAATGAACTATATTTGTGAACTTTATGTAATGTGTGACATGTATGTTGAATCATGTATGATCTTGGTACTCGATAGACTACCTGGTTTATATGGGCTCAAGTATGATAGTGCGACCGCTTGCGGGCTGCCATTGTACTTGTGCTCTTATAAATTGGTCGGTTTTGTGACACTGTTCACCTCAGGTGAAAGGGTAAATCATGACTCACAGTGAATGTATACAACCTCTGCAGTCACGAGCGGCCTTGGACCCTTATGGAATAGATAAAGAACATGGATGATACCGATGATGAAGATGCACACTAATGATTACTGTTTATGCTGTTCATTATTCATGTTTACCTGATCATGTGTTTATATGGGCTTGTGAGTAAACTTGTTGCCACCCAATTGCTAAAAGATGACTCATTAAAAGCTAATTATAGTTAAACCAGTGTCAGCCTTTTGAGCTTCATGAACCCCATGTTATAGTTGTTGAGTACGACATGTACTTACGCTTGCTTTACTTTTTAAATCTTTGGAAAAATCTCAGATGAGTACCAGATTGCTAGTCTAGAGAAGTTAGGCTTGTGATCAACTAGTCAGTTGTCCCTGTGGAATTGGAGTCTTCACCCGAAGATCGGAGTTGTCTTTTCATTGTTTGCTGTCTAAGGTTATATCCTTTGTACTAAGTACATTATATATTGAGCATTGTCTTCGATATTACCTTTATTTATAGCTATATGTGAGATTTGACTTCCTGGGCTCACATATGGTGTATATCTGGTTTTGTTCTTAAAACCAGGTGTTACAAAGTGGTATCAGAGCAATGCTGACTGTAGGACACAAGCCTAGGTAGAATTGGATGTTTTAGCATGCTTTCATCTGTGCTTACTTCTTGCTTTCTCTCCAACCTTGTTATTTGCTAAAAGTTATGATCACTTCAGCCTCTGTTCTGTTATGAAAACCTTGTCTCTATTCTCAATCCTCTCTCTTTGTCTAAATAGATGGGTCGTAATGAGGAGACCACCAGCATCAAAGATCAGGAAGACCAAGCTACATTGTCCTCAACTGCATTCGACAAGGAGAAGCTTGTAGTTATGCAACAACAATTATTAGAAGGAATGACTCAACATGGGAGTTCTCAACAGTGGTTGCTATAGGGTCAAACCAACAAACCAAAGGGACTAGTGTAGAGACAAGTGGCAGAAGCTTGGAAGAAAATCAAGTCCAACGAAGGTGCTGGTAGTAATACGCTCAGAAGCCAGTCTCAATGTCAATGCTACAAGCATTATGGTCTTCCCTGTCTTCAGAACAAGTCTAATAAGAGGGAAGTCAAGGTGAGCCTGAGTTGTGAAGCTAATGTGGATAAGAAGAGGAAGGCGGTCTCACCAGAGCCAGAATTGGGAAGCAATCAACATTTGAGTTCTACTACATTATTACATCCAAGTCCAACCCCTGGTCAGATAAACTCAAACTCTAAAGAGTCATTTCTCAAGGTAAGATTACTCCACTCTTTTGACATGACGTATGCATAGATGGGTGGATGATCACCTATAAGGAGTTTCAACCCCGAAGGATCAAGCGAGCTATAAAGCGGTCTAGTCTAACAAAGATTAACCTTCATAGTTAGCAAGCTGACAACACACCAAGCAATAGTTTGGTGGAGTATGACATCACAAAAGATTCAGCTAAGAGAAGGTGTTATCATTGCCAGCAGGAAGGACATTATGTTAGACTTGGCCCCAGAAGAATCAACAATTGTCTCATGGAAGTGGCTAGAGTCGGATCACTACAAGGTTGCTACTCGAAACTATCAGTGATACCCAACCCAAAAGAAGCATTTGATGAGAATGACAAATGAAGGAGTCATGCCAGACTACCCAAGATCCTTAGTTAAGGAATAGGAGTTTGTGCCCTTTATGTAATAAAAACGATAGCATCGCAAGTTGAGTCAATGATTAAGATGTGCACATTTATTGTTTTGTTGAATTGTCAATATGTTTATGGTTGTTTTGAATCTTTGTAATGATTGCAATGATCTTGTTGGGTGTTCCCACAATTTCATTTTTCTTATAGGCCTAAGGTATAAGGATTAATGAAATAAATAGTTGGATTATGTTTTTTTCTGTTTTCCCTATCCTGCCTTTCGGAGCGGCCTGCCCTCTTCAGCTTTGATCTCTGTATTTGGAAGACCAAAAATCATTGAAAATTCTGGATAATAGTAGACATCGATATCTTTCTATGACCACAAGAATCACCTTGGTAACTATTTTGGTTATGGAGTTATGAAAATCACAAGCTGATGCAACCGCTCTGTCTAAAATCTAGAGTAGTTTCTGTTGTTCACTATTTTCGACTACCTGAACTATAGAATTTGGAAAAGTGTTCTATACGGAAGTTGCGGAGGATTTGATAAGCTTTCAAATGGTATAAGCTACAACTTCATTGGATTAATACAATGAGAGTTACAACTGTTTCACTGAGCTGGTGTTTTTCATCCCACGAGAAATTTCAGATTTCTTGTTCTTGCCTGTCACACCCAATTTTAAGGATAAAATTGAATGCACAAAACTCATGTGTGTCCAGGAATCAATCACACACACAAGCTGACAAATTACATAAAGTATCATCACGGTGTCTCATACATCAGAGTTATAATAAAACTTAGTCTTATACAACACAGCGGAAAGATTAAAAGATAATAAACTCTCGTGGGCTTCATCACAGGGAAGGTCAACTGGTTGACCTCAAGCCTAATAATCCTTCGGGAAATCCTCATACCCGTTGTCATCTGTTACCCATCCGGGATTTTTATCCAAGTAAAGAAAATAAACTGGTGTAAGTACATTCCGTACTTAGCAAGCTAACATGGGGTTATGAAGCTCAAAAAGGATAGACTCTGGTTTACTGCAGTTAGCATTTTTAATAGGTCAAGCTTTTATTCTCAAGTATTATCAAGTTATGCTTAAGCTCCCATTTAATTCCCATAAGAACATGTATCGGGGTCAAGTGTACCATATATCATCATTGAACAACTTTAAATGATCATCGACAAGTAACCAGTTATTCTGTGAGTTTTCCGGGCCGCTCGTAACCGTGAGCACGGCTGTTATAACAGTTTGTTACCCTCTGCAGAGGTGGTGCACATTCACCGCGAGTTGTGATCCCCATACGCCCGGGTTAATTACTCCCATGTCACTTCCAAGGTGAGCGGGCAGGGTACACTATGAAGCCATTTCATAGGTTTCCCTAACAAGTTAGAGCCGCTAGGTTTCCTTGGCAGGCAGGTGTAGGAACCCCCCTTTCCTATGGCACATATCCATCGCGGCTATACTCATAGGAACAGAGGCAGCCCTATACCCAAAGTGGCAAGCCCCATTTGCGCCTAAAAGGTAACCTCTAACTAGCTAGGAAAGATCCTATTACTGAGCTAAAGTCAGAGCCATATGACTCTCCCGGTTGCACTGTCAGTCCCAGCTTTTGCCGACAGATAAGTCCTTATGGAGGGCCGGGAGCAACATGAACAAAGGTCATTTGCACTTTCGCCCTATGGAACAGTTGTTATAAATCTTGTTACTCACTTTGTTCCATAGTATCATTCATCAACATGTATATCAAGTTCAGTTAGAGCACTAGCAATCTACCCATTTGCATTTAACCCATTGGAGACAAGGAACAGGATAAACAATCACTAGGTTGTCCTTACGGGTATCAAAATTAGACACATGCAAATGAGTAATTGATTAAGGTGAAATAGGACATCAAGGAAGGCCCATGCTATACTTGCCTTGGTTCACAAACTCGTGCTGGTCCTGCTGGTCGTCGAAGAGTTCTTGGTCTCCAACGTTTTCCTCACCGTCTGAACGCGACCAACACGGCAACATACAACATTCCAAAAGCATTCATGCAAAGCAAACATTCCTATCGTTAGAACAGTACACCAACAGTATTGAGAACAAGATAAAATATTTGTAAACATCTTCTATGTCTTGCTACGATCACGTCAACGCGATGTTCACGAAAATCGGAGCTAAGTAGCGAAAGTTATGATTTAAACAGGTTTTCCTATAGCCATATATTTAATTAAATCTAATCATGAAATTAAAAAGTTTCAAACTTGACTAACAGTAGTTCTAACATGTAGCTTATGAAATTACGAAGCTAACGCGATTTGAATGGATCAATTCGGAGCTAAAACGACAATTTTATAAGCGAAACAATTCAAATGGCATTTCTGTAAATACTGAAAACGTAATTTTGACTTAAGCCATGGAGTTTACGCTTTCCAAATGGGATTGCGCATTCAGGGAAATACGTTTTGGACTGCGGGTTAGGACTTAGAAAAGTCTAGGGACTCTTTTGAAAAATAGCCACATGAAGGGGTATCTTCCACTGGTGGCCGTTGATCTCGCGATGGGCGATTGAGATTAGACCGAGGAGGAGAACAAGGGGGGGGGGGGGGGGGGGCTGGCCGGAACAGTGCCCCAGACGGCCAGGCGCCATGGCCGGCGTCGAAACCTCACCGGTGAGCTCAGTTAGGGTGGCTAGGGTTCGCCAAACGGAAAGGCGAGTGCACCGGAGGGCGCGGGGAAGGAAGGGGGTCGCGGCCATGCCGTTACGGCGGCCGGGAACGGCTGATAGCACGGTGGCTGCCATGGCCGACGACCATGGCTCGCGGAGCTCGTGGCCAAGGCTCGAGAAGCCAAGAAACGAGAAATAAGCAGCACGGGGAGAGAGAGAAGAACGGCGAGGCTCACCACGGTGAAAACCGGAGCGGAGATGGCTCGGTGATGGTGGTTCGCGCGGAGGTCCCGAGCTCTACGATGGCGGATCTCGGTGACCACGGCTGCGGCGGTTGCGGCCTTCCTCGGTGCTTGGCAAGCGCAAAAACGAGAGCGGGGGGGGGGGGGGGGGGCAGCCAGGTGCGCGTGGGGGTCTGGCTGCTATTTGAAGCGGCCGAGGCACGAGGAGGGGGCGCTCCCACGACGCCATTCGTGGGCGACGGTTGCGGCTTCGCGACTTGACTGGCGTGGGGCGAGCGGGAGGTTGGGGGCGGCGCCGACAGGTGGGGCCAGGCGGTCAGCGGCTGGGCGCGGGCGCAGGCGCGTGGCAATGGTTAGCGGCCGAGTGGGCCGGCGGGGCTTGCTGGGCCGAGCGGCCGAGGCGTGCGGCTGGGCTGGCGCGGCTGCTGGGCTGCGGGGAAAAAGGGGAGAGGGGCCAGCGGGCCGAATGTGAGGAAGGGAAGGAGATGATCATTTTTCCTTTTTTTTCCAAACAAATTTTCCCAAAAGCATTTTCAAATAATTTTTGAATTCATTTGAACTCTAATTCAAGAACAATCATCCCATGAATAAATATTGCAGCAGCATGTATGCATCCAAAAGTTTCTAATCTTATAATTGATTTTAATTCCCCAAAATTATTAATTTCCTATAATTGAATGCACACTTATTAACATAATTAAATCAAATTTACTTATTTTAAAAGAATGAAAAATTTTGGGTGTTACAATTCTACCCCCCTTAAGATGAATCTCGTCCTCGAGATTCGAGTGATTGCTTACTCAAACAGTTGGGGATAAGTCTTTCTCAGATCCTCTTCTCTTTCCCAAGTAGCCTCATCCTCTGTATAACGATTCCACTGCACCTTGCACATCTTTACTGTTCGGCTTCTCGTAACTCTTTCGGCAGTTTCCAAGATCTTTATCGGATACTCTTCATAAGTAAGATCTTCCTTGACAACAAGTTCTTCCAAAGGAATTTGTTCTTCAGGTACCCTCAGACACTTTTTCAACTGTGAAACATGGAACACGTCGTGCACACCGGACAAGCTCTCAGGCAGTTCCAACTGATAAGCTACTTCTCCACGTCTCTCTAGGATCTTAAAAGGTCCTATATACCTTGGTGCTAACTTTCCCTTCATATTGAATCTTCTCACACTTCTCATTGGTGACACTTTTAAGTACACATAATCACCAATCTCGAAAGTCAGCACTCTTCTACGGGTATCAACGTAACTCTTCTGTCGGGACTGAGCTACTCTCAAATTGTCTCTAATCATTCTCACTTGTTCTTCCGCGTTTCTAAGGACATCGGGACCAAACAGTTGAGTTTCTCCAGTCTGATTCCAGAACAAAGGTGTTCTACACTTACGTCCATACAACGCCTCGAAAGGTGCCATCTTGAGGCTCTTTTGATAACTGTTGTTGTACGAGAACTCTGCGTAAGGCAGACTCTTATCCCCACTATCACCATACTGAAGTGCACAGGCTCTCAACATATCTTCCAAAATTTGGTTGATCCTTTCCGTCTGTCCATCAGTTTGCGGGTGGTAAGCAGAACTAAAATTCAACTTTGTTCCCAAAGATCTATGTACTTTATGCCAGAATTGTGATGTGAATTGGGTGCCTCTATCCGACATAATTTTCTTGGGAACACCATGTAAGCACACTATTCTTTCCATGTATAGCTCTGCTAATCTTGCACCATTATAGGTAGTCTTGACTGGTAAAAAGTGAGCAACTTTGGTGAGTCGATCCACTATTACCCATATCGAATCATAACCTCTTTGAGTGTGGGGCAGTCCTACAATAAAATCCATACCAACTTCTTCCCATTTCCATTTAGGAATCTTCATTGGTTGTAGTAACCCTGCAGGTCTTTGATGCTCAGCTTTCACTCTTTGACAAGTGTCACACAAAGCCACATATTCTGCCACATCTCTCTTCAAACCATACCACCAATACTTTTCTTTGAGATCCAAGTACATCTTGGTACTTCCGGGATGTATAGAATAAGCAGACTCATGGGCCTCTTGCAGAATTGCATCTCGGATAGCTTTCACTTCCGGTACATATATCCTTTTCCTGAACCAAAGAGTTCCATTCTCATCCATTCTGAATCCGGGTGCCTTTCCAAGCACTACATTCTCTGCTATCTCCTTAAGTTTTTCATCCTCCAATTGTCCTTTGCGTATCTCCTGCTCCAATGTAGGCTCTATCACCAATTCCATTGCATTAGTGACCAGGCTCAAGTTGAGATACTCCATTTCAGCACACAACTCTGCTAACATAGATGTTATCTGAATTCCATTGGCATAGCTCTTTCTGCTAAGTGCATCAGCTATGACGTTTGCCTTTCCCGGGTGATAATGCACATCCAAATCATAGTCTTTGATCAATTCCAACCAACGACGTTGTCTTAGATTCAGATCTGATTGGGTGAAGATATACTTCAAACTCTTATGATCAGTATAGATATCACTCTTATGTCCAATTAGATAATGTCTCCAGATCTTCAAAGCATGAACCACAGCTGCCAATTCCAAGTCATGAGTAGGATAATTCAACTCATGCTTCCTTAGTTGTCTAGATGCATATGCAACCACTCTTCCTTTTTGCATAAGCACACATCCGAGACCCAAACGGGATGCATCACAATACATACAGAAGTTCTTGTTTAAATCGGGCAAAATTAATACTGGAGCTGTAGTCAATCTCTTCTTTACCTCTTCAAAGTTTGCCTGGCATTTATCCGACCATACATACTTAGCACTCTTTTCCAACAGAGCTGTCATGGGCTTGGCTAGCTTGGAAAAACCTTCAATGAACCTTTGGTAATAACCAGCTAATCCCAAAAAGCTACGAATCTCACTTACAGTTGTTGGTGGTTTCCAATTCAGTACATCTTGCACTTTGCCTGGATCCACCGCTATTCCACCATTGGAGACAACATGACCTAGAAAAGAGACTTCCTTTAACCAAAACTCACACTTGCTCCGCTTAGCATACAATTTATGTTCCCTAAGCTTTTGCAAGACCAACCTTATGTGTTTCGCATGTTCTTCTTTAGTCTTGGAGAATATTAGTATGTCATCTATGAATACTACCACAAATTTATCTAGAAACTCCATGAACACCTTATTCATCAGATACATGAAGTATGCAGATGCATTGGTCAATCCAAAAGACATAACGGTGTACTCATATAGTCCATACCGTGTAGTGAATGCTGTCTTGGGTATGTCCGAGTTCTGAATCTTAAGCTGATGATAACCAGATCGGAGATCAATCTTGGAGAACACATGAGCTCCTCTCAACTGATCAAACAAATCATCAATCCTAGGCAAAGGGTATTTATTCTTGATGGTAACCTCATTAAGTGAGCGGTAATCCACACACATCCGTTGACTACCATCCTTCTTATCCACAAAGATCACAGGTGTCCCCCATGGGTAAGAACTGGGGCGTATGAAACCTTTTTCTTGCAACTCTTTTAGTTGTTTCTTAAGCTCTTCTAATTCATTAACTCCCATTCTATATGGATGTTTAGCTATTGGTGCAGTTCCAGGTAATAATTCGATAATGAATTCAATGTCTCGGTCAGGTGGCATTCCTGGCAAGTCATCGGGGAAGACATCCGGGAACTCCTCCACGACATGATCTTGTTCATTGACTTCACCTTCTAGCTGATTCACTGTGGCTGTAGGCTGAGCTTGCACTACCACTTCTACACAGATTCTATCTTCATTGAGTGATGTCACAACCACAGATTTCTCCTGACACTGAATCACTACCCGGTGTTGTTTCATCCAATCCATTCCCAGGATAAGATCAATTCCCGCTGTTCTCAACACAATAGGCTTCACTTTGAAGTCTACCCCCCTTAAGGAAATGCTAGTTGAGGGGCTCCAATAAGAAGCGGGCATACTACCTCCCGGGGAATTCACTAGTATGGGGTTTTTCATGGCACACAAAGGTATGCTATGCATTCTAACAAAAGCTTGGGAGATAAAAGAATGCGAAGCACCAGAATCAAAAAGTACGGTAGCAGAAATAGAGTTGATGATGAACGTACCCAACTTGACCTCAGGCGTCTCCTGAGCTGCATCAGATAACACATAGTTCACCTTCGCTGTGAGAGGTGGTTGGGCGTTGAACTTCTGATTGTTGGTCTGGTTCTGAGGTGCTTGTTGGTTCTGCTTCTTAGGACACCGATGAGCATAGTGACCTACTTCTCCACATCGGTAACAGGCATTGTGATTGTTGGGTGCACCACTCTTCACAGGAGCATTGTTAGGCACTCCCTGGCGTGTTGCAGGATTACTAGTCTGTTGCGGGGGACGCTGATTTCCAAACTGTTGCTGATACTGAGGGCGTTGCTGGAACTGGTTCTGCTGAGGATACTGACCATGGTTTCCCTGGTGAGTTGGTCCTTGATTCCTCTACTGGAAACCTTGCTGGGGATAAGCACGTGGGCGAGTGTTGCTTCCAGAAGCTTGCCCTTGGAGCCTTCTTTTCTTAGCTTCCATCTCCTTGCGCTTATCATCAATCACGATTGCGCGATTCACCAAAGACTGGAAGTTAGGGTAAGTATTGGACATCAGCTGGAGCTGCAGTCCATCATAGAGTCCCTTGAGGAAGCGGCGTTGCTTATCCTTGTCATCCGCTACATCATTAGGAGCGTAGCGTGATAGTTGGGCGAACTTGTCCCAATACTCCGCCACAGTCATTGATCCTTGCTTGAGAGATCTGAATTCTTCCTGCTTCAGTTCCACAAGTCCATCAGGAATATGGTATGACCAGAAATTGTCCTTGAATTCCTGCCAAGTGATAGCAGGAGCATTGTTGGGACGTCCAAACTGGAATGATTCCCACCAATCCTGAGCAGCTCCTTGGAGTTGCCCAGAAGCGTACAACACCTTCTCAAGGTCGTTGCATTGTGCTATGTTCAGTTGTTTCTCCATTGCACGCAACCAATCATCGGCCTCCATAGGGTCTGAGGCATGGGTGAACACCAGTGGACGACCTTTCATAAACTCTCCACGCTTATCTCTAACCTAGACAGGCGGTGGCCCTCTTGCAGGTTTATTGTCCAAGCGCTGCATCATAGCTTGCATCAGCTGTGCTTGCATTCCCAATATCTGTTCCATGGTCACCGGTGTCGGTGGTGGATTTATAAGAGCATCACGCCCACGACCACGGCCTCTGCCTCTTCCTCCTCTTGCGGCCATCTGTTTTCCAACAAATGTGCAAAATTTAGAGATTTTTCCAAATATAGAGAGCTTACAAAAGATAGGAAACAATGCTGAGAATTTTCTGGACAAGATTCATACTCAGCAGTTCAGTAAAACTGTTATAACTCGAGTTTCAGAGATCCAACAGAGGTGCACCAAGATTCGTTAGAAAGCTTAGGACATCAGCTACAACTTTCATTAAGACCACTTTTACAGATTCGGACTCACACATAGTCAAAAGTAGAGCTAAACCAAAACTGTTCTGAGTTCCAGACAGCGCAGGAACATCAACTTGTGACAGCTAGATCTCCCAAACCTGAACAGCTATTGACGTGATTCCAAAGACACTTGAAAGATACAGAGATCTAGTTATCTCCACAAAAATTTCAGAATTTTTATCATCTCAGATTTCGAGATACCAGATAAAGAACACAGGCTGCTCCAGAAATCAGCACAGCAGAGATAAGATAAAACGAAACATCTGCATTAAGATTTCATTCTAAATTTAAAGTTCCCATCTAAGGAAGTTGTGGACATGCCCACAAACTTCCAGCAATCAAGCAAAATACCAAATCAACCAAGTTCACAAATTAAACATCTAATCAACCAAGTTCACAAGACCAACAAGACTAAATAAGAACACGAACTAACGACGTGATAATCTACATCAAGGCACCTAACACCTATGGAGCGGTGTCAATCATGGTGAAGGAACGGCGCTTCTTCTTGTAGATGGAAGGCTGTCCAAGTTGTGCTCGAAGTTCATCCACTTGTTTCTGAAGACGTCTCTACGCCCTCTGAGATGCACGCAGTTCTCCTTTGACCTCATCATCCACTCCCTGCATAGCGTGGACATGCTGCACCGTTGCCTCCAGAGTTGGGTCATTCTCTGGTGGAGCCAAAACCTGCCAAACACCCTCATGATCATTTCGAGGAAGGAACCTGAAGCGATCCTCCCTCATGGCCTCAAAGCGACGACCATGGTAGTGGATGTAGGCATTCTGTGCTGCATCCTCCATGCCATCCAAAGCATGAGCTCTCCTGGCAGGGGCACAGTGGACGGTCTCCACCTCATGTCCATTATTGATATCGTTCCATGCGGTGACCACCAGCTCTACCTTCCAGAAGGTAGCCTCCAGTGGGTGCTGGTACTCGACGCAGTGGTAGCTGATGGAGGCGTGCAAGTCGGGGAAGTAGTCGTCCAGCACATGGGTGAGGAGAGTGTGGTAGTAGGCTGTCTCTGGAGCTAGCTTGAAGTAGTACTTGCACTTCCAGCCAATCTCCTCGCCCTCCACGGGAACAGCTGGGGAGGGTGCAGGTGTAGGGGAAGTAGCCGTCGACTCCTCAGGTGTAGCTACCACAGGGTAGACGGGCACGGCGACTGGTGTAGGAGCAGGTGTAGGCGTCGGTGTAGCCATCTCCTCGTCGTCGGAGATGATCACAATCTCCCTCTCCGCCGGTGGGGCACGCGGGGTGAACATGGCACGATAGCCGGCGGTGCTGAGTCGAGCAATCTTCGGATTATGAGACATCTATAGATTTAAAGTGAGGTAGAATTAGAATCAACAATTTTAAATAATAGATTAAGGTATGAAAAGCATAAATGTTTTAATAAAATAACAAGAATAAATCAGTAAGCAAGAAACCATAGGAGCAAAGATGCTAAAACGACCTTTTTCTAACTAGGCTTGCGTCCTATAGTCAACATGACTTTGATACCAATTTGTCACACCCAATTTTAAGGATAAAATTGAATGCACAAAACTCGTGTGTGCCCAGGAATCAATCACACACACAAGCTGACAAATTACATAAAGTATCATCATGGTGTCTCATACATCAGAGTTATAATAAAACTTAGTCTTATACATCACAGCGGAAAGATTAAAAGATAATAAACTCTCGTGGGCTTCATCACAGGGAAGGTCAACTGGTTGACCTCAAGCCTAATAATCCTCCGGGAAATCCTCATACCCGTTGTCATCCGTTACCCATCCAGGATTTTTATCCAAGTAAAGAAAATAAACAAGTGTAAGTACATTCCATACTTAGCAAGCTAACATAGGGTTATGAAGCTCAAAAAGGATAGACTCTGGTTTACTGCAGTTAGCATTTTTAATAGGTCAAGCTTTTATTCCGTACATAGCATTTTTATCTCAAGGATAGACTCTGGTGTAGGAGCAGGTGTAGGCGTCGGTGTAGCCATCTCCTCGTCGTCGGAGATGATCACAATCTCCCTCTCCGCCGGTGGGGCATGCGGGGTGAGCATGGCACGATAGCCGGCGGTGCTGAGTCGAGCAGTCTTCGGATTATGAGACATCTATAGATTTAAAGTGAGGTAGAATTAGAATCAACAATTTTAAATAATAGATTAAGGTATGAAAAGCATAAATGTTTTAATAAAATAACAAGAATAAATCAGTAAGCAAGAAACCATAGGAGCAAAGATGCGAAAACGACCTTTTTCTAACTAGGCTTGCGTCCTACAGTCAACACGACTTTGATACCAATTTGTCACACCCAATTTTAAGGATAAAATTGAATGCACAAAACTCGTGTGTGCCCAGGAATCAATCACACACATAAGCTGACAAATTACATAAAGTATCATCACGGTGTCTCATACATCAGAGTTATAATAAAACTTAGTCTTATACATCACAGCGGAAAGATTAAAAGATAATAAACTCTCGTGGGCTTCATCGCAGGGAAGGTCAACTGGTTGACCTCAAGCCTAATAATCCTCTGGGAAATCCTCATACCCGTTGTCATCTGTTACCCATCCGGAATTTTTATCCAAGTAAAGAAAATAAACAGGTGTAAGTACATTCCGTACTTAGCAAGCTAACATGGGGTTATGAAGCTCAAAAAGGATAGACTCTGGTTTACTGCAGTTAGCATTTTTAATAGGTCAAGCTTTTATTCTCAAGTATTATCAAGTTATACTTAAGCTCCCATTTAATTCCCATAAGAACATGTATCGGGGTCAAGTGTACCATATATCATCATTGAACAACTTTAAATGATCATCGACAAGTAACCAGTTATTCTATGAGTTTTCCGGGCCGCTCGTAACCGTGAGCACGGCTGTTATAACAGTTTGTTACCCTCTGCAGAGGTGGTGCACATTCACCGCGAGTCGTGATCCCCATATGCCCGGGTTAATTACTCCCATGTCACTTCCAAGGGGGGCGGGCAGGGTACACTATGAAGCCATTTCATAGGTTTCCCTAACAAGTTAGGTCCGCTAGGTTTCCTTGGCAGGCAGGTGTAGGAACCCCCCTTTCCTATGGCACATATCCATCGCGGCTATACTCATAGGAATAGAGGCAGCCCTATACCCAAAGTGGCAAGCCCCATTTGCGCCAAAAAGGTAACCTCTAACTAGCTAGGAAAGATCCTATTACTGAGCTAAAGTCAGAGCCATATGACTCTCCCAGTTGCACTATCAGTCCCAGCTTTTGCCGACAGATAAGTCTTTATGGAGGGCCGGGAGCAACATGAACAAATGTCATTTGCACTTTCGCCCTATGGAACAGTTGTTATAAATCTTGTTACTCACTTTGTTCCATAGTATCATTCATCAACATGTATATCAAGTTCAGTTAGAGCACTAGCAATCTACCCATATGCATTTAACCCATAGGAGACAAGGAACAGGATAAACAATCACTAGGTTGTCCTTACGGGTATCAAAATTAGACACATGCAAATGAGGAATTGATTAAGGTGAAATAGGACATCAAGGAAGGCCCATGCTATACTTGCCTTGGTTCACAAACTCGTGCTGGTCCTGCTGGTCGTCGAAGAGTTCTTGGTCTCCAACGTTTTCCTCACCGTCTGAACGCGACCAACACGGCAACATACAACATTCCAAAAGCATTCATGCAAAGCAAACATTCCTATCATTAGAACAGTACACCAATAGTATTGAAAACAAGATAAAATATTTGTAAACATCTTCTATGTCTCGCTACGATCACATCAACGCGAAGTTCACGAAAATCGGAGCTAAATAGTGAAAGTTATGATTTAAACAGGTTTTCCTATAGCCATATATTTAATTAAATCTAATCATGAAATTAAAAAGTTTCAAACTTGACTAACAGTAGTTCTAACATGTAGCTTATGAAATTACGAAGCTAACGCGATTTGAATGGATCAATTCAGAGCTAAAACGACAATTTTATAAGCGAAACAGTTCAAATGGCATTTCTGTAAATTCTGAAAACGTAATTTTTACTTAAGCCGTGGAGTTTACGCTTTCCAAACGGGATTGCGCATTCGGGGAAATACGTTTTGGACTGCGGGTTAGGACTTAGAAAAGTCCAGAGACTCTTTTGAAAAATAGCCACGCGAAGGGGTATCTTCCACTGGTGGCCGTTGATCTCGCGATGGGCGGTTGAGATTAGACCGAGGAGGAGAACAGGGGGGGGGGCTGGCCGGAACAGTGCCCCAGACGGCCAGGCGCCATGGCCGGCGGCGAAACCTCACCGGTGAGCTTGGTTAGGGTGGCTAGGGTTCGCCAAACGGAAAGCCGAGTGCACAGGAGGGCGCGGGGAAGGAAGGGGGTCGCGGCCATGCCGTTACGGCGGCTGGGAACGGCTGATAGCACGGTGGCCGCCATGGCCGGCGACCATGGCTCGCGGAGCTCGCGGCCAAGGCTCGAGAAGCCAAGAAACGAGAAATAAGCAGCACGGGGAGAGAGAGAGAAGAACGGCGAGGCTCACCACGGTGAAAACCGGAGCGGAGACGGCTCGGTGACGGTGGTTCGCGCGGAGGTCCCGAGCTCGACGATGGCGGATCCCGGTGACCACGGCTGTGGCGGTTGCGGCCTTCCTCTGTGCTTGGCAAGCGTGAAAACGAGAGCGGGGAGGGGGGGCAGCCAGGTGCGCGCGGGGGTCTGGCTGCTATTTGAAGCGGCCGAGGCACGAGGAGGGGGCGCTCCCACGACGCCATTCGTGGGCGACGGTTGCGGCTTCGCGACTTGACTGGCGCGGGGCGAGCGGGAGGTTGGGGGCGGCGCCGACAGGTGGGGCCAGGCGGTCAGCAGCTGGGCGCGGGCGCAGGCGCGTGGCAACGGTTGGCGGTCGAGTGGGCCGGCGGGGCTTGCTGGGCTGAGCGGCCGAGGCGCGCGGCTGGGCTGGCGTGGCTGCTGGGCTGCGGGGAAAAATGGGAGAGGGGCCAGCGGGCCGAATGTGAGGATGGGAAGGAGATGATCATTTTTCCTTTTTATTTTCCAAACAAATTTTCCCAAAAGCATTTTCAAATAATTTTTGAATTCATTTGAACTCTAATTCAAGAACAATCATCCCATGAATAAATATTGCAGCAGCATGTATGCATCCAAAAGTTTCTAATCTTATAATTGATTTTAATTCCCCAAAAATTATTAATTTCCTATAATTGAATGCACACTTATTAACATAATTAAATCAAATTTACTTATTTTAAAAGAATGAAAAATTTTGGGTGTTACATTGCCCATACACGAGAGCATCATTGGGATGTCATAACGTCTTGATACTAGTTAGCTCATCTGGAAGGAGATGCAAACTACCTCTTTGTGTCCCCTAGTTTAAATTTTTCTTAAGGGGGTAGCCAAGTTGAAGAATTTGCAAGATGGAGTATCATACGTTCTGGTTTGCATAGCGGAAGCGTGGTGGGCCCATAACCTGTAGGTTCCAGGATCAAAACCTTTGGAGGAGATCAATAAGATAGATGATCACGTCTATGCAAACTTTCCAACTAAGAAGGTTCTGAATGCTCAAGGTGCCATATGAAGTTAAGTCATACTCTCTAGCTCTCACTTGGAAGAATCAGTTAATCTGATAAGTAGGATGGTACCCAAAAATGTGAGAGAAACTAAGAGTCTTTTATAATGAGGTTTGGTTAGAGGTTCAAGGGAAGTTTATCCAAGACCATCAAGATATTGATAGTGCTACTGGAGAAGGTTTTAAGTCCATTTGCATTGAGAAACCCCAGGTAGGTAGTTGAAGGAGCCAAAGAAAAATGTTGAAGTAAAATCTATGTATTAGCTTTGCCAGATCAGGACAAGAGCTTTATATCCACTATGATGCACTCGGTCAAGGGTGTGGGATGTGTCTTTATACAGGAAGAAAAAGTAGTAGTTTGTTCATTAAGTCAACCAAGGAAGTGTGAGTTTGACTACCCAACATTTTTTATGGGGTTATCCATTGTAAAGCATGGAAGTACTATCTTTTTGGAAGTAAAAGTGACATCTAGGTGGATCACAAGAATCTACAGGATATCTTCACTAAGATGGTCTTGAGCTTGTGATATCTTCGTAGGAATGAAATTGATTATGACTTGGAAAAGTGCTATCACTTCGAGGAGCAAAGTCATGGTCGATGCCCTTAGCAACGGAGAATTGTGCTAAGAAGGTTCGGGTGACACCAAGGACTAAGAATTGTATACCAAGTTCGAGCAACTTGACCGGAATCATTAATGTTTTGAAGATTGGTAGTAGAATTTCCTTCTGACCAAGAGATTCATCAGGCTCCGATGGAAGGTGAATATTTTGAGAAAGAGAATTGATATTATGGACTAAAAAAGGAAGGTGGCCAAGTGATTGGAGTTACTTGAGAATTGTTCAAGGTACCGGTCAAAATCTTGGAATCACTTTGGCAAGATACTTGGAGTAAGATTAATAGGTATGCAAAGTAAAGTGGAATCCTTATCAAGACGATGGAAATACACGAGGAAGTAAAGAAGAATCCAAAGACGGAGTGTGTTAAATAAGTTTGATTGGGAGGCACAAACTTTTTGTTTTTGATATCTATATAATGGATGACCTTTTTGGTGCTTAATCACAGTTTGTTCTATTTCTAGCTAATTCCTTTTTGGTTTGGGGGACATAGACGTGATTTCTGGAATGATAGAGGGTGGTTTCTTATATTCCAATGTTTGTTCGGAGATGGAGACAGTGCTCAGTCACTTTTGCAATGACAAAGATGGTGTTGAATCACGTTCATGTTCCTGACTGCTTCGTATGCTGAACAGCTAGTCTCATTGTTCCTGCAGTGACTTTAGTTCGGCTTAGATAAATCAATCTTTGCTTGTCTTGACTGAATGCATATCTACTTGATGCTAATTTCAGACAACCTGCATTTTAAATAAGCTTACAGTAGTGTTACAGGTTACTCTTTCATTAAATAGCCTAAGCGCACATTTATCCATTGGGCCTATGATTTCAATTCATTTGCTTTGCTTCTGCTGCTTGACCCCAACTATACAAGCTCATGGTTTCTTCTATGCACCTACAGAGGAGTTAACAGACATTGAAAGAGGAAGGGCTCAAACCATAATGAGGAACAATCAAGTATTACAGAGCCCTCGTGTCACAAAATTGGCTCAAATTGTCAACAGTTCAATTACAGCACAGGGCTCGAGAAGAGTCTGATCCTTTGTATGAACCTGAAGATATGGAGGAAACTGATGCTGTACTTGATGAGGTATTTGCAATCAGATTAATTAGGATTCATTTCTTCTTGAAGCAATTAGTACTGTTACTCATATATGCTACTCACTTATGCTCTAATACAATAAGACTAATTCGGATATTTTTTCCTTGTATTATGCAGGCCATGCAGAGGAGCATTTTGGCAAATTTGCAGGAATACTGCAGGAACATGAGGCTCAAAGAGAATCTCCATGCCACCTATTGGACAAGAGCAAACCACTAGAATGACCAGGAAGAGGACGAGGGAACTATCCACTGAGGAAGGTATCCATGGTACAACTACAAATGCACAACAAGATGCATTGCTTACTATTGACTGTTCTACACAAGATGATGAGCAGATTCAAACAGGCTTTGAAGGCAAGAAAACATTGCTCGATCCTGTCCAAGAAATATGATTTGCCTATTTTTATGAAAACATATGATGTGCGCTAACTGTGAATACCTCATTATTTTCAGGTGAACCAAGTGATGACTTGATTACTCAACGCAGCAGCGGCAGAAGTATGGGCAGAGATTTGGAAAGGATATGCCGAGGTTTAAACAGTAAGATGCCGTTGGTTATTGCTAAAGGGAAAAGAAGGCCAGAGGCACCCATGCAAGCTGCAAAGCTTGCATTAGAGGGAGGTATTATATTGAGGCAATGCAGACCAATATACACACATTGGAAGGAGTACAATAATGATGAAAATCCTTTTAAAAACTACATGGGAAAGATGGGTGTAAGTAGAAGAAAGTCTTTCCAACAGCGCAATTAGTGTTCTCTTTTTTGTTATGGTTTGAATGCCTCTTTTCTAATCTACGTGCTTTTGACATGCATTTCACTAGATCAAATTAATCATAGACCCTGATGACAAGGTAGTTGAAGCTGCATGCTTTGATTTGCTCAAGACTGGGCAACGACAATTAAGGCACAAGCTGAAGAGGGCTTACATTGATGGAGTACCAGCAAATGAAGTGAGATTGGTCATTTTTTCATCGGATAAAGTGGTAGTAACATTGTTTATAAAATTTATATATCTCTCTTATAGTTTCATAAAAAATAAGAGGGATATTTAACATTTATGAATAATGTTACTACCACGATGTCGGATAAATAAATGATTAAATGACCAAAATAAAATTTGTAGATCTCGGAAAGTTATGAAACTCTGTAGTTGATAACTTTTTGATTTGAAATCATCTTGTCAAGGAAAATTACTTTTGAATTTCTAAAATTTGAAATTTAAATTTTATAAATGTCCTCGGGTAGAGAAACTACTAAAATAAAAGTTGTAGATCCCAAAAAGTTATGAAACTTTGTAGTTAACAACTTTTTGGTTTGAAATCTTCTCAAGGAAAACTACGTTTGAATTTCAAAAAAATTGAAATTTGAATTTTTTCAACGACCTCGGATGGACAAACAGCAAAAACGAAAGTTATAGATCTCAAAAAGTTATGAAACTTTGTATTTGATAACTTTTTTATTTGAAATCATCTTATCATGGAAAACTATGTTTGAATTTCTAAAATTTGAAGTTCAAATTTCATAAACGACCTCCGATGGAGAAACTATCAAAATAAAAGTTGTAGATGTCGAAAAGTTATAAAACTTTGTAGTTGACAACTTTTTCATTTGAATTCGTTGAGGGTCCCAAATACTTATTTGAAAATCAGATGAACATAAAAAGGCTTGGACGAAAGCGTTATTTGGACACAAACAACTTGTAGGTGGAGTGGTTAGCAGGAGATCAGGGGTTCGAGCGCCAGGTCACCAACATACATTTTTACAACGCCACCATATATGTTGCCAGCGGCGCCATACCAAACCATACCTCCAACCCAGAGCAAAGGGCAAACACTCCTGACCTCTCACCCTCGCTGAGGAACACGCGAGGAGAGGCCAAGGGTTTCACTACTACACAAATGATTTTGCGCGACACCCCCCGGAGGCCACCGAGGCGGGCACCTATTTTTGCCCGTCACGGTAAATGCCACGGTTTATCTAGGCGGGCATTTTTTATTTAACACGGCGAGCTTTTTTGCCCGCCACGGTAAATCGATTTACCGTGGCGGACGTCTTAAGATGTCCGCCACGGAAAATACCCTATTTTCCGTGGTGGACATCTTAAGGAGTCCACCACGGTAAATCGATTTACCGTGGCGGACGTCTTAAGATGCCTGCCGCGGAAAATGTGCAGGCCCAATAGCCATCTCCAATATAAACCGAGGCCCTCGCACCATCGTCGTCGCCTCCCCCACTCTCTCTCAGCTCCCTGCCTCCCCCACTCTCTCTCTCAGCTCTCCGCCTCCCCCACTCTCCCTCTGCCTCCCTCTACTCTCCCTCGATGCAGGCAGCGGCGCGCGGCGCAGCTCTCCTCCATAGCGCCGCCCCCTACAGCGGCGCGCGCGGGACGACGGCGACGGCTGCGCCCTCCTCCTCCCCCATGGATCCTCCATGAACGACGACGGCGTGGGGCTAGGGTTTCAAATCTAGTGAGTTCATCTCCCTCTTCCTCTCCATCTCCCTCACTCCTCCCTCTTCCTCTCTCCAGATCCGGCGACGGCGACCTCTTCCTCCACGGATCCGGCGGCGGTGACCTCCTCCCCCATGGATCTGGCGGCTGCACCCTCCTCCTCCGTGGATCTGGCGGTGGAGCGACCGGATCCGGCGGTGGATCTCCACCATGGCCACGACGCCGGGATCCACCACGACCACGACGCTGGGACCTCCACCACGGCGGGCGAGGACGCGTCGGCGCGGCAGCCTCCCTCCACCACGGCGCAGCGGGATCCGCGAGGAGGCGTCGGCGTGGTTCCCTGCGAGCGACTGGCGAGGTGGTGGCGGCCGTGGGAAGCCCGGATCCGTCGCCGATGGGCTCAAGAACTGGCTCGCCGGCGGGCTCCTGGTTTTTTTTGTTTTTTTAAATGATTAACCGCAGCAGGCATCCTAACGTGCCCGCCGTGGTAAAAGTATATTTACCGCGGCGGACACGTTACATCGCCCGCTGCGGTAAATCGATTAACCGCGGTGGGCAAGGCCACCCGCCGCGGTTAAGCCACGATTTACCGTGGCCTCTAGGCCGCGGCGGACGGCTTTGCCCGCCGCGGAAAACCGAAAATGCCCGCCTCCAGTAAAGTTTGTGTAGTAGTGTTTCCCATAGGGAGGAAATCGATTGAGTCAGTGTAAGCGGGTAACAAAGGTCACCAAGCTCAGGACAAGGTATAAATGCGGATTAAATGCCCATTAAATTGTCTCGGTAAAGAGGGCCTGTTTTCTTACACGAACACCCCGGGTATTTATAGGCCACACCCAGGGTCACGATGAAATTACGCTTGGGTTAGCTTTTACAAGGTGGCCACAACGCAACGGCCAAGGGTATGGCAATAATCTTCCTCCCTTGGCCAACTACTCAGAAACCCTAACGGACTGTCGATGTTTTACCACCGGCAACCCGCCACGGGAGTACCCGGGGCGGTGATTTGTTCGGAGGGGTATCGGCGTTTGCAGGAACTCGATGGTAAACGCAGGGAGACAACGATTTATACTGGTTTGGCACGCCGGAAAATCACGGCGCCCTACGTCCAGTGTGGGGTGGATAGTATATTGCGCCCTGCGCTATTTGTTGTGGTTGTGAGTTCTGTCGGTTATGTCTGTGTAGCTGCCGATCTAGGGACCCCTGCCCTCCTTTATATAGTCCAGGAGAGGCGGGAGTCCTAGTCGGTTACAAAGTAGAGATCCTAGTAGGATTACGTGTAACTAGTTCTAGTAGGATTACATGTAGGGAATCCTAGTTGGACTAGGTCTTCTTCTCTCTTCTCCGTAGGAAACCCCATGGGTCCCGTATCGACAAGCCCCTGAGCATCTCATGGATGAGCTTCGGAGGCCTTCTTGGTCTTCGTTGAGTTGTTGTAAATCCGTTCCAGGTTCTTCTTGAAGTGAAACCTTGAGATGGTCTTCTTTGTTTTTTCTTCGGCTGATGTGCACTTTTGGACAAAAGTGCACTCAGTGAGTGTAGCCCCCGAGCCTCTTGCTTGTTGGGACAAGAAGCCAGAGGGTCCCTTTAGTCTTCTTGGTTGCTCCGAGTTCTTTTTCGGTGGGTGCAATTTTTCGTAAAAATTGCACTCACTGAGTGTAGCCCCCGAGCCTCTTGCTTTTGCTTGCAAAAGTTGGAGGGTCCAGATTCTTGTCTTCAAAAAAAATTTTGGGGGTTATGTATCCCGCAGCCCCCGAGCCTTCTCCGAGTACTTTTCCTTAGAATAGAAATCGGATGAAGGGTCTTGATGTGTTGTCTTTGTTGTAGTCTTGAGTACTTGTATTCTTGGTCTTTCATCCTTGAATTCGAGCCCCCGGGCGTAGTTGAAGCGAATGCCGAGCTCCCGAGCTTAGTGTTTGACTAAGCCGTGATGCTCTTCCGAGTTGTTTTTTATTTATCCAAGTTGTTTCTGGACTTCTCTGGTTCTTGATGTACCTCTTCCAGGTTGTTTGCACTTCGTCCAGGTTCTTTCTGAACTTGTATGTACCTCATCCGGGTTGTTTTCTGATCAATCCGGGTTCTTTCTGAACTTGTATGTTCCTCATCCGGGTTGTTTTCTGATCAATCCGGGTTCTTTCTGAATTTGTATGTTCCTCATCCGGGTTGTTTTCTGATCAATCCGGGTTCTTTCTGAATTTGTATGTACCTTATCCGGGTTGTTTTCTGATCAATCCGGGTTCTTTCTGAACTTGTATGTTCCTCATCCGGGTTGTTTTCTGATCAATCCGGGTTCTTTCTGAACTTGTATGTACCTTATCCGGGTTATTTTCTGATCAATCCGGGTTCTTTCTGAACTTGTATGTTCCTCATCCGGGTTGTTTTCTGATCAATCCGGGTTCTTTCTGAACTTGTCTTGGTTCTTGCCGTACCTCACACACTCATTGAGTGTAGCCCCCGCGCCTCTTGCTTTTCGGAACGAAGAGCTTAATTTTGGTCAACTAGTTTTAGGTGTTAGCTTTTAGCTACCCTCATCGGCGGGCTCAAGCGTCTTTTCAGCTATTTTGCTCTCGGCCGGGATGCTCAGGCATGTTTTCAGCCATTTTGCTTTTTGTTTCGGGTGTTAGCTTTTAGCTACCCTCATCGGCGGGCTCAAGCGTCTTTTCAGCTATTTTGCTCTCGGCCGGGATGCTCAGGCATGTTTTCAGCCATTTTGCTTTTTATTTCGGGTGTTAGCTTTTAACTACCCTCATCGGCGGGCTCAAGCGTCTTTTCAGCTATTTTGCTCTCGGCCGGGATGCTCAGGCATGTTTTCAGCCATTTTGCTTTTTGTTTCGGGTGTTAGCTTTTAGCTACCCTCATCGGCGGGCTCAAGCGTCTTTTCAGCTATTTTGCTCTCGGCCGGGATGCTCAGGCATGTTTTCAGCCATTTTGCTTTTTGTTTCGGGTGTTAGCTTTTAGCTACCCTCATCGGCGGGCTCAAGCGTCTTTTCAGCTATTTTGCTCTCGGCCGGGATGCTCAGGCATGTTTTCAGCCATTTTGCTTTTTGTTTCGGGTGTTAGCTTTTAGCTACCCTCATCGGCGGGCTCAAGCGTCTTTTCAGCTATTTTGCTCTCGGCCGGGATGCTCAGGCATGTTTTCAGCCATTTTGCTTTTTGTTTCGGGTGTTAGCTTTTAGCTACCCTCATCGGCGGGCTCAAGCGTCTTTTCAGCTATTTTGCTCTCGGCCGGGATGCTCAGGCATGTTTTCAGTCATTTTGCTTTTTGTTTCGGGTGTTAGCTTTTTAGCTACCCTCATCGGCGGGCTCAAGCGTCCTTTCAGCTATTTTGCTCTCGGCCGGGATGCTCAGGCATGTTTTCAGCCATTTTGCTTTTTGTTTCGGGTGTTAGCTTTTAGCTACCCTCATCGGCGGGCTCAAGCGTCTTTTCAGCTATTTTGCTCTTGGCCGGGATGCTCAGGCATGTTTTCAGCCATTTTGCTTTTTGTTTCGGGTGTTAGCTTTTAGCTACCCTCATGGGTCGACAACTTGCTTGATGTAGTCGAACAGCATGATGAAGTCGTCGGACAGCTCGTCCGAGTTGTTTGCTGATGAGTTTAACCAGACGAGTGATTGTCATGTCGAGTACTCGAAACAACTCGGAACGTGTTGCCCGGTTCCCAGAATTTGGTTGCTTGCTCGTGACTTGTCGGCTTGTTGTAGGTGGTCTTCTCTTTTATTGACCGTGTAGCTTGTATTTCTTGACCTTCTCTCGTATGAGCATGTCGTATGTATAAATCAATGCACAAACACCTTTGGCTTTGCTTGCTTGCTTCCTTTGTTAGCTTCTTGCATGTCCGTGATGTATTCGTATACGAAGTTGTAGCAGTACAATTTGTTTCTGGATCAGAGTCATCGGACGGATCGCTTCGCTTCAGGCTTGGACTACTTCCGCGCTTGATGTAGTCGAGTTCTTTTGATACGACGTCGTAACCTGATATTCCTGATATTCCTCTGTTCTGCACTGATTCAGCGCCATTTTTTTTTTTTGAGGCAGTCGTAGACATCTGTTTGTGCACGAATATATACACGTATACGTTGCCATTGGCCTTGCTTTGCTTCGTCATCTTGGCTTGCATGGTGAGGTAAGTTGCTCCCTGGTAGATTCTTGATGGAGCCGAGTTGTCGTCGTGTGCATGTAGCCGAACAACCCGGTGGATCTTGATGCAGCGATGCAATTTGCTTGTGGTCTTGGACATCTTGTTAGCTTCCGGCTTGGTTCTGATTTGGCTGGATGGCTTGTTATGTACGTACGTGTATGTACACCTTCTTTATTTGCATCTTGAAGTGGTTGGACATCGTGGTGAGTTCTCGTCATCTAGTTCTTGACCGGATCCGTTCCAGTTGAGTTGTCAATGTGCCTTCTCCATGTATATTTGCATATATACGCGTATATGAAAAAACCAAATATTAATACGCTGATTGCTTTTGGCTAGCTTGCTGCTTGTGTCATCCTTGTAGCATCCTTTGCATGTACTTTGAGCAGATGGATATCGTCTTGTCTGTCATAGTAGAAATTTGTATCCAATGCCAGGACTTTTTGCTTGATACAGTACTCGGCTTGGATAGAATTGGCCCTAGGACTTGTACGTGCTTGCTTCTAAACATTGTATTAGCTTGTGTACGGAATTTTTGTCGCTTTGCTGATGTATACGTCATCCCATATTTTCTCTCATGAATCTGCCTGATGTCGTCTTGCTCTGTGTCCCATTCTGGATAGGTTGTCCGTGATGGAGTTGAATCATCCTGGAGTTGAGTAAATTAATTCTATTCGGACTTGGCACCGTGATCAGACCGAAGCTGATTCTAGTTCGGCTTGCACTTGTCCTCCAGTGGCTCCGTGTACCGCCCAGCTGCTTGTACTATGCCTCGAGACGTCGGGTTGCTGTTAGTGTACACGCACCTTCCCAGCAGCAGCCTGAACGATCGATTGGATGTACGAGGACGTCGCCGAGAACATGTGCTTCAGCGAGTTGTCGAATGATGCCAATGACAGCCGCGGCGAATCTTGATCTTGGCGTCTTCCGAGCCGCAGCGAGTCATCGACGAGGTTGACGAGAGCCGCGGCGAGTTGTCGACAAGGCCAACGAGGGTCGCGGCGAATCTTTATTTTGAGGTCCACCGAGCTCTCGAACGCAAAGCGCCGAGGTCCCCTACCTGGCGCGCCAGCTGTCGATGTTTTACCACCGGCAACCCGCCACGGGAGTACCCGGGGCGGTGATTTGTTCGGAGGGGTATCGGCGTTTGCAGGAACTCGATGGTAAACGCAGGGAGACAACGATTTATACTGGTTCGGCACGCCGGAAAATCACGGCGCCCTACGTCCAGTGTGGGGTGGATAGTATATTGCGCCCTGCGCTATTTGTTGTGGTTGTGAGTTCTGTCGGTTATGTCTGTGTAGTTGCCGATCTAGGGACCCCTGCCCTCCTTTATATAGTCCAGGAGAGGCGGGAGTCCTAGTCGGTTACAAAGTAGAGATCCTAGTAGGATTACGTGTAACTAGTTCTAGTAGGATTACATGTAGGGAATCCTAGTTGGACTAGGTCTTCTTCTCTCTTCTCCGTAGGAAACCCCATGGGTCCCGTATCGACACGGACCAGGTGGACCTATAGCCGTCTCCAGGCTGGCTCCTTGCTATGGCGT
Source organism: Miscanthus floridulus (assembly GCF_019320115.1). Taxonomy (NCBI): domain Eukaryota; kingdom Viridiplantae; phylum Streptophyta; class Magnoliopsida; order Poales; family Poaceae; genus Miscanthus; species Miscanthus floridulus. The sequence continues at coordinate 94,823,202 of NC_089588.1, read as the reverse complement.
GTGCAGAGCCTCCACGTGCCCTGGACGAGGGTCCGCCGTCTGCCGTCGGCTAGCGCTCCACTTGTGGCTATCCCTCAGTTAGAAATGATGAAACTTCGCATACGATACCTGAAAACAAAGAACAGACGATGAACTGAAACCCTCGCAGCGAAGGTCATGCTCTGCCGCGAGGGTTGTTAACTGGGCCAGTGAAAGGTCAAGCACTAGCGTAGGAGCTGTGCCAGGATAGCTTCCCCCAACAGTAGCCCTCTAGGGTCGGGCCCAGCGTGATGGGTCAGAGCAACTTTGAAACTTGTGGAAGGGGTAGGCGAGGGTACCTAGCCTACGGCCTGGCCCAGCAATGCCCCCATTGCACTCGACCAATGTTGGGCTGTAGCGATATTGGGCCCGCTGTTTAGGGATAGGGTTTCCTTATTCTTAGATGGTGTTGTTATGCGGTTTGATGTGACGCGCGATTATCGAAGGCTAGTCCCTGTTTTTCTTAGGATTTGCTGCGGTCATTTGTGTCCTGTTTTTTTTGGGATTTGGGATGCACGGTTTCCTTTTGAGTGGACGCTGGGCTCTTACAAATAGTGTGTTAGGTTTTGGTTTTTTCCTTGTTCTCACTTTGTTGTTGGCTAGTTGCTTCTGCCGTGACTAGTGAGCGAGGGTTGAGCAGGTGCGAGGGTTGGTGTTTTGTTTGGAGGTTCGAGATTTTTGCTTGTTCTGTCTGCTGTTTCCTTGTCTTCTAGGTACGTTGCGGTTGTTGTTTGTTTTTGAGCTTTCGTAGCCTTTTGCTATTGCTAATGCTGTTTTTATGAGCTTCGTTTTGTAGCTGGATGGCTTGGGTGAAGAAGACTGCGAGGCCCATTGATAGCTCTGAGGTTGTTGACTCTGCGTCAGATGTAGCAGTGAGCTTTGATTTTGGCCCTACGAGGGTCACCTTGGAGGAGTTGGATGAGTTTGCGAAGATGGGTTGGTTCCCCTGTAATCTCGCTAGGCTGACGGAAGGGGAGACTGTTCTGGACCCACAGGATGATGAGGTTGTTGTGTTCCGAGAGTTCTTTGTTGCTGGGTTGAGGTTTCCTCCGCATCCTCTTGTGATTGGGGTTTTGAAGAGGTTTAATGTCAAGTTTCATCAGTTGAACCCCTCGAGCTTCGTGAAGCTTGGTATTTACGTTTGGGCTTGTAAATCGCAAGGGGTGGAGCTGATCTTGAAGGGTTCATACGTCTCCACAAGGTTCATCCGTAGCCTCGTAAGGTGAAGGTTGCTGGGAAGACTACTTTGGGTTAGTTTGGATTTTATATCTTTTGCTATCGACAAGGCGCGGAGGTTCCTGTTCAGGCAGATTACCCGGCGGCGGGGGTTAAAGCTGTTTACAGGGAGATTGCAGAGGCCACTGAGGAGATTGTTGGTTCCCTTGGTAGTGCTGAAACCGAGGCGATAAGAGTTGCATTGGCTAATCGCCATCGTGTCAACCAGGCTGTCGATCTGCTTGGGTTGACGTATCCAGATTGGTCGCAGGTCGAGCTGACTGAGGCCGAGGGTAGTAGGGAAGGGGTTTCCTGCAAAAGGAAGAGGTTGAAGGTGGCTGGCAAGCCTGCTGGCGTGTCCAAGCGTGGTGGGCGCGGTCGTGGGTGCACCAGCACATTGAAGGCTGCGAGAATTACGGCGGTGAAGGTGCCGACTTCGAAGGTTGAGTCTCCTGCCTTAGCCGTGAGGCCTGTTTCGGTTGTTGCGGTGGCACCTTGATCAGATGCGGTTGTGGAGGTTCGACCAACTTGGAGGATGCAGACCCTTGCTAGTCTGCCGCTTTTGCAAGTCATTTCTGATAAGGAAGATGACGAGGAGGATGAGGAGGAGGAAAGCAAGGGTTCGCGTGAGGCGAACGGCGATGGGTCGAGCTCGTCCAGCAAGAGTAGCAGTTCTGAGGGGACTGGTGATGATGGACATGAGGACGATGATGCGGGGGATGAAGACACCATGATTCATCGTGATGCGGATTCTGCGGAGCTTGGACTGCTTGGTGAGGGAGCAGCTGAGAACCAAGAAGTTGACTCTCATGCTATGTTGGTGAGATACCTCGCCGCCGCCACGTTCATATAATACGCGAGGGTCACGATGTCCCCACTAATGAAGATAAGGACAAGGGTTTTGTTGGGAAGCGCGGTCATTAGGCGGTGCTGGACACGGTAGTATGAGGCATTTTGCTATTTCCTGTGGCGTCAACGAACCGGACATTGACATATTTACCAGCCTGGACCTTCGTAGCTGCCGTTTGGTCAGGACCGATGAGGAGTGTCGGTTTATGGCTGGCGTGTACCCACTACTGGATTCAGGTTCTTTGCCGAGTGCCTCAGGTACTTGGTAAATGCCAGATTGTACTCGGTAAAGCCTTTGCCGAGTGTGACACTCGGCAAAGAACACACGGTAAAAAATTGATCGGTAAAGCTCTCTTTGTCGAGTGTCTTTTATCGGGCACTCGGCAAAGAAAAGCAACCGTCACGGCGCCGGTCCCGTTGACGGTCACTTTGCCGAGTGCCAACCCGGCAGGCACTCATCAAAGATTTTTTATTTTTTTAAAAAAATTTTTTTTGCCGAGTGCCAACCCTTCAGGCACTCGGCAAAGAGTTTTTATTTTTTTTTACAAAATTTCTTTGCCGAGTGTCAACCTTCAGGCACTCGGCAAAGTTTTTTTATTTTTTTTTAATTTCTTTGCCGAGTGCCAACCTTCAGGCACTCGGCAACGTTTAATTTTTTTTAAATTCCTTTGCCGAGTGCCCTCGGTCCTACACTTGGCAAAGTTTGAATTTTTTTAAAAAAATTCCTTTGCCGAGTGCCCTCGGTACGGCACTCGGCAAAGTTTGAAATTTTTTTTAAAATTTCTTTGCCGAGTGCCCTTTGTCCTGCACTCGGCAAAGTTTGAATTTTTTTTAATTTCTTTGCTGAGTGCCCTTTGTCCGGCACTCGGCAAAGTTTGAATTTTTTTTAAAAAAAATTCTTTGCCGAGTGCCGGACTAAAGTTTGAATTTTTTTAAAAAATTTCTTTGCCGAGTGCCATGGTTACAGCTCTCTGCAATGCTGGAAAAATGGTTTTCTGGACACCAATTTTTCCAGCTTTACCGAGTGCTGTGATCATTGCACTCGGCAAAGGGGTCCTTTGCCGAGTGCAACACTCGGCAAAGTGACCCAAAACTGCAATTTTTAATTTTTTTTACATTCCATCATGACAAATAAATTCATATAAACATATATCACATATATATCTCATCCATCACATATATATCTCATCCATCACATATATATCTAATTCATCCATACATCCATCCGCGCATATCACATCCATCACAATATATATTACATATATAATAATAAGTGCTCAAGTCCATCCAAATAAATACACAAGTCCATCAAAGTCCACAAGTGCATCACAAGTATATCACAAAGTGAACAACAAATAAAAAAAAATACAACGTGCACTCATCTCGGCCAAGGCGATTGTGGTGAAGGCCCAGCTCCATCATTCAGAGGTGCATGAGGTGGATTATTCGAACCACCAACAGATGGAGACTGCATAAAGGAGAAAAGATTGCATGTGAGACAAGATTATTTGGGTAGCTAATCTAGGAAGGTAGAGGCCATACAAGCAAAGCATAAGCGAAAGTAAAAAACTTTTATACTCACAGGAGTAGCTGTAGCTGCAGGACGTGGAGGCGGAGGTAGAACCAACAGCCCAGGTGGCAGAGAGAAGCCCACACGTTGCCCAAGTCCTTGTAGGAACTCCGTAATGTCCGTCAGCCTTTGCCCCTGGGCCTGCCGCTCGGCCCGCTCAGCCTCCAGCTGGGCCGCCATCCTCTAATGCCCGGCCTCCAGCTCATGACGTTGCCTCATTTTTTGTTCCAGCCGGGCTTGCAATATTTCACTCCAATATTTCAGTAATGCAAAGCTAATTAAGGTGTGTAAAGATCAATGTATGACGAGTAAAATATGAATAATCTCGAGTGCGTCGACCCGGTGCTGTGCAGCGGTCGGCCGTGTGCGAATGGCCGGGCTCTCGCTCGTGCTCCGTGCTCGGATCTAGGAGAGAGAGGGAGTAGAGGCCGTGTCGATGACGCCATCGCCAAGCCAGAACCGCCCATGCTTCTTGCCTTGCCCCGCCCTCATGACGGCCTCTCCATTGAAGTCCTGCGTGCTCAGATCGTGGTCTGACCCATGGAGCGACCTCGCCACCTCAGTGTACTCACTGATGCGGGAGTGGACGCTTAGGTTCGTGTATGCCTCGGGCGGGTCCTCCAGGTTGAAGGAGACGTCGGACGTCGCCTTGCCCTTGTGGGCCATACACCATGCCTGGAAGTCCGAGCAAGCCTGGCCACTATGTGACGCCGATTGGGAGAAAGACAGCACGATGATTAGAAATAGGCAGAACTGAGCGTCACAATAGATAAATGAATTCGCGTACCCATGCTTGTATATATCCGGCGAGGTTGCAGCTGCCTTGATGGTGTGCTGGACCTTGAATCTGCAAACGACGGTCCCGGGCATCCCTGTGCTTCTTGAGGTACTCCTCCGTGAACCACCTATCCACCATCATCGCCCAGCACTCGGGATACGCTTGGCACCACCAGGGAATCATCTACACGTCATCAAGTATTGGACATATAAGAAGATCAAATTAAACCAACTTGATCTCAAAACGAATCAATATTGATGTTCTTCATTTACCTCAAGGTACTACTCCCGGGTCAGCTGCATCTCTCTTGCGTCTTTCTTGGTTTTTCTCTCTCCAAGCTTCGACCCATAGTAGGTTACGATGGCCTGGATGCGCACCTCGTGATGCATGTCGGAGACGAGTTTTTTACAGGCTTTGGTAGTCACCTGCTCCGCCCTGGCCTCAAATCCCTCCTCACATCTGTAATAAGTCTGCATACAAAAGCGATGTATCCATTCATTATTTCAAGAAAAGTCTGCAATGTTGTGCGAGGGAGACTTACCCAAAGCTCTGCCTTCACCCGCGCCGCCTTGTTGGGGTACTCCACATCAGTGGCGATGGCGTAGTGGTCAAACGAGTAGGCCGGCTCTGTCTTCGATGCATACGTGATAATGCCAGGGTAGTGTTGCCTGCATAGATGACCCAGGATGCCGTTGACTAGCCGTGCGTTACCACCCGACACAACCACCCAGTTCCTGCACAAGTGATTAAGAAAAATTATTAGGTTTTTTCATCATATCATATGAAGTAGTGGTGATAACATATAAAGTTACTTACTTTTGCCCTTCGGGGCGAATCACTAGGCGTTGGTGAGGAAGCGGAACATGTGGAAGGCTCGCGGTACCTCGCAAGTAGACACTCGAAGAGGAGTCGGAGGAAGCGGAACCCGTGCCTGCCGCCTCCAACTCGTCGTCCTCGTGCGGCCCCTCCTCCTCATCCGTCTGCCGAACCAGCTCATCGTCCGACTCGTCCACGGGCGCCACCTCCTCTGGCTCCTCCTCACGCGGCGTGGGAGGAGATGGCCCCCTCCTGCGTCTGGCAGTCCTCCTCCTCCTGTCCAATCCCTCCGCCGCCTCCTCCTACAGCCGGCGTTGTCTTTGGTATATCGAGTTCACGGACCTATGACGGTCGCCCGCCATCTTTGTTCAATCACCTGCAACAAAAAAGAAAAACAAGACGTAATTAGAAATAGGTGAAAAAAAATGAACAAAACATAATTACAAAAAAATAGTATTACATGTATTAGAAATATTTGCAAAAATGAACAAAACATAATTACAAAAAATATAGTATTACATGTATTAGAAATAACCTTCATGATTGAGATTAGCTGGATCATAGGTCTCGTCATCACTATCAACATTGTCCAACTCATCAACACTATCCGAAGGAGGAATGTTGTCTTCATTGTCATTGCCTAAACATAATCGCTCAAGCATTTGTATGTCCCTCAGATTTCGCACCTCATCTCTAGCATCCTTGTCATCATCCCTTTCATTGTCTACTTCCATTCCTATCTGTTCGGTTAAGTCTATGTCAAACCTTCCTTGTAGTCCCTCTTCTTGATAGAACTCTCCATCATATGTGTTTGGGTTGAAGTTGTACTCTTCATCGTTTGGGACAGGTAGTTTACCATGTGGCGATACCTTGTGCACAATAGACCAACCCTTAAGATGCACGGCGTATTTGCACACGTATGACGTATAATAAACCTAGATGGCCTGTTGAGCCACAATGTAGACATCTTTTCCTAGATAGACGGAATCCTATTGAATCTCGACTAGCCCAAGCTTAGGGGTCCGTCTGGTTACTCCAGGATGAAACCAGTGGCATTTGAATATGACAGGAGTAAGAGGTTTGGAACCATAGAATGATAGTTTGTAGATTTCTTCAATTCTTCCATAATAGTCGAGTCCATCAATGCCGGATGTAACAACTCCGCTGTTTGTGGTTTTTCGATTGGACCGACTCTACTCGTAGCTTGCTGTGTGGAAATGATATCCATTCACGTCATAACCGGTAAATGACTTGACCCTAACAGCACAGCCATTTGCAACCTATCTCAGCTCATCACTTATAGACGCATCAGTTTGGGCTTTCTGTTTGAACCAACAAATGAAATCGGGGCTCCCTAGTCCCGCACCCCATGAAAGAAGGGTATCATTTTCTTGCGGGGTAGGTTGCCTTGATTCATGCCAGGATTGACAAAGAAATTCCCTGTACCAAAGAGAAACAAGGGGGTTGGACGAAGAAACAAGGACATACGGCGAAATGAAACAAGTTCGTTCAGAACTTACGTAATGAACGGTTGCACCTCGACAAGGTTGGTCAACACATATAGCATGATACTATGCCACTCTTCATTTTTCAATTGCTTAGTGGTCGATGCACTTGCGCTTCCGAGTTGCCCTTGAAAAAGGCTGAGGTTCGATTCATTTTCGCCAGCATTGTAACGAGGGGGTGGATTATAAACGCTAGGAAGTTTCTTAGTGTAGTAGTTCTCTGTGAAGTTCGACACCTCCTCTAGAATGTATGCCTCTGCAATGGAAGCCTCAATTTTGGCTTTATTTCTACATTTTTTGCGAAGAGTCTTTAGACATCTCTTGATTGGATAGCACCAACGGTTCTGCATGGGCCCCCCCATCCGTGCCTCATACAGGAGGTGCACAATCAAATGCTGCATCGGCAAGAAGAAGCCAGGTGGAAAGATCTTCTCCAACTTACAAAGCAACACGTGTGCCGCTTTTTCTAAGTCATCAATGATGGTCCGAGAGAGCTCCATGGCACAAAGCTGGTGGAATAAGTAGCTCAACTCTGCCAGCACTTGCCAGACATGCTCCAGGACATACCCTCGAACCATCGCTGGTAGAAGCCGCTCAATTCATATGTGGTAGTCATGACTCTTCATCCCGTTTACTCGCAGAGTGCCTAAGTTCACTCCCCTCTTTAGATTCGTTGCATACCCATCAGGGAACATTAGTGTCTTGATCCATTCAAGTACTTTCCTCCTTTGGTCTTTTTTTAAGACAAAATCGGCCTTAGGCCTTCTCCAGGTCTTACCAAGACTAGGAGGATGCATCTCTTGATTTGGTCTATCGCACAATGTTGCTAGGTCCACTCTAGCCTTAGAGTTGTCCTTAGACTTTTCAGTGTCCATGAGTGTTGCCCAAAGTGCCTCGGCGATATTCTTTTCAGTGTGCATTACATCAATGTTATGTGGCAGAAGAAGGTCATCGAAATAGGGGAGCCTCGTCATGCCCGAGATATGAGTCCACATATGTTGCTCACCATATCCCACAAAACTACCTTCATTAGGCACGAGAGCATCTATCTGAGCATGAACCTCGGCACCAGTCATCATCCATGGTGCAGGATTTGTCACTTTGACACCTTTCGTAAAGTTCTTGATGTCTTGTCTGAATGGATGGTCAAGAGGTAGGAATTGATGATGTCTATCGAACGACGAATACTTGCCACCCTTCTACAACCAAATGAACCTCACACCTTCCTTGCATATTGGGCATGGGAACTTCTCATGAACACACTAGGCGTAGAATATCCCATACGTCAGGAAGTCATGCAGGGAGTAGTGGTACCAAACGTGAATTTTGAAGGTTGTCTTTGTAGCTCGATCGTATGTCCATACCCCTTCGTCCCAAGCACAGACCAATTCATCAAACACGGGCTCCATGAACACACCCATATTACTCCCTGGATGTCTAGGAATTATCAACGACAAGAATACGTTATGTCATTGAAAGGAGACACCGGGGGGGAGATTAAGGGGGATAACGAAGACGGGCCAACATGTGTATGGGGCAGCCATCATTCCATAAGGATTGAAGCCATCTGTTGCCAGCGCGACACGTACATTACAAGCCTCATCTGCTTTGTCACGATGTTTGTCATTAAAGCGAATCCAAGCTTCACCATCGGATGGATGTACCATCTTGTCAAGATTGTACCATTTGCCATTTTTGTGCCATGTCATCTGTTTCGCGGATTCCTCGGTCATGTATAGCCGTTGGATCCTCGATAGGAACGGAAGGTACCGTAGGATTTTCACGGGGATCGTAAGTTGCCTCTTCTGGCCATCATCAGAGTCTACCTCTAGGTACCTAGAGGATTTACACTTTGGATAGAAGTTTGCATGCTCGTGTTCTTTACAAAATATGACGCACCCCTTCGGACAAGCATGTATCTGCTCATACGACATCTTAAGTGCTCGAAGGAGTTTCTGTGACTCGTACATGATCTTTGGCAGAATGTGGCCCTCTGAAAGCAGGGTGCCAATCATGGCCAACATCTTATCGAAGCCAGGTCGACTCAAGTTTAACTCAGACTTCAACCCCATTAAGCGTCCAATGGCATCCAGTTGAGACACCGTTGACCGATCGTGAAGGGGTTTCTGTGCCGAGTCCATCATGTCGTAGAACGCCTGTGCGGCTGCCTCCATCTCCTCCTTCTCACGTCCCTCATCGAACTATCCTTGGTGAAAGTCATCTAACATGTCTAGTACCCCCGAATCAGCATCAAATGCCTCCACCCGTGGTCTCACCACCTCCTCTCTCATACGATGGGCTTCACCATGGTGGACCCATCGGGTGTAGTCCGATGTAAATCCATTCTTCACAAGATGTTTACCCTTTTCCACCTTGTTTACCCTCCTCCTGTTTCTACATTTGCTGCATGGACACAAAACTAGGCAATGTCCTTTAGCAGCCTTGCCAAATGCACTGTTTAAGAAAGCATTGGTCTTGTTCATCCATTCCGTGGTGTAATCACTCTGACTTCTCCAGCCCGTGTACATCCACTGACGGTCATCCATCCTCTAACATATGTATCAGCGAGTAATGTAACCATCAATTGCATCTACATGGTGTTCCTACTATCTAATAGGTGAGGATAGGTCCTAATCCCACCCGTGGGTGCATAGATGAGGTTAGTTTCCATGCTCTACTCCTATCCGAGACAGAATTTCGGCAGCACCTCCCCGCTGTTCTCCAGATACACGTTCTGCCAAAGAAGAGTGCGTATCTAGAGAACCACAGGGAGGAGATGCCGAAACTCTATCTCGGACCGGAGCAGACAATGGAAACTAACACATCTACGCATCCGTGGGCTGTCCAAAAAACGTGGACAATCTGAAACATATACGATCATAGATATGCAAAGATCAGCATACCTCCAACCATATCTCTTTTGAACGGGAGACGCCTAACTAGGTTACGCGATCTACGACCGTGATATGGAAAGAGGGGTTATACCTAGGGTGGCAGCGGAATCAGGCTAGCGGGGCCGTGGCAGGTCGATGTAGTGCCAAGGCGACGCGTTGCCGACAGACCGGCACGGTGACAGGAACTCCAACTCGGCTCCGACGGACTCTTCTCTACAAAAATGGAACAGAATACTGTCATTTAAAAAAAAATTCGGCAGAACCTCCCCTTCACGGTGAGGTTTCCAAAACCTACAAAAAACAGTGGCACGATGGCTGACAAGCACATATGTCTCAAGAGAAGCCATGTAATTTGGATATCAATCCATGCAGAAGAATATATTCAAGTAGTACCACTACTTCTACTACTACTTCCACTATTGCTACTACTACTACCACTACTTCTACTACTACTACCACTAATTCTACTACTACTACTACTACCACTAGTTGTACTACTATTACCACTACTAATACTACTACTACCACTAGCACTACTAGTACAACTAATACTACTACAACTATCACTACCACGACAACAAAAAGAGAGAAGGTATACCTGACGGGCACCGGGGGTAGGGGCGGGCGGCGTCAGGGTCGGGCGGCGTCGGGGTCGGAGTTAGGGTCGTCGGAGTTGGGAACGGGGCCGGGGCAGGGCTAGCGGCCGCGGGCAAGGTCGGCCAGGGGGTAGGGCCGGCCTGGGGCGGCCGAGGCAGGGCGTAGCCAGGGACAGGGCGTGGCCAGGGCGTGCGGGCGGCGCGGGCGGTCGGGGGTAGGGCGCGGGCGTGCGGGAGCGGACTTGCGGCGGCACGGGCGCGTGGGCGCGTGGGCGGTGGTGGCATGGGCGCAGCGCGCGGGCGCGCGGGTGCGGGCGCGCGGCGGCGGGGGCGGTGGTGGTGGCGGCGTGGGCGCGGCGTGCGGCGTGGAGGCGGTTTCGGCACGGGCATGGGCGCGGTGGCAGTGTGACTGGCTGACCGGCCGAATCGGTTAAGTCATTAACCGCCCTTTGCCGAGTGCCGGATGAGGGAGGAACTCGGCAAAGAATTTTTTTTTAAAAAAAAAATTCTTTGCCGAGTGTCCCATACTCAGCAAAGATTAATTTTTTTTTAAATTTCTTTGTCGAGTGTCCCAGATCTGGCACTCGGCAATTTTTTTTAAAGAATACTTTGCCGAGTGCCCCTGGCATGGCACTCGGCAAAGATTTATTTTTTTTAAATGTCTTTTTTTTGAAAAAAAAATACTTTGCCGAGTGCCCCTGGCATGGCACTTGGCAAAGATTTATTTTTTTTAAATGTCTTTTTTTTGAAAAAAAAATACTTTGCCGAGTGCCCCTGGCCCGACACTCGGCAAAGATTTAATTTTTTTTAAATGTCTTTGCCGAGTGCCCTGCTAAGGCACTCGTCAAAGAGGAAATTTAAAAAAAAATCAAAACCCTCTTTGCCGAGTGCCTCATTCGTGGCACTCGGCAAAGTTTTTTTTTGCCTCCAAATTTTTTGTGCAGCCCTTTTAAGGCACTAGGAACTCCTAGTTAGAATTTGAGGATTTTTATGGCTTTTTGATATATTTAGTTACTTTATTTCTTTTACTTGAATGTTTTTTAAAAATATAATTTTGAACTGCACGTGGTACGAATACTAAAATTTAATGATTCAGAAAATGATAGTCATGTTACTGAGTGAAGTGTGAGGCCGTATCGAGGAACTGACCCAAAATTTCAGACATCTTGTTCACGAAACATGACCGCGAACTTACGTGCGAAGTGTTTTTAAATTATATAAAAAGCAAACGAAGTCCAAAAATCATGAAACTTGTTGAGATGTCGTGATATCATATGTGGAGGCTATGATAAAAATTTCAGAAGTTTTCGTGCACGTTGTCACGTATGATGCTTACAAACCAGGACATCTCTAGATATCACATGTAGAGATATCCTGGTTTGTAAGCATCGTACGTGACAACGTGCACGGAAACTTCTAAAATTTTTATCATAGCCTCCACATATGATATCATGACATCTCAACAAGTTTCATGATTTTCGGACTTCGATTGTTTTTTATAGAATTTAAAAACACTTCGCACGCAAGTTCACGGTCATGTTTCGTGAACAAGATGTCCGAAATTTTAGGTCTGTTCCTGGATACGGCCTCACACTACACTCAGCAACATGACTATCATTTTTGAATCATTAAATTCCAGTATTCGTACCACGTGCAGTTCACAATTATATTTTTCAAAAAAATTCAAGTAAAAGAAATAAAGTAACTAAATATATCAAAAAGCCATAAAAAATCCCCAAATTCTAACTAGGAGTTCCTGGTGCCTTAAAAGGGTTGCACAAAAAATTTGGAGGCAAAAAAAACTTTGTCGAGTGCCGGGTCATGGCACTCGGCAAAGGGGGTCTTTGCCGAGTGCCACGAATGAGGCACTCGGCAAAGAGGGTTTTGATTTTTTTTAAAATTTCCTCTTTGCCGAGTGCCTTTACAGGGCACTTGGCAAAGACATTTAAAAAAAATTAAATCTTTGCCGAGTGCCAGAGCTCAGACACTTGGCAAAGAAATTAAAAAAAACTTTGCCGAGTGTCTAACAGCAGGCACTCGGCAAAGAAAGCCGTGGCCAAACACCGTTACACGGGGCAGCCTTTGCCGAGTGTCGAGTTTTTGCCGAGAGCCTAACACTCGGCAAATAAGTCCTTTGCCAAGTGCCCGGCAATCGGCAAAGAACTCTTTGCCGAGTGCAATTCTTTGCCGAATGTGGCACTCGGCAAAAAAGGTCTTTGCCGAGTGCCCGATTTTTGACACTCGGCAAAGAATTTTGCACTCGGCAAAGCCTCTGTTTCCAGTAGTGACCGTCAGATTTGCATGCCTGAGGCAGAGCTTCTGTTGAGCAATGAGTCAGTTGATCACTTGACTGAGGACTTGGAGGTGACCGGTGTGAGGGTGATTATGCAACGAGCCGCTCGCGAGTGTCATGACCGTGATTGCTCTAGTACAAGTGCTAATCTAGAGATGCTTAATTGAATTGGTATTCAATTTGATGCTAAAGATATTAAATCTCCAAGTTATGCTACTTAAGCTTTTATGCAAAATATTATCAAGCTAACTCCACTGATAAAGTATTGCATGATCCTTGGTGTCACTTTATTTTTGTTTATGATGGGTAAGTCTAGCTGAGTACATTCGAGTAATTATGGTTTATCCCACCATTTTGCAGGTGAAGTTCTCGGCCTGCTGAAGATGGTTGCTAACTGCCGGTGTTCTCGACGACTCTATATAGTGTTATTATCTATATGCTTTTGTCAGAGGATGTCACATATGCTAACAATGTATTTGGGTATTCTATTATTGTAGTCATTTGAAAGTTATGTTATTTTCACTAATCGGTTTTGAAATGCAAACTTGTATTATTGTTTGTGAACTTATTATAAACATTATTTGTGTTGCAACTCTATGTATATGATGTGTATTTGCTTAATCGTGCGATCTTGGTTGTGATGTGGATTTACCGAGGTCCTTCGTGACACTCGACGGACTACCGAGTTTATATAAGTGAAAGTATGTGTGCGTCAATGTGTTAAACGGAGACAGCCGTACTTGATCTTGTATAAATTGGTGGATTTGTCACAGTTGGCATCAGAGCAAGATTAAGCATAATATTGTCATGTACATAGTTTTAAAAACAAAGTTTTGATTTTAAAAGTCTATTTGGACTAAAACCTTAGCTACAAGCAAATTTGTCAAAACTAATGTGCAAAACTATGCTAGCGACAACCTCTAGTTAAGCTCAATTAAGGACTACTAGGTGGCTAAGTAAACTGATACTAACTTTGGGGGATTTACTTAATTGCAATTTTTATTTCGTCGTCCATACGGCGTGCTATTGTATAGATACCATTCACTTGAGTGGTAATGTATGGATCAATATACCTCTACGCCCAAGGTAAGATGATGAGTAGCATGACCGCAAGATGTGAGCATACGAACTAAGGGGAGAGGTAGCTTTGATACTAAAGTATATATATATCCTATATATACGGAGGTATTTAATTGTGGGTTAGTTTTGGTATGGTTGTACATGCATATTTATATGTATGTATGGACGTATTTACATATGGGTAGCTTTGGTATGGAAGTATATATATGTTGGTTATATATATATATATATGGAAGTATTTAGCTTGCAACTTAGAGACTAGATTTTCATTCTTGCATATATATATGTGGGGTTGGGCTGAAATGAAATCCTTCTGCAGGTACGCTAACCACGAATGCATAGATTGAATGTAGCTGACGACTAGCTATATATCGAGAGAGTACATGTTCTGCCACCGACATAGAACGTGATTGCCACCACCTTAGGCTGGCAATTTTGTGAGGATGAATAGGACAGTCATGCATCATGATTGTGCTTGTGCATAAATATGCTCCCCTCACCTTTGTTCTAATAATAAGCATCTTGTGATCAATGTGATGTTACTATCTTCCACGTGTGAAGCTAGGAGAAATACCTTGTTTCATGCTGTTTGAATAGCTGTGCTTGAAGATAGTGTGTGATTAGCTTTGCCTTGTATGTTTGCTTCCAAAGAAAATAGATGACAAGTTAGTAGTTAGCAAAAACTTCACCGTTTTGAAAACTAAAACTGGTAGTGATACCTTGTTAGAAGCCTGCACATGCTTTTCTTTTAAATAAAATGTCAAGTTCTTCCTTTCAAGTTATCTTCACATTAGTTCTTTATACGTGTGGTTTCTTGCTTTCTAGGTATTACCATGATGTAAGTGTGAATGTGTTGTGATCTAGGTGGTACCATAGTTGTCACCCTATTTGTCCTCAGTAAGCATGTGAGTGTGAACAGCCTTATCCTAGAACAACACTCAAGTTATGTAAATCTTATGGTTGTCTCCAAGTAGATTCTCTTGCTTAGGAGCATGAGCCTGTGTGTGATTGTTAGCCCTTGAATGTTTGTGTATCCATGCTTTTGCTTGACTCATGAGTCCAAGCTTGGTTCCCTTAAACGCTTGCATATGTTGTGGATGTCTTGCTCCTATGTGTGAAGACCCTACCCAAAAATCCAGGTCGGACCTCTCTTTTTCTTATCCTAAAAATGGTCTGGTGCAACGCTAATCTCTGTTGTCTTGGCTTTGGAACCTTTTCCTAGCAGATAATGCCGTTGCTTTATCAACTAAATCCCTAGTTAGTGTATCGCTCTGTCCCTCAAATCTCATTTGTTGTGTCTCCAACTCTCTTAAGTCTCTAGATATTTATCGGTCTTGATCTCATGTTGCTGCTCAGCAAGACCAAATCTCATGTTAATCCTTATCTGGTAATCACCTTGGTGGACACAAGGTGTATATGGAAATAAAGCAAGAGTCTCATGCTCAGTAGTCTTTGTTAGTTAATCTATGTTCCCTTATGCTGTGTTTTGATCTTCGGATCGCCTCCTTGTTGACTCCTAACCTTGTGACTACCTTTGCTTGCTATCCCTCCTTCACATAGTGCTTGCTCCTATGTAACCCAATTTGTGCCATGTGAGATCTCTTGTAGGTTGTATGTTCGGTAATGGTGTCTTGGTTAATGACTAACGGTGCCATGATGGAACCTAGGGCCTCCTTGTGGTCGGTCGGCACATGGTTGTGCTGCTAGGTCCGCGCTGGTATCAAGGTTTCTAATCATGATCCATTATGGAACTATGCCGATGTGTCATCTCATCGTGAGCTTTTCCTCGATTATCTCTCCTGATCCTATCAGAAGATCTCCATATCTTATCAAAAGATCCATATATCGGACCAAAAGTAGTAAAGCTTCCTTCAGAAGTTGCAAAGAAGATAACCTTTGAAGAACAGGTCACCAACATAAACATTAACAGACTACAAGAGGTGGTAGATGAGTGATTCTACTTGGTTGTCCCTATAATGATGTCGATCATCTAGTGAGGAACTTATGTCATCCTCGTTGGATCAGAAAGGTACACAATACTTAAGGTTGGACAAGTTATCAGTCGAATGATAAATGGACCAGGATATTATCTCCTGTAATAGGTCACCTGATGCTTATGAGCTTTTGTCCAAATCTTGATCTTGATGTGCAAGATGATCATGCAGTCAAAAACCGACCTTCTTCGGTGTGACCCCTTCTCGGCTGACTTCCTTGGCGACTGTTTATTTGTGCATCCACTACAATTGTTGCCATAAAAAAGGAAGTTTTGGAGCTTTTTAAATGTTCGGAGACAACTAATTAGTTACCAGTAGGAAGGTTAATCTCTAGCTAGGTAACAACTCTTTGGCACTGTTCGCCTAAACAGTCGTTTAGCCCATTTAAACACCGTGTAAACGCTACACGGTGGTGCGCCGTTTCTGTTTAATCACCCGTTTACCCCGTTTAATTGGCCGTTTAGCCCGTTTAATGGGACGTTTTTCCTGAATAATGGTAAAACGGTAGGTGACCGACTGTTTACCATTTAGCGTTTAGGAAAACACTGCTCTTTGGTAGCCCTGAAGGCTATGTCTCATAGAACAATGTTAAGCAAAGAAACAACAAAGCCGGTCAACAATGCAAGTACTGCTTTCTTCTCTAGACCCTGTGTTGTCAAGTCAATTCCATCTTGGACAATCACATGGGTAGTGCAAGATGCTATATCAGCTAAGTAAAGAGCTAGAGAAAGCACATCCCTAGTTTCGGTCAGCATCATTATGCATCTAGGTGCCGCAAAAAGGATTTGTTTAGGATTCTATTGGATGAAGCCTAGGGGGATAGTCAGAAATAGTTCCTTATCTTTGTAGGACTGCCCCTCCACATGGAGTATGCATTGTGCCCCTCAAAAACAAATCAAGTGCTTGTGTATCATCGAGTTGGTGTCTAAATCAATGGTTGAGGTTGTTTCCTAAGAGGCATGTAAGGAAAAACCCTAGCCTCCATCCTTAGTGAGAAAACTACTGCTGCTTCTATACGGAGAGTTAGAGAGTGCGGAACACACTCCACAATGTGTGATGCAAAGAAAAAGAAGAGCGGGAAATCTATCCAGATTTCATGGCACCAAACCAGTTATCTTTAAGCTGGTGATTAGTGACTCAAATATGGTTGTATTGTCACAAAATGTGACAAGCTCATTCTTCACTTGGGGTACTTTGATGTCTAAAGTTGGTTTGAGCATTGGTTGAGTAAAGCATCGGAGTTGAGAGATGTTTTGCCAGTTTAGGGACACTAAAATTTTTAGAACAGAGCAGTATTGGTAGATGATTCATTTGGATAGTCAAACAGTGTCCGTTTGAGCTGAATTTTGGTCAATTGTTAGAGGACTCATGGGTATGGACCAGTAGTTTGTGAGATATGAATCAAAAAGCAAGGTGTATAGAATCTGTGATTTCTCTATTGACTGCTATCACCCCTCATGTTAGAAGGTTGTGTTTGTGATTGATGCCAAGAAGAGCAACATGGTCAATGTTTTGCCATTAGATACTCCTTTAGATGCCCTAGAGAAGACTCCTTGCACTCCTTTATGCCTTGCTTTTGCCCTCTCATATCAACAATGCTTGAGTAGTAAAGGTGTTCTAAAAGTCAATTTGTGCCTTTGTGAGTCGAAAACAATTTGAAAAGTGTCAAACAATAGATTTTAGGTTATGATTTTGAGTTGTTGATTGACATTAGAAAGGAAGATTCAATGTCAAAAGTAGTTCAACAAGTAAGCTTTGTTGGATTGTAATTGTACCATGAAAGAATGTTGTAGTCAAGCTACTTTGGTAGAGGACTGCTTTTCAAACTTCATGAATAAATCCTCGACAACTACTGTCCTTCGAGCATCACTATTCTACTTTTCACTACCAATCTTTAACATCGACTCATCCTTTGGTACTTGCTGTGTGGTTTTACCCAAGAGATTGCATCAGATTTGTAAGGAAAATGGACCCTAGGCCCATTTACTTTGGATTTTCGTGTTTGATGACCAACACAACCAAATTGGACTAATGAATTTGCAAGTAATTGTTTTGTAGTTCAATAGGGTGCAAGACGTGACTTCGATGAAGGTGACATGATGATTCTACGATCAACACCATAAGTAAGACCCTAGAAGCACAAGAGAAGACCCAAGATATCAAGCAAAGTCTAACCACAAAGATAGGAACCAAGCCGGATGCAAGATCACGAAGAAACAAGCTTCATAGAGGTGACCAGACACGATCCTTATAGCGACCGAACGCGTCCGATCAAGATGCTCGGCAACGGCAGGCGTCAGCAGCAGTGACTAGATGTTGAGGATTCAAGTGACTGGACGCAACGATGACACTGTTCACTATCGCGACAATAGATTAGCACTGACCGATGCTGGAGGGTGATCGACTAGAAGCAGGAACTGTAGCGTATGATCGAGTCCAGAGAGGTTCCAGAGTGGCGCAAGCGCGACCGAACGCGTCCAATCAACAGTGACATGACTCAGCGCCAAGTCCGATCAACACACTAGCTTCAATAGTTAGGATGACAAGACACATCCGGTTAGGACGACAGCAGCGTTCAGTCAGTAGGAGAAAGGTGGGTTTTGTTCCCAATGGCTACTTTCTCAGTGGGGCTCATAAATAGGCCCCCCAACCGGCCCTTTGAGTAATGTGGAGCTGAGGAAATATACCAAGGGTGTTAATGCACCATTTTAGTGATCTCTACTTGCATAGTGCTTAGTGATTCATTAGGTGATTACCGTAGGTGCTTTTGTGAAGTGCTTAGGTTGATTAGACCACTTCTTATGCGCTTGCTCTAGGTTTAGGCCTAGTGTTTAGTGAGGTTTGCATACCTCTTACCACTCGATGCTTGCGTGCACCATTGTTATATGTTGGAGGGGCTTGTAGTCTTGCGAGATCACACCAACCGCGTTTGTGGTGTGGCTGCCACCATGTACCGAAGGGAACAAGGCCCGCGGCGGTTCAGCTAGAAGCTTGATAGTGAAGACGGCAGGGAGCGGTCTGGGAGAGGCTTGCCGAAAGGCACACCGGAGACCCACTTGCGTGTAGGGAAGGCTCAGGGCTATCCACGGAGTTACCCGATCAGGTGTTTGTCCCTTGCGAGAGATTCCTTGCGAGGGGCTCCAACGAGGACTAGGGGGAAGCTTGCGTGCTTCTCAATACCTCGGTAAAAATACCAGAATCATCGATGGGAGTTTGCATATCTCTACCTTACTCTTTAGCTTCGACATTTACATTGCAATCTTGGTGTGTGCTTTACTTGTCTAGCTTAGTGATAGGCAGTTGATAGGTTTGAAACCTAGGTTGCATAACTCCTTTTGTGGTAGAGATAGCAACACAGTAGCAAAACCGTAGTTGCACATTTAGATAGTTTATTATTTTGCATAGGTTTTGCTAAGGTTAGAACAAAAGGCCATAGTTTAGAGTTAGAGTTTTAAGTTTCCTAATTCATCCACCACTTAGGCGTCACGGTCCCTTTCAATTGGTATCAGAGCCAGGTTGGCTCAATTTGGACCCTTGGCTTCATCGCCGTTGAGCTGACGCTATTTAGAGTGGTTGGGATAGATATCTCTAGCCCTTTGCACTTTGATGGCACTAACTTCCCCTACTATAAAGCAAGAATGACTTGTCACCTTGAGGCGGTAGTCACTCATGATGGGATGAAACCCATTAAAAATCCCGATAAACCCACAAAGAGTGAAGAAAAAGAAATTCATTTCAATGCTAGAGCTAAAAAATGCTTGTTTGAATCTTTTAGCATGGATGTGTTTAACCAAGTGTTCACTTTAAATACGGCACAAGAAATTTGGTTAAAACTCCCAGAGCTCCATGACGGCACAACTAATGTCCATGAGCAAAAACATTGTCTAGCTAAACAAAATTATGATTCCTTTAAAATGAATGATGATGAGCTTGTTCGTGATATGTATTCTCGTTTGAATCTAATTATCAATGAGCTCCATTCAATAGGACTAACCAAGCTAGATGATGCAGACATCGTGAGGAAGATCATCTCTGTGCTACCACAAAAGAAATATGCAAGCATCATCACCATCCTTCACAACATGAAGGACTTGAGCACCATGAATCCGGCCATAATCATTGGCAAGATAGTGGCATTTGAAATGTCACGCAAGATGGGTCAAGAAGAAGCCTCTTCATCAAGCCAAGGCAAAGCTCTTGCATGTAGTGAAAAAAAGGAGATGAAGGGCAAGCAAGTTGAGACAAGCTCAAGCTCAAGCTCCTCAAGTGAAGATGACGATGAAGATGAAGAAGATGATGAGGATGATGAAGATTCAAGTGATGATGATAAATCTTCCTCCTCCACGTCCGACCTTGATGAAGAATCAATCAAACTTATCAACAAGGTGGAGAAGATGATCCAAAGGCTCAATGTCAAGGGTGTGCCCATCCAAATTCAAGACTTCATCTTCACCAACCAAAGAAATGAGCAAAGAAAGAAAGGATGCTATGGATGCGGCGAGTTGGGGCACTTTGTGGAAGTTTGCCCAAACAAGCCCACACCCAAGACAAAGAAGAAGGCATGCATGGACAAAGCCCTCACATCAATAAGGTCATGGGATGATTCTTCAAGTGAAGAAGAAGACCATCACAAGAGGCGAGGGCACAATCACTCATCATCAAGCACCTCTTATGATGAAATTGTGATGATGAGCTACCTTCTTATGATGAAATTGTGCAAGAAAATATTAACTTTGATAAAGTTTGCACTAGTCAACAAAAGAAGCTTGAAAAATTAAAAGAAAAACTAGATAGCTCACAAGAAGCTTATGCTACTTTGCTTGAATAATATGAAACTTTTGCCAATCTTAATATGGAGATATCTACTAAAATTGAGCAACTTGAGACTAGTGCAAACACAAAGAATTGCACAATCAATGATGAGCAACTTGTAAAGAAAAATGAAAAATTAAAGAAAAAGTTGGCTAACTCACAAGATGCTTATAAAAGTTTGCTTGCTAAAATGGAAACTATGTGCAAACATTGTGATGAGCTAACTAATAAAGTTGCTAATCTTGAAGCCATCGGTTCTACCCCCATGGAGGCACCTAAAAAGAAAAGTTCTATCTTTGACATGCCTAAAAAGGATGCCTCTACTTCTTACAATGATTTATGTTTAGACTCATCCTTGTGCAACCAAGTTTGTGTTGAGAAAGTTATTGTAGATACATCCACACAAGAGGTCTCAATGGAGAATGAGCAACTCAAGCAAAAAGTGGCCCACCTTACTAAGGACTTAACTCAAGTAAGAGGCAAAACGGAGCAAGCCCAACTTCATCAAGATAACACCGTCAAGGGAGTGAAGAAGCTTGATGAAGGACAAACCATGGTTTGCTACGTGTGCCACAAGGAAGGTCACAAGTTCTATGAGTACAAGGTGAAGAATGGGGGAGGAACTAAGAAGAAAGAGAAAAACAAAAAGGAAATAAGTAAGCTCTCCAACACCTACACCAACAAGGTGGACCAAAAGGCCCCCACACCTTATCTCTATTGAAGAAGAAAAATGATAAGGTGGTGGCCATCAAGGTGAACAAGCAAGCCAACAATGGCGCCAAATGCGTTTGGGTGCCAAAGGAGATCATTTCCGACATGAACATCAAGAAGGTTTGGATCCCAAAAGGGAAGTGAGAAGTCCGATGGACTTCGGGGAATTTGGAGACTTGGCAAAGTACGGGTGTATTTCATGGGGTGCATCATTATGGACAAGGTAATTGCAAAGTGGGTTAGTGAATACTATGGACCCAAATTCCCCTTTCCATATATGTTAGGTAACTAGATTTAATTTCTTATAATTTCAATTAGCATCTAGTTCCTTTTCATGCCTAGGTTTTCATTGACATGCTTAAATCCTTTGTCATGCATACACTAGGTATATCTTATGGTAGGCTTGCTCAGTTTCACTCTTAACCCTTGGAGTAAACCTACATGGTTTAAATTATTTAGGAGCACGACACATAGCTTGTTTTACAATTGTTCATCTAATATGTGCCAAAGTCCAAATTGTAGATAATTTCTCCTGAATATCATTTTCGAAAATGATTCTCACATTCATGTGATATCATCTTTCAAGTGGTATTTTTTATTCTAAAATCAATGTACATGTCTCCTACAAGTATTCCATACTTGTGTGCACAAATTTAGGGGGAGGTTACTCTACAAGTTGGATGCTTTGAGACTAACACCTTTTCAAGCTTATCATGTGTGTAGTTGTCTCATTGCAAGGAAAATGGAGTCCCCGAAGTTAAGCATCATACTTCAAATATCCACCACCTTGTTTTGGTCGTGTTGTCATCAATCATCAAAAGGGAGAGATTATAAGGAAAATGGACCCTAGGCCCATTTACTTTGGATTTTGGTGTTTGATAACCAACACAACCAAATTGGACTAATGAATTTGCAAGTAATTGTTTTGTAGTTCAATAGGGTGCAAGATGTGACTTGGACAAAGGAGACATGATCATCCCACAATCAACACCATAAGCAAGACCCTAGAAGCACAAGAGAGGACCCAAGATATCAAGCAAAGTCCAAGCACGAAGATAGGAACCAAGCTAGACGCAAGATCATGAAGAAACGAGCTTCACAGAGGTTACCAGACGCGGTCCTTATAGCGACCGGACACGTCCGATCAAGATGCTCGGCAATGACAGGCGTCAGCAACAGTGACCAAACGTTGAAGATTCAAGTGACCAGACGTGATAATGACACTGTTCACCATCACGACAATAGCTCAGCACTGACCGGACGTTGTAGGGTGATCAACCAGATGCAGGAATTACGGCGTTCAATCGAGTCTAGAGAGGTTCCAGAGCGGCGCCAGTGCAACCGGACGCGTCCGATCGATAGTGACCGGTCTCAGTGCCGAGTCCGATCAACACACTAGCTTTAACGGTCGGGACGACTGGACACGTCCGGTCAGGATGACAGCAGCATTCGATCAATAGTAGAAAGGTGGGTTTCGTTCCCAACGGCTACTTTCTCAGTGGGGTTTATAAATAGACCCCCAACTAGCCATTTGAGTATTGTGGAGCTGAGGAAACATACCAAGGGTGTTAACACACCCTTTTAGTGATCTTCACTTGTATAGTTCTTAGTGATTCATTAGGTGATTAGCGTAAGTGCTTTGCGAAGTGCTTAGGTTGATTAGACCACTGCTTATGCGCTTGCTCTAGGTTTAGGCCTAGTGTTTAGTGAGGTTTACATACCTCTTACCACTCGGTGCTTGCGCACACCATTGTTGTACATCGGAGGGGCTTGTAGTCTTGCGAGATCACACCAACCGTGTTTGTGGTGTGGCCGCCACCGTGTACCGAAGTGAACAAGGCCCGAGGCGGTTTGGCTGGAAGCTTGATAATGAAGACGGCGGGGAGCGGTCCGGGAGAGGCTTGTTGGAAGACACACTGGAGACCCACTTGTACGTGGGGAAGGCCCAAGGCTATCCACGGAGTTACCCGACCGGGAGCTTGGCCCTTGCGAGGGGCTCCAACGAGAACTAGGGGGAAACTTGCGCGTTTCTCGATACCTCGGTAAAAATACTAGAGTCATCGATGGGAGTTTGCATATCTCTACCTTAATCTTTAGCTTTCGCATTTACATTGCAATCTTGGTGTGTGCTTTACTTCTCTAGCTTAGTGATAGGCTAGTTGATAGGTTTGGAACCTAGGTTGCATAACTCCTTTTGCAGTAGAGATAGCAACACACTAGCAAAACCGTAGTTGTACATTTAGATAGTTTATTCTTTTGCATAGGTTTTGCTAAGGTTAGAACAAGATTCCATAGTTTAGAGTTAGAGTTTTAAGTTGCCTAATTCACCCCCCTCTTAGACATCATGGGCCCTTTCAAGATTCAACCTAGATAATTGTTGCCGCTTGGATACGAGGATCCCCTTAACTAATGATCGTTGAAAACGCTGAGCCGACAGAGTCAGCTATCACATTCACCGCTCACTCAACAGACTCAGATAATACAGTGTTGTCATTAGAGAAAGAGAACTACACACATGAAACTTTATGTAGCATTTCCTCAGTTGGCATCTGAGTGGTTGAATAGTCACCAGCGGCGCAAACACCTTCCGCTGGTAGGCCAGTTTCCTGACAAGAAGGGTTTTGTGGAGCATGATTGTTCATATACATGCTATATCCATTATAGAAACAGATATTTATGAGTAGTTAGTTTATGCTCCGTAGCGCTCTCCGTATTCCGACAACGAAGTGCTGCGCTATCTTGGATTCCTCCCAAAGTAACATGCTTCATGGAGGTCAATGAAGGAAATTCTACAGACAAAAATTTACTACGAAGAATAAGTATTAGAGAGTGTCTTGACCAAATTAGCCTCTCTGATGCTCGGAGCTAAGTAACCTAATGCTATCACAGACGTTGAAAATTGGATGACATGCTTCCCTTCGTTCAAGTTGCGTTAGATTCGTAACAACATAACCTACGCATTAGTATCAATGTTTTCCATGTCAAGAGCTTTGGAATTTCATGGTATAAATCCTAACTTGAATAATGATTATGCAATTGGATTTTTATAATTAAAAGCAACTTAGGGTTTTTCACCTCTGTCTTTTGTAAGTAAAATAAGATTAATCTTATATTGGTTTTCTAATACAAATATAATTTGGCTTAAAACAATTTAGATATTTCCCTAAAGTATCTTATATATGTTTTATAATTAAAATAAATAAAGCCTATAGTTTCTTTTCGAAGCAAATCTATCGGTAGATGTATCTTTTTCGTTATAGCTCCGATTAGAGTGCTTTTCGCGTCTATGTATTCGTAGCGAGACGTAGATTCGTTTTACAAACTTTTTTGTCTTGATTTTATGTTTGGTGTACTGTTCTAATTCAAATCTATTGTTTGCTTCGTGTATGATTGCATGGATGCTTGTGTGGTGCTTTATGATCATGTGCAGTCGGTGAGCTATACGTGGTGAATCAAGAAGCAGATCTTCGAAGATTTGGACTTGAAGAACATCTGAGTTTAAGGCAAGTATAGCATGTGATCTTACTTGTTGTCCTATACAACTTTGATCATCTAATTCATACAGCATGTGTCTACCTTGACTGTCATTAAGGATTTCCTAGTACTTTGATACCTCATACCTTGTTACCTATGGGGTATTGCATTGGGTTGTATGATGCTAGTGCTCAATTAAAGACCATGATCTTGTAACTTGACTAATGGTATATGCAATAAACACTAAAATATGCTTTTTAGCAATATGGAACAAGGGGGCTAGAGCATTAGGCTATTTTATGGTCCTCTAGATTCCTCTCCCTAAGGACTAATTTGTAAGTGATCATCCAGAACTTACAGTCCAGCTATGAGGGCTACATGGCTCTAGCTTTAGCTCAGTTTGAGGACCTTTTCTAGCTTGTTAGAGGTTACCTTTATTGGCGTAATAATGGTTTGCCGAATCGGGTATAGTGCGGCCTCTGTCCCGTTGTGTATAGGCTCCGCGTCATTGTGCCATCGGGAAAGGGGGCTCTACATCTGTTTGCCGAGTGAATCTAATGGCGGTAACTTGTTAGATGAACCTTTGAAAGGCTTCATAGTGAACCCTGCCGATCTTCCTTGGAAGTGGGTCAAGAGATTAGCTACCTTGGGCGAAAGGGTAAATCACGACTCACAATGAAAGTGTACAACCTCTGCAGAGTGTAAAACTGATATATCAGCCGTGCTCACGGTCACGAGCGGCCTTGGAACCCTTACGGAATAGATGATGAACATTGATGATACTGATGATGAAGATGTTCACTAATGATTACAGTTTATGCTATTCATTATTCATGTTTACATGATCATGTGTTTATATGGGCTTATGGATAAACTTGTTGCCACCCAATTGCTAAAAGATGACTCATTAAAAGCTAATCGCGGTTAAACCAGTGTCAGCCTTTTGAGCCTCATGAACTCCATGTTATATTTGTTGAGTACGACACATATTTACGCTTGCTTTATTTTTCACAAATTAGGAAAAAAATTCCGGATGGGTACTAGATTGCTAGAGTTTGAAGGAATTAGGCTTGTGATCAACCAGTCAGTTGTCCCTGTGGAATTGGAGTCTTCACCCAAAGATCGGAGTTGTCTTTTCCGCTGTTTACTGTCTAAGTTTATATCCTTTATACTAAGTACGTTATATATTAAGCATTGTCTATTGATATTACCTTTATTTGTAGCTATATGTGGGATTTGACTTCCTGGGCTCACATATGAAGTGTACGTGGTTTTGTCCTTAAAACCAGGTACGACATGGAAGGAGGTCAGAATTTTCAAATCAGGTACCCAAATAGGCTATATGTCACTGCGCTCCTCCCATCAGTCGCTGATGTATTTGCAAATGCAAGGCATCGACCGATTAATTCAGGCTTCTTCATTTTAATTGCTCGACTTGAATGTATATATAATGTATTGTTCTCATTTTCCTATGAACACTACTAGAGAACAGACTTTAGAACGATGTCCCAATTTGGTATTAGCCTCGGCATTTTTTTGTCCCCGGAACTAAAAGACCTTTAGTCCCGGTTGGTGTCTCCAACCGAAACTAAAGGTCCCTGCCCAACGGCTAAACCGGGACTAAAAGTCTTCCAACCTTTAGTCCTGGTTGGTAATACCAACCCGGACTAAAGGTAGACCCTTTAGTCCCGGTTGGTAACACCAACCTGGACTAAAGGACCATTTAGTCCCGGTTGGTAACACCAACCGGCCGGATGGGTTAGTTCAAAAGGAAAGCATCCCATCCATTGTTAGATGTGTTGTGTAGGTGGGGTGGTAAGCTACGCGCGAAGCAATGCATGAGGTCTTGGGTTCGAATCTCACAGGGAGCAGCAGTGGGAGACATTATTATTTTTTTAAACTGGGAGGATCTTTAGTCCCGGTTGTGGCAAACCGGGACTAAAGAACAACACCTTTAGCCCCGGATTGCTAGTGCTGGTTGGGAAACCGGGAGTAAAGCTGGTTCCCAACCGGGACTAAATCTCATATCTGTAGTAGTGGAAGTTGCTTTCACCAAATTAAACGTCTTGTTCTCTCCTCAACACTCTTCTTAAATAAAGGTTAAAACCAACAATGTTAGTCCCCTGACCCTCTCATATAATCTCAATAAATACATCGGCATTCCTTGTCTTTCTGTCTAAGCTCTATACATGGCTGCCACACTCCATCGTCCTTCAAATTTCTCAAGAGTCAAGAAAGGCCTCCTCCTCCCTAGCTAGCGGGAACCGAAAGAGACTCTTCACATACAGCCATCTTCGCCCTACTCGTTGCCTGTATCTCTTTCCTTGTCGTCGCCAACGAGCTAGGAGTGGATCGAGCCCATCAGGCTTCTAGAGCTCGGCCAGGTAAAACGTAAAAGCCTTTGTTGCTTTCATTCGAAACTACTAGGCTAGCTAGGCCCAAGCTCAGTTCAGTGGTGTTGAGCAGGACAGGACGATGGGTCACATTGAACAGCCTGGTGAGCTTCATCAGCTGGTAGTTGTTGAGTTTGTGAGATGCTTTCAACTACAACGACAAAAGGTCTTTAATTACTCAAAACAGTTAAGAGGCCCAATGGCCAGAACCGCTTCTAAAAAAATCGACTTTCCTATCGAAGAGTTGCTGTCATTTTGTGGTGATCTTGCATTGTAAGCTTCTTTAGACCAGTGGAACGGTGGGTGCATGCAAAGGTAGTAGGTACTACTCCCTCCATTTTCATTTCTGAGGCGTAAGGTGAAATCACAGGTACCTAAGAAAAGTGGCTGGCTTCCGTGACTTGCTTGCATGCACCAGCATCCGCTATGTTTTCATCTGCACGCAAGCATCACGATTGGCTATATGCGCTAGCTGTTTAGTTTCTCTTTGCATGCATGAATAGAGATTGGTTGCAGTAATTAAGCATGCGCCAGCCACTTGCTTCGGGACTAGTTCACGCCTTACATATGAGCAAAAGTGTGAAATCTCCGTACGCACTCCCTCTGTCCCAAAATAGAAGTCATTCTCACTTCCCAACAAGTCAAGCACTTTTAACTTTGACTAAATATAAATAAAAAATATTAATATGTATAATACATAATTAGTACCAATAAATAGACATATACTTTCATAATAAACTTATTTAAAAATATAAATATTGCACGTATTTATACAAACCTAGTCAAAGTTAATAAAGATTGACCTGCAACAGCGTACTGCAGTCAATTCTCAATAAGCCCGGTTGATGCCTCCATAATTTTTAGTTAGGTGCTGTTTGGAAGTTTCGTACTCACTACTACACAAACTTTAATGGAGGCGGGCGTTTTTGATTTTCCGCGGCTGGCAAAGCCGTCCGCCGCGGCCCAGAGGCCACAGTAAATCGTGGCTTAACCGCGGCGGGCGGCTTTGCCCGCCGCGGTTAACCGATTTACCACGGCGGTCACGTTGAACCGCCCGCCGCGGTAAATTATTTTACCGCGGCGGACACGGTACAGAGCCCGCCGCGGTTATGTTCGTTAGCCGTGGCGGGCATTATTATTTGCCCGCCTCGGTAAATTATTTCCTGAATTAAAAAAAATACAGCAGCCATATAATTAAATTCAAATTCAAATTCAAATTCAAATTCAAATCACATCCAGATTTCACAGATTAAACTTAAAAAGTATGCAGGCATTACACATGAGATAATATACATATATATACATTCACTTAGTCGTTCTTGTCATCGTTAATTCATTACATTTACATATTAAAGTCGTTATACATGCCCTAAGGAGTAATCTTGCGGACGCATCATCGTGGGCCATTTCCTCAGCCTCTCGTACTCCGGTAAAATCGCTAGCTGGCTGTTCTCATTGAAGAACGTGCTCCCTTCAAGCACGCATTTGTCTAAGACAAACTTACATATGTCCGCCTTTGTCTGCTTGAAGGAGTGTTGGGTGCTCTGCACGTCTCTCCACCAGTTCAATCCATTCTTGAGCACCCTCCAACTGCTGCTGTACTGCTTGCACTCCCTCAGGTACTCACAGACGTAGAAGCCACAGGTTTGTGATCCTACCGGTTGTTTGGCACACTGCATGATCGATACACAAGCATTAGAATACAGGCATTAGAACGCTTATGAACAGAACGCACAATTAAACCTTTCAAATACTTACCGGAAAGTTGCGTCTGATTTTGATGCGGTTCTTATGCTTAGCCTTAAAATTCTCTGTTCTTCGATCATAGCATTCAGGATCCTTCACGTACTCCTTATAAGCGCTATATGAAATGTACTAGTATTAGGCAGGGCATTAGAACGCATATGAGAAGACAGTTCAGTCACTTACACTCTGAGGCAATCTTCAAAGGCCTTGTACCCTTTTAAGTTTGGCATTCTCAACGAATCAAATACGCAGGCCCTGCCATCCTGAGGGTAGATGATAAATGCAACCCAGTGACCCTCGAGGCCTTGGCTACGCCATTGAAACAAAATACAGGTTACAATGAGAAATAATAATACTAGCTAGCTACCCACTTATCTCTACAGGCATGTCTTCGACTTACCCAAAGTGGTAGGCAGCTACGATACACCCATTTCTCCTGATCTTCTTCATTGCTCCTAGTATGTACCTTGAAATGTTCAACTTCTCATTGTCCATCAGTTTCTTCCTATGCGCCTCTCTCTGTCGCTTGGTCAAGTCTTTCATGGTTGGATGATTGTCATCTAGGTGGTAACCAATGATGACTCTTTGAGCAATATGCATTGGAGATAGATAGATAACATCAAGTTTTAGTTCCTTGGATATATAGGCCATCAACCTACAAGGACAAGCCATCGTGGCATATATAAGTAGTCTTGACCGATTCAAAGGCAGGTGATAGGTGAAACTCGCAATTCATCACTTACATAGAGAACAAGGTGACTTGGGCGATGTCAAGGTCTTGTTCCCGTAGTAGTCTGTACATGTCGTGGAAGTCCACGGGGAGTTCTACATCGTTGCCGGGCAAGTGGAAGTACTCCGCCACAACCTTGACTAGAAAACCATGTAGGCCAGCTTTTGCCGCTTCCATGTACCAGAGATGAAACCTCCTTGTCTCCCACCTTTCCTCGTCGATGAGCTGGGCCTTGGTTATCATGAACTTCCCATGCTCGTAATGGCCGGGGCAGTCATCCGATTCAGGAAATAGATGGAAAGGTGATCTCGGCCTGGGATAGAAATGTTAGTACCATATTATGGCAAAGAAAAGTTATTAGCAAATTATGCTCGCCGCTACCATACCTTTCGAACTCAAGTGAGTATGTGAGATGCCCTTGGTCGCCTTTAGTCTTCGCCAGCGGTGGAGGACAGTGGCTTGTGCTCGCAATGGCAGCAGGCGGTGTCTTTGCCCCCGGTTCCTCCGTGCCTCCCGGTCCTTTGCTTGTGCCCTTAGACGGACTATCGGGAGGTGGAGGTGGACTTGTTGTTGGAGGAGGAGAACGAGGGTGAGGGCTTGTGCCTCGGGGTGACTTCCTTCCCTTGTCATCCCCGCCATTGCCTTCGTCATCGCCGTCGCCGTGATCCGGATCATCGGGGGGACAAGATCCGGCAATGGATGGTTGTGATGCTGGTGTCGCCATCGGCGTAGAAGTCGGCGTCGAGAGAATGATCTCTATGTCGTCCTTGTTCCACAGGACTTCGGAACCAATGGCAGCTCCAAGGATCGTTACCCCTTGTGCAGTTGGATATTCCATTTCAAATTCTTCGTATTGGGTCGCATACCATGTAAGTATCACGGCAGCATAGTTGGCAGGGATCTGGTCTTGGTTGAAATCTTTGATATCTTCTTTGGGGTGCATGTAACCCTCACCCACGGTCAACTTTTTCGCCCTACCGAACGGGATGTTGAGGTTGACGCGCATGGGTTGCCGGATGTCGTCGACGGGGTGCCTTGGGCGATCCTTGATCATCGGCAGTGGCTGCCCTTGTGTCTGCCCTTGTGGAACTTGTGGCACGGCCACGCCTGCCTAGCGAAGCATCTGTGACCTCATCGACACCATATCTGGGTCATTGCTCGTGAAGGCTTCTTTTATGGACCGACTGATCATTTCGGCCACGCCTTGATCATAGCCCTTCTGAAAGATGCCCTCCTTGTACCTCTGCCTTGACCGGTATGTGGCAGCGTTGGATTGCCATGACTCCACTGAGTTCCAGCTCATCTTCGATGACATGCCACGGACGCGGCCACGGTGCTCGGGGGTTCCCAGCGCCAGGGTCAGCAAGTCCTGGCCCCTGCGAACCTCGAAGCTGTCCTTGGATTTAGCGGCCTAGATGAGAGCCCTCTCCACCTCCTCGAACTTCAGCTCATTGAACTTGCTCGCACCCTCCTTGAGCTTCTTCGGCTTGCGGGCATAAATGAAGTCCTTAGCCCTCAAGTCTACACAGTCGTACGGATCGGGAAGCCCGGCGGCAGCTCTAGCCCTTTCTTCCTCCCGCCACTGGGGCCTTTTACCAGCAAACCCAGTCATGCCCAAGTGGTGGGGGTGCAGGTTCTTCTTCGCGAGTGCGCTGAACTTGGCGCTCTTTGCCTTTGCTTCTTCTGTTGTTCTTTGTTTGCAGAACTCTTCCCAGTGATGTTCCTTCACCATAGTGTATTTGACACAGGGTGACTTGCCTAGCTTCAGGTAGTACCTAGTCAGCATGGACTTGAAGTTTCTAAAGGCTCTTCCTGCCACGTGCATGACCCACTCCCTGCACTTGTCTAGATCGGCGTCCTCAGGATAATGGAAGCTCCTCATCACCTCACCCCAGATATGTGTCTTGTAGTCGACCGGGACATTGTTCCACTCCGCCCAAGTGATCTCCACCTTGTCCTTGACTATACATGCCACCTGGTTGCTGAACTTGGCAAGGACCGTGGGTGGCGACAACGGGTTTCCCTCTGGTCCCACCTCATGGGGGCGGTGAAGGGAGCACTCGAGAGCAGGTGCTAGGGTTTCCCTCCGGTGCCTCCCGTGTTCCCCCCTTCTCAGCTTTGTCCTCTGACCACTAGACTTGCCTGAAGTGGTTGGAGATGGAGCGGGGGGTTCTTTGTCACTGACTTCTTCCTCCTCGAAATTCAATTCTCGAGGCACCACTGGCATCTGTTCAGGGTTTGGAGACCGCGCACTTTCAACTTCGTCGTCCCGAGGTTGGTAGGTCGGATCATCATCGTCCTCTGTACGACGTTTCTTTGTTGGCCTAGGGGTCACGGACACTTGGCTCTCGAGGCTAGTTGATGATGATGCACTAGGGGTAGGGTCGCGCCATTCGCTTATCGGTTCCTCCGCCATTGGAAAGCTACAATGAATACATATTTCAGTTGTATAGACACAGTTATAGAGTAGTAAAGTAGAGTAGTACTAGAGTAGTAAAGTAGTAGTAGTTGGCTCAGATTTGCCCCATTGTCATCACATCGCTTTTAAACTGGTTGCTTGTATCTGGTATACAAGCCATCCTAGTTTAGCGGGGGCACTCGATCATCATCGCCGCTGCCTCAGCATAAAAGGGTTCACATCATTGCATATGCCACTGCCTCAGCAATAAGTTTAAAAGTTCATCATTGCATATGCCAAAAAAGGAAGCAGCCCCATTAAATAAAAACCTTTCACAAATCAAAAACAGGAGCAGCAGTAGTAGAATAGTAGTATAGGAGGGAGTAGAGGAGTAGAGGAGGAGGGAGTAGTAGTAGGCAGTAGTAGTATACTAGTAGTAGTATACTACTAGAAAGTAGTAGGCAGTAGTAGTAGTATACTAGTAGTAGTACAGGAGGAAGTAGAGGTAGGCAGTAGTAGTAGTATATACTAGTAGTAAAGGAGGGAGTGACCAATTCATCTCAAAATTCTCACAAATTATATCAAATTTGGCAAAATTGCAGCAGAGTGACCAATTCATCTCAAAATTCTCACAAATTTAGCTCAGAATTAGTTTAAAGGCAAGGTGCATCATAGGCAGTGGCATATGCTTAGAATTTTGTCATAAATTTCTTTGGCATCATAGGCAGCAAAAAGAATTGAATTCAAATGCTACGGTTCACCAAAAGCATCATAGATCAGTAGTATAGCAGTTGAAAATTCACCAAGTGTAGTACTGCTTTGTTCAGTTGAATTCAGAGTAGCAGCAGCAGTAGTAAGACAACAGTGGTAGAGAGAAATAGGTAATACAAGTACCATTTTGCATCAAGTAGTAGAGTACTAGTAAGGGGATAAGTAGTAGCTAGCCATCTCAAAAAACTTTCACAAATCAAAAAATTTGCATCAAGCTATAGAGTGTAGGCAGTAGACAGTAGAGTGTAGGTAGTAGAGTGCAGGTAGTGGATTAATGGGCATAATGGCAATTGGCATTGTCAAACTGCCAATGACAAGCAAGAGAGGCAAATGCCAAAAAAGTAACAATATTTTGCAGAGAGCATGGAAAAGTAAGGAATTACCACCCCTAATCAAAGCGTTCACAAGGAGGCTCATCAGAAGAGCACTTGCCACTGCTGAAAGAGCATCAAGGTATAGCATTCACATTGACAAACATTGTGCAGCTTGTGGTGCAGTGGAGGACGATGCCCATCTATTCTTTCACTGTCATCTACCCCGGGCGGTTTGGTTCTCCACTGATCCCCCTCTACGCACCAACAACCTTCCTCATGAGGATGATGGAGTGCAACTGATCCTTCAGGCTCTTATCTCCAGCTCTACCTCTAATGTTTTTTGGCAGTAATAGATTGGCAGTAATAGATGGAGTGCAACTGAGTTTGGAGGTGATTATTCAACTGAAAAGATTCTAGAGGGGCAAAGCAACAAAACTGATTTTTACTTGATACGATTCATATCTAGTACAACTACAAACAGTTGGAATTGGAAATTAAGGAGTAAGACAGGAGAGAAATGTACCAAATTGTAGGTTGCAGCTGTACCAGAGCAGACGAATAGGAGTGCAACCTTGAAGGCCCGACCGCAGGAACGGAGCTCCGGCCACCAGCCTGCGCCCTACAAGCCGTGGGTGGTGCCGCAAGACAGCC
This sequence comes from Miscanthus floridulus, assembly GCF_019320115.1. Taxonomy (NCBI): domain Eukaryota; kingdom Viridiplantae; phylum Streptophyta; class Magnoliopsida; order Poales; family Poaceae; genus Miscanthus; species Miscanthus floridulus. The sequence continues at coordinate 94,789,594 of NC_089588.1, read as the reverse complement.
GGAGGAGCACGGGGGCGGTGAAGGGAGCACTCGAGAGCAGGTGCTAGGGTTCCGGTGACGGGGCGCCGGAGGAGCACGGGGGCGGGGCGCGGGCAAGGGAGAGGAGGACGGGGGCACGGACCGGGCACGGGGAGGAGAACAGGGGCGGGGGTCGGTGCGCGGAGGAGCTCAATCGGCGGTGGAGCCCGGCGGCGGCGGCGTGAGATTTTGGCAGCCCTTCGGGGTAAAACTGAACCGCGCGAAAGACCGCCGAGATGTTGAGGGTGGGGACGGCTTATATAGGTTGCGATTAACCGCGGCGGGCAACGTAACAGCCCGCCGCGGTAAATGTTTACCGCGGCGGGCTGTTAAGTTGCCCGCCGCGGTTAATCTATTAACCGCGGCGGGCGCTGTTATATGCCCGCCGCGGTAAAGATCATCAGTTCAGAATTCATTAGCTATTTTAAGTCTCATGAAGATGAAACTAGTCTATACTAACATAATTCATTAGCTAATTCATTAGCTATATTCATTAGTCTATACTTTTGAGGTCCCTTGGCTTTTTATTACTTGACTTTTGTAGCACACTTAAGAATCTTATCCTCTTTTATAGAGTATGCATATAGAGTATCTGGGATTGTTACATATAGAGTCTCTAGGATACATTATTATATATATGTCTCTGGGATACGTATAGAGTCCACTACATTATTACACATATATATATATATATGTCTCTGGGATACATAAATCATTTTGGTGCAGGTGCTTTCACCGTCCTCTTCTCACCATCGGGGCGGGCCCACGGCATCATCCTGAACTTGTTGAATCGGTCCTCGACGGCCTTGATCTTCTTTGGGTGATCGGTAAAAAGCTCGAGCTCTGCGTAGTTGTTGTATTGTTCGGGACTCTGCACCCCATCTGCTCCCACAATCCGCTGCTTTCCGGACACAACCACATGCCTTTTTGGGTCCTCTGCATATATATAGTAGGCCACTTGTGCGACATTGGTTGCTAGTACCCACGGGTCATCTTTGTAGCCGATACTTTTGAGGTCCACGGTGGTTAGCCCATAACTGTCCACTGCAACCGCATTCGGTTTGACCCACTTGCAATGGAAGACGGTTATGCGTAGGTTCTGGCCGTAGTCAAGTTCCCATATTTCTTCAACTTGCCCATAGTATTGCCTCCTCTGGCCCGTGTACTCTTCTTCGCCCTCGTATCGAACACCGCAGTCTGTGCCGAGCTCTTCTTGTCCTTGTCTTTCGTGTGGAACCTGTAGCCCTGGACGTCATACCCTTGCCACGTGGTGATTTGGCTGGATGGGCCTAACACAAGCCTCTTAACGGTCTCCGTATCTTCATCAGGGCATCCTTCAAGGGGTATGTGTTGCTCTTTGAGCCAGTCTACGAAATTGCTCTTGTGATGGTTCTGGACCCATGCCTCCGTGCGTTGTCCATCATTAGCAGCGCGGATCTCTTCCAGGTTCTTTTCAATATATTTCTCCATGCTCACTAACTGATGAAGGATGCTGTAATGAGCTTCTTGCACCATTCGGTTTGGCACATCGGTGCGCACTTTTCGGCCTGTGCACCCCATTCCTGAGGTTTTGCCTTCGTGGTGATGGACAGGCAACCCAATCACCCTCCCATCTCTTATGTACCTCATACACCAGTTCACGGCCTCCTCCGTTGTGTATGCCTCGATCATAGAGCCCTCTAGGTAAGCACGGTTATGGACGTATCTATTGAGGGTGGACATGAACCGCTCGTACGTCCACATCTGGTGTAGGTACACGGGGCCTAGTTGATGGATCTGATCGACCATATGCATCATTAGGTGTGGCATAATATCAAAGTAAGATGGTGGAAAGCACATCTCAAGATGGCAAAGGGTCTCCGCGATGAACTCCTTTAGGGCAGGCAGCTCAGCCTTATCAATGACCTTCTGAGTGATGCGATTAAAGAAGTATGACATCCGTGTGATGACCATCTTCACGTACTCTGGACGGATAGCCCTAATCGCAATTGGTAGGAACACCGTCAGCATGACGTGGCAGTCGTGTGAGTTGTAGCCGGTCATTATGAGGTCTTTCATGGAGACCAGGCTCTTGATGTTGGAAGAGAAACCAGTCGGCACCTTGATACCCCTAAGCAACTTAAGAAAAGCCGTCCTCTCATCTTGCGTTAGGTTGCAGGCCGCACCCGGGATATCAACTTTACCATTCTGAGGCGGTCCCGAGTGAAGGTCCGGCCTGATGCCCAGATTGACAAGATCCGTCCGTGACTTGATACCATCCTTTGTCTTGCCCTTAATGTCCAGCAGGACACCGATCGTGCTTTCGAAGACATTTTTCTCCAGGTGCATGCAGTCGATGGCATGGGGTGTATTCAGTGTTTTCCAATACGATAGGTACTTGAAGAAAATTGAGTTCTTCTTGAAAGGAACGGCGGCGGGGACTTTCTCCGTCTGGTCCCGCTTTTGCTTCCTTGTCTGCTTGCTCCCCTCTTCAGGCGGCTTCTTCTTCTTTCCAAACTCCACCTGATCCATGTCCTTGACCATCTCATACACCTTTGTCCCCCAACTAGTCTGCGTCGGTTGATCATGCTGCGGCTCGTCCTGATTGTCAAAGTATTTGTTCATAATACTTCTTCTATACCTGTGATTTTTTGCGAGGAACTGTCTGTGCCTCGTGTACACCATCTTATTGGATCCCTTAAGGTAAGTGTAGCAGGTCCCGTCGATGCAAATTACGCAGCCGGTCTTCCCTTTGATCTGCCCCGACAGTGAGAAGAGACCGGGGTAATCGGTGATGGTGACAAAGATGATTGCTTTTAGTGTAAACTTCTCCTTGCGGGATGCATCCACCATCTGGACCCCAACATCAAATAGTATCTTCATTTCCTCCATGAACGGCTCCAGGAACACATCTATATCGTTGCCGGGCTGCTTCGGTCCGGAGATAAGCATGGTCAGCATAAGGTACCTATGCTTCTGACATAGATGGGGAGGTAGGTTGTACATGGTGAGCACGACGGGCCAAGTGCTGTGCGAGCTGCTAAGCTCACCGAACGGGTTCATCCCGTCGGTACTTAGCGCGAACCTAACATGCCTAGGCTCCTTGCCAAACTCCGGGTAGGCCTCGTTGAAATCCTTCCACTGCTTGCCATCGGATGGGTGCCGTAGCTTGCCATCGTCGTTCAGGCGGTCAGCAGATGCATGCCAGGACATGAGCTTGGCATCGTCCGGGTTCCCGAATATTGCACGCAGGCGATCGATCACGGGTAGGTACCACACCGACAGTGCTGGACTTTTCCTGTGCGTGTAACCCTCTTCTTCATCGTCCTGCTGAGCCGAGATCTGTTTGGCCACACTGCTCTTCTTTGCCCCCTTCTTGTTCTTCTTCCGACCACCCCGCAAGCCTCCCTCGTCTTCTGCATCCACGTGAGAACCAGCATTTTTCTTGTACCGACTAAAGCCGCAGTGCGGACAACTCGTCAAATTCTCATACTCATTGCCCCGATATAGGATGCAGTGGTTAGGGCATGCATCAAACTTTCTAAGCTTCATCGCCACTGGCCGGATCAGCTTCTTGGCCCGATAAGTATTGGCGGGCACCTTGTTAGCCGTTGGGTACGTGGTGGCAAGGTAGCTTAACAACTCATTGAAGCTAGTGTCAGACCAACCATGACGAGCCTTCAACATCAACATATGGAGGTTAAAACGGAGCGCCGTGCAGTCCTTTGGACAATCGCCGCCGTCCTTATAGAGAGGATCAACTGCCGCCTGTTTCAACTCTCTGAAATTCTCCAACCACTTTGGGCAACCCAACACAACGTCGTCTTCATCGAAGTGTTTGACTAGATCTTCAACAAGCTGCACATCCTCGGGTTGGCTCACAGTATCCTGACCATCAACACCGTCGCCGGCTTTGTCGGCCATGTCTTGCATTACATCATCCACCGTGATGTAATCACGACAACTGTTGTCACTGTCGGCTGGCATAGCTGCTGCGGAAGGATCTTTATTCACCGGTGGTGCTGTCGTCGTCGGCGTCGAAGAGGTAACTCCAGATGCAGCGCCACTCGCACCAACTCTTTCGCCGTGAAATGTCCAGACTGTGTAGCCCTCGATGAAACCATACATGATCAAATGAGTTTGCACCTCGCTGTCTCGGTGGGCTTTCAGGTTCTTGCAACGAGAACATGGACATATGGTTGTCATCCGCTTCAGTCTCTCACGGTGAGCTTTACCAGCCGCAATAAACTTCCTTAATTCAAAGAGGTACCGCGGATCATTCACTCTATCGATCCGGTACATCCATTCCGATCTATCCATCGTATCTGCGAACATTATCCATCACAATCAACATTAAATAAAGAAGAATTAGGAGAAATTGATGATTTTTATGTCCAAAATCATGAAAAAGAGAGGAAATGACGATGTGAAAGATGAAGCATGCATCTATGATGAATCTAAAGTTAAAGAAATACATGACATCATTTTTTCCATTAAAATTGATCTAGATCTAGATCTGGTTCTAAAGAGAACTCTAGGTGATGGAAATAAAGAGAGAGGATGGAAGGAGAGAGGGAGAGCCTTTATGAACCTCTTATGATGTCCTCCTCCCTCAAATCCAAGCCCTTCAACTCAAATCAAAAGTTTCCTCAAATTTTAGGGCAAAGCCTCCCCCCATGAGTTTTGAGAGAGGAAGACCCGTGGAGAAGAAGGAGGGTCTGAGGTCTGTATATGTACAGGCTTTACCGCGGCGGGCAACATAAAACGCCCGCCTCGGTAAATCAAGTCTTTACCGCGGCGGGCAGTTGAAAGCGCCCGCTATGGTAAACCGTATTAACCGCGGCGGGCTATTCATACCGCCCGCCGCGGTAAATAACGATTTTCTGCGGTGGGCAGGTAAGGTGGCCCGCCGCGGTAAACCAATTTCCCGCAGCGGGCGCCCCGGTGGCCGGCCTCGCTGGCCGGCCACCGGTTAACCGTGGCGGGCAAAAAAGGTGCCCGCCACGGAGCGTGTTTTGGCCACGCTGCGCAAATTCATTCCTGTAGTAGTGACTTGGTCCAAAGCATTTGTAAATTACAGGCTTGATAATTTTTCCAGACCAAACCAAAATTAATTGTTTGGGAGACCAGTGAGCACAATAATTTTATAGGCGGATTAGACCAAAACCAGTGTAAAATAAAACATTCATCCTCACATCTTGGAAAACAAAACGATGGTTATCAGGTGCAGGTACAACGCATCTGTTCGTGCCGTCTGTATGCCACCAGTTTTGCAGAAAGACCCCTGATGGAGCCAAGAGACAGGGAGGCCGTCGTCTCACGAGAGGACGACCCCGGCTCGTGCTCCGAGAAGAAATTTTCGCTTGGAGTAGACGGCCTCGATCCCGTGCGGCGGGAGGGAGCAAGGATGGCTCCAATCTTCAGCGCCAAACTGCTCCTTTCTCATCTCGTTCCCTGGCTGCCGAAAGCACGCCGAGGACCTCTGACCAGCCGTGATCCGCACGCTGGCGAGATCCGCCTGGCTGCTGCGAGCCGCGCACCACGCCGGCGAGCTCTGCCGCAAGCTTCGCGTGGGCGACCTCCGCCCCACCGCCGAGAGCCACGCAGTTGAGGAGGCGTTGAAGAAGAGAAGTGTTTTTTTGCAGTTGAAGTTGACTAGTCGAGTATTCAAAGGATAAGCATGTGCAGCGCAGTACATACTACTGCATTAGGAGGAACATGTGACGTGCAGAGAGTGCCGTACAGCTTTTTCAGTTTCTACAGACTACAGTGGAGAGAGCAAACAACATGTACTAGGAGTAGTAGGCTAGTGTGTGTTTGCAATTTTCTTCTGAAAAGTGGAGAGTTTGCATTCTGTATGCAGTGCAATTTAACTGTTACTACGTAGTCGTATTATGTTTTATTTGATTTATGAAAATTTTGATCTATTATGTTTTATATTAATATATCATTTATATTTATGATTCCAAAAAATATTATAACCATGATCATCTTATTTATGATGGATCTTTTTATTATCGACAAGCAACACAATGGTTACATGAATCATATTCATGCTTGATCATGGCTACAAACAAGTATTAAAGAATTAACGGACAGATAAACAGACAACCCATTGTATGCGCTGCCTATTTAGCCATCTGTATAGGATGTGACATCATTATACAGACAACAAGCTGTCCATGGGTTGTACATGCCCTGAGCTCGCCACCTCCCTTCTTCGTCTTCTCCCATAGCCTCGTCCCAGCACACCCGGATCCCAACAAGTCGCCCCCAGCACACCACGATCTAGGTACATCGTCCTCAGCATGAGTTCTCCGCCGGATCCCAGTCCTCCATTTTGTGTCTCCATGGCCCACGAGCCCAAAGGACAGACCGACCGATGGCCCGTCGCCGCCATCAACCTTGTCCTGTCCACGCCTCCGCCGCCGCCGCTGCCACTGCCAAAGAAGCAGACACCATGGTCCGTAGCTTGTCTCGGATCTTGGACGGGGACGACGACGAGGAGGCTTCTGCAGAGGAGTTGATTGATCTCGCCGGTTCCTAACCGAACGAAGGAAACTTGACTGCTGATGCTTGTAATGCAGCTGCCGGTGGTTGCTCTGGCGGCCAATGGTTCCGAGCAGAACGAACGAAGGAACAATGGCATGACGTGCCTGCTGCGGCGGCTAGTGGTTGCTGTGGCAGTTCAGGTGCAGTTTTTGTTAGCAACACTGCATACCGGAAGTTGGAGCATGTGACAGAACCATCCAATTTATAAAAGATCAAGTATGGCTATCCCCGCTAACACATTAACACGCGCATACTTTCACTTATATAAACCCGGTAGTCTGCCGAGTGTCACGAAGGACCTCGGTAAATCAACATCACAACCAAGATCGCATGATTAAGCAAATACACATCACATACGTAGAGTTGCAGCGGAATTAATATAACAAATGGGTTCACAAATAATAGCACAAGTTTGGGTTTCAAAACCAATTTGTGAAAACAACATAGCTTTCAAATGATTACATTAATATAAGTTCCAAATACATTGCAAGCATAAGTGACATCCTCAGATAAAAGCATATAGATGAGAAATAAATATAGAGTCACCGAACCCACCGGCGGTTAGCCACCATCTTTAGCAGGTCAAGAACTTCACCTGCAACATGGTGGGATAAACTCTAAGTACTCGAATATACTCAACTGGACTTACCCGTCATAAACCAAAAATAAAGTGACATCAAGGAGTATGCAAGGCTTTATAAGTGGAGGTAGCTTAACAACATTTTGCATAAAAAGCGATTAACTCAATTATACAATTATAATTATGTCATCAAGTTAATTATAACTATCCATCTCTAGATTAGCAACTATCCTATGCCAAACATGTGATATATCATTTTAAGAGCATACAATAGTAACCATAGCATGTGTAGTAATTCCATATTTATCCGAACCATCAACTTCCATAATACAATTACTACGATGTTGGGGCTAGCCAAGTTTCTCACTATCCGGAAGAGACGGCGATTTGAATCGATTTCAACCAGCTAGGAATTTATTCCTAACACAAACCCACACTTTCCCCGTCGGGGTCGCGTCGGGTCACCTTTGATACAACTCAGGTACACATTTTGCGGGTTCATAGAGCGTTGCGCAATCAGGGACTAATGGTAGCCAGGTCGCTCAAGCCATGCCTACCCATGGTCCTGGACCAGGTCGCTCAGGTCATGCTTTCCCACGGTCTATTGATCCGCTCCCCGCAGAGGGCACACAACAGAACGACGCCCGACCTGAGTTGAGCTACTCGGCTTTGCGGTCGAAACAAGTTATCTGGCCAGCTAAGTGATAGGCATGCGTTCAATCTTGTCAAACAGCACCAACAATGGTACGGTCCTTAATCGGCACAGACGGAATCATATGAGTCAACCTACGCATAGACTCCGCCCGGTCTCGATTTACATTACCCCATGGTTCTTTTCCACGATAGCAAATATAGCCAACCGTGCTTCGGTATCCACCTATATCTCGCAGGTGATAGGAAATCACCCGACTTCTACCGGTCTAAGCAGGGCTAAGCATATATTCGATCCTGGACCTACACAGGGTTAAAGAGATATTTATCTAGACAAGGTAGTTCCATGCATCAAGTGGTTCCAACCAACTCTTATAACCTAATCCATCAATCATAAAGGACTCAAGTAATATTTTGTAAAACACTAGGAGACTTAGAATGCTCCGGGGCTTGCCTGGAATCCAACACTAGGTCAGTGTTTGTTAGACGACACTCGCTTGGCGAGTATCCCCCATCTCGGCACTTGTCCAGACCTTCCACCTTCGGAATAGGTCCACCATACACCGTTTTCGGGTTCGGCTCCAACATCACGGCCTTCACGTGGTTCATATAGCGTACCTAGATGAGATACAAGATGCAAGTGCATGAATATGAAGAATGGTAATATGAGATACATCACATAATAGCATTCAATGCAAACATAAGATCATGCAAGACATAGACACCTAGAGTTATTTAACTAAACATCACCCAACCTATTATAAAGGGATAGCAAGCATATTAGGTATGGCACACAATGGAACTTAAGTTCAGATATTGCAACCATACATTGATCAAGAACTAATCAACATGTTTAGCCAAAACAAGAGCAAGCTAAAGCAATCACTTAGCACATGTATAGAAATCTGGACAGTAGCGCAGTAGTCACTTGTTTTATCTATAACTGGAGATCCCGACATCCAAACAAGGTGATCCTAGACTTTCTAGAAACATTATTAAATTATCTAAAACATATTTATAACATCACAAGTTGATTCTACCATTAACAAGGTCAATCAAGCACAATTGAGTACCTCTGTCCAGGCTTGGACAGATTGTAGCATACAACTTCGCAAGCTTATAACTGGAGCTCTACAACACCAAAATGGGTGATCTTTAACAATTTGGAAAGCTCATGAAAAGCACTATACTTCTTCTATTATCTCCAAGACATGATTCAAAGCGTAGCTAAGTCAAACATCACAATCATTCAGATCTGTACAGAGAGCATGCAAAATCTAACAATGAACTTACAAAATCTATAGCTCCTAAATTATCAGGCCTATGGTCATGAAATTTGAACACAAGCAATATTATGAAATTATCTACAACTTTGGTATTTACTACAACCACAGCAAACATCATTTCCACCATGAAAATAATTGGACAAACAAAACTGCACATGCAGCCCAAATAGCGGTGGTACAGAAAACTGATAGGAACTTCAGAGAAGCATAACTGGAGTTCTAGACCTCCAACAAACATGAATCATAACTTTTTGAAAAGATTATAAAGTTACCTACAACTTTATTATTATCATCTTAATATGATTTTACAGTTAACAAGGTCAATTAATCCAATGAATGCATCTCTATCCAAAACATGGACATAATCTAACATACCAATTTAAACAGCTATAACTGGAGTTATACAAGTCCAATAAATGTGGTTCAAGACTTTTTAGAAATATTAGCAAATTATAAACAACTTTGTTATAAACACCTAAAGCTAATTATACTATTAAAAAGTCCCTATAGTACCAACAAGAAAACCCTGTCTGGGTTTGGGCAGAAACAGCCACAGAGATTTAAGCAACTATAACTCAAGATCTACTTAACCAAAAATCATGATATTTAGCTTTTTAAAAATCTTAAGAAAATTATTACAACTCATGTATTGTCATGAAGTCATGATTCATAACTTAACTAAGCCAATTAATTCAAACGTGCAGGACTGTTCAGAATAGGAGCAAAGCAACGTAGGGCATTTGTTATTTTTATAACTCTTAAACCATCAAGCCTAAAATCCTGAAAAGTTTACCAGACATCAAACATCACATTGTCAACACTCCATAAAAAGTTCACATTTATTTAAGCACAACAACTGCAGATATGAAAAAGACAAGACACAACTAGTATTAAAAACCTAACTGCATAAATCTATTTTCACAGCAAAATATTTAAACCAAAACATGCCATATTATAGATATACTGCGTAGATAATTTCATAAAGATTTCAAAAAGTCCTCATTTACTATTTTAAGATTTTTCTACTAATTACTATGAATTTTTTAAGATGATCATTCAAATCTGCAAGAATCAAATAAAAGGACTGTAAATCTTGCATCGGGCTCCATGCAGAAAACATAAATCAAACACGAACAAACGGATCCCTTCTGGCACTATTTATCTGAGTCACTGTCTATTCACTTAACCTCCTCCCTTTATTCAAATTTCTGCGCGAAGTCCCTAGCGTCACCCAGAACAGACGAGGTGGCCGGGAACGGCGACTCCGGCCGGTGAGGCTCCTCCCCAGCGGCGAGCGGCGGTGTCATGGCCAAAGGGGGCCTGCGCTAACCCATAGGCGGCCGGCCACAAAAGCCAGTGGCTCGAGCCCGCCTGAACTGGCGACGACAGCGCTCTGGCGGCCTGAAGAGACGGCGGAGAGGCGAGGGAGGACGTACAATCCCGCGCGCATCCTGTGGAGAGCTCTGTGCAGGCGCAGTAGGGTTGTAGGAGAGGGAGCAGCGGAGGCACGGGAGCTCGGTGGCGGTGGCCATGGTGGCTCCGCTCTGGTGCGGCCAGAGCGCGAGTGAGAGCCAGGGCGAGCGCGAGAGGGAGTGAAGAGTGAGTGAGTGATGCCGGGGCAGCTTGGGCGTTCGCTTTTGGAGGCGCAGGAAGCAGGGCGGCGTGTGGCAATGGAGGTGGGTGCACTGCGGTGCATGGCTGCCATGACCCCTTTCATCGAACACGTGGTGTGCGTCACTCTGCCCTCCTTGGAGTCCGTTTTTGGGCCAGCTCTGCTCCGAACTAGGCTATGAGACACGAAGCAAAATTGTTCCACTTCTGATGCTCTACAAACTTCATTAAGGGGTCACAACCATTGGGGCAGTATATTAGCAGTTAATGACACTCCAAGATGGCATTGTCAATGCATTAACGACAATTAACAAACTCCAAAAATTGATGGTCACAATGAAGTCAACTGAGTGCCATATTTATACATGCTCTTCTCCATGAGCTTAGCTCCAACTTTTATTTTGAGACCCCATCACATTGCTTAACAAAATCACGAGAACGCGGGATACCAATGTCGACGACGATGAATTCCAGACTTAGAAAAATTCTAAGTACCAAAAACAGCTTCCGATTCAAAGTTTGAGCCTCGATTTGACTTAGTTCCAAGTTGATTTGACTCTTGGTCCAAAAACAAAGTTTGTTGTACTCCACTCAAAATTCAACTTTGATTTAAGGTGCAACTCCATGCAAGCAATGTAAGTGATTGGTCAACATAGGTCAAACTAGCATCACGGTAAAGCTTAAATCAGAGTTTTAGACCGATTGAGGCATTTTCTTGACCTTTGCTCAACACGAACCCTTCATGACTTTTGTTGTAGAGTTCAATTAGAGTCATTTGGGCAAGGTAGCAAGGTTTGGTTGATGACCTATAATTCCATTCACTTAGTAGCGCAATCCAAGAAAGATTATAACTTATCATTTCATATGACTTCTTGATTCCAAACTTCATGAAACTTTTTCACTGGTCAAGATGGATGCATGTTGATGTAATGTATATGGAATGAGCATGTTTAACCTTACTCTTGCATAATCTTAACAAGGGTCCACATGTAAGCAAAGGTGCATTGTCCAAGTGTAAGTTGAAGCTCACTCTTGTAGATTCGATCTTGACACCTTCATCACCACTTAACATGTCATGTTTGAGCTCAAACCCATTGCTTAACTGGTGACAAACACCTAGGGTGTTACAGCCCCCCCCCTTACCGGAATCTTGCCCCGAGATTCGGTGCGAAAGACTTTTTAGGGAAGAGAAGCATGTTATCCAATTTCCAATAGCAGTGATAGCCTTAGGCTACTTAACTTTGGTGTATCAGAGAGGCTAATTTGGTCAAGACACTTTCTAATACTTGCTTTTCATAGTAAGTTTTGTCTGAAGAATTTCCTTCATTGGCTTCCATGAAGCATTATTACTTTGGGAGAAATCCAAGACAGCACAATACTTTGTTCTTAGGATACAGAGAGTACTACGGAGCATAAACTAATTACCCATAATCTCTATTTTTCCTAGTAAATATAGCATGGACCATGAGAACCTTTCATTTGACTGCACACTTCTAAAAACTACTCATTACAATGGTTCCATGTTCATTCGCAAAGTTCAAAAAGTAGTCCTCTACCAAAGTAGCTTGAGTACAACCTTTCATAAGGGATGAGAATGCAGACGGGGTAAGCATTCTTTGTGGCAGTGAGAAACCGAGCAACCAATAGACAATGTCTGTGCCGGTCGTAACCGTTCGATCACTCAAATGCCAACCGATGGAAACCACATAACGTTCCATGTGTGTAGTTCTCATTCTCTAATGATAACACTATATTATCTAAGTCTGTTGAGTAAGCGGTGAATGTAGTAGCTGACTCTGTTAACTCAGCGTTTTCGACGATCATTAATTAGGGAATCCTTGTATCTAAGCGGCAATAGTTATCTGGGTTGAATCTGAGGCAACCTCTTGGGAAAAACACATTGAAGGTACTCAAGGACAAGTCCGCCTTAGAAATCCTTGCTGAGGAATGATGGTAGCGAGGCCTGGAGGTCAACGAAAGTTGCAAGTATACACCGACTGGAAAACAGTACACTACAAAGCAGGTTGAGCATAATTTGCCTTCATGGTGAAGTGGCGCAGTAAGTTGGGTTGACTTGTACTGTAGCAAAACTAGTTTTGTTGAACTACATTGAACATTGAAGCTTCCTTCCTAATGTCAATCAACAACTCATAAGTAAAATCCAAAATCTGTTGTTTGACACTTTTCGAATTGTTCTCGACTCGCAAGGAAACAAATTGACTTGTAGAACACCTTGACTGCTCCAGCATTGTTGACATGAGAGGGCAAAAGCGAGGCAAAAAGGGGTGCTAGGAGTCTTCTCTAGGGCATCTAAAGTATTAGCAATCATCACATTACCAACATGACTTGAGCTACAACACAACCTACTAATATGAGGGATGCAAGTAGTCAATAGAGAAATCACAGATTCTGTACCTCTCGATAATCAGTTCATATCTTGTAAACTACTGCTCCATTGTGTACAAATTTTGGTAGGCATTTATATCCAAGAGTCCTTTATCCACTGGCCAAAATTCAGCTCAAACGGACACCATTCGACTATCCAAACAAATCATCTACCAAAACTGCTTGGTTCTGAAATTTTGGGACCGAACTGTCAAAACATTTCTCAAATCCGATGCTTTACTCAACCAATCCTCAAACCAACTTAAGACATCGGAGTACCTTAAGTGAGGAATGAGATCACCAAGTTTGGTGTGAATTCAACCAGATTTGAGCCACTAATCACTGGCTTAAGATAACTAGTGGAGCGCCATAAAACCTTGACAGATTTCCTGCCCTTCTTTTTCTTTGCTTCACGCATTGTGGAGTGGGTTCTGCATTCTCCCTAATTCTCTTTTTATGGCAGCGGTAGCTTTCTCGCTAAGGATGGAGGCTAGGGTTTTCCTCATATGCTTCCTAGGGAACAACTTCAAGCGTTGGTTTAGACACCAACTCGACAATACACAAGCATTGAACTGGTGGAGTGTTCTTGCAGGGCACAATGCATACTTCACGTGGAGTGATAGTCCTACAAAGATAAGGGAACGCCTCTGATTATCCTTTTGTGACTCATCCAATAAGATCCGAAATAATCCTTTGATAGCACCATATACATAATGATGCTGAACGAAACTAGGGACGTGTTTTCTCTAGGTCTTTACTTACCTGATATAGCATCCTGCACTATCTGTGTGATTATCCAAGATGGAATTGACTTGACGACATAGGGCTTGGAGAAGAAAGCAGTACTGGCATCGCCGACCGGCTTTGTTGTTTCTTTGCTTAATATTGTTCTATGAGATCTGGCCTTCATAGTTACCAAGGAGTCATTATCTAGCTAGAGATTAATCTTCCCACTGGTAACTAATTAGTTGTCTCTGAACACTTAAAAGGATTCAAATCTTCACTCTTGATAATAAGAATTGGGGTCGAAGCATAATAGATGGTCGCCATTGAAGTCAGCAGAAAGGGGTTACACCGAAGAAGGTCGGTTTGTCTACATGATCCTTATGCACCTAAAGATTGAGAACTTGGACAAGAAACTCATAAGTACCAGGTGACCTATTACAGCACATAACATCCTGGTCCGACTGATAACTTGTTCAACCTTAAGTGTGGTGCAACTTTCTGATCCAACGAGAATAACATAAGTTGCTCACTAGATGATCGACATCATTACAGGGACAGTCAAGTAGAGTCACTTGTCTACTACCTCTTGCAGTCTGTTAATATTCGTATCAGTGACCTGCTTCTCAAAGTTTATCCTTTGGATAGTTCTAGAAGGAAGTCCTATTGCATCTAGTTTGATAGACAGATATTTTGACACGATAAGGAGAGATAACCAAGGAGGAGCTCATGTGAAAATAACACATCAGTATAGTTCTAGAATGGATCAGGACTAGAAACCTCAATACCAGCGCATGCCGAGCATCACAACCTTGTGTCGCGCGCCACAGGAGGCTCTTGGTTTCATCGCGGCACCGTAGTTCGCTAATCGTGGCACCATTACTGAACATACAACCCACAAGAACTTTCACGTGGCACAAATTTGGTTGCATAGGAGCAAGCACAATGAGAAGGAGGGATAGCAAACAAAGGTAGTCACAAGGTTAGGAGTCAACAAGGAGGTGATCCAAAGATCAAAACACAGCGCAAGAGAACATAGCCTAAATGCTGAAGACAACTGAGCAGGGGACTCTTGCCGAATTTCCATATACGCCTTGTGTCCACCAAGGTAATTACTAGATAAAGATTAACATTAGACTTGGTCTTGCCAAGCAGCAACATGAGATCAAGATTGATAAACATCCAGAGACTTGAAAGAGTTGGACACAAAACAAACGAGATTCGAGGGACAGAGCCAAAGCACTGACTAGGGATTCAGCTGATAAAGCGACGACATGATCTATGAGGAAAAGGTTCCAAAGTAGGGTAGATAGCGATTAGCGTTGCACCAGATTGTCTGTAGGAGAAGGAACAATAAGGTCCAACAAGGATTTTCGAGCAGGGTCCTCCCACATAGGAGCGGGACAACCACGACACATGCAAGCATTCAAGGGAACTAAGCTTGGGCCTAAGGTCAAGCAAAGGCATGAATAAAGATCTTCGTAGCGCAACGTTCAAGGGCTGGCAACCACATATATAGGCTCAGGCTCCTAAGAGAGAACTTAATTGGAGATGACAACCATGAGATTACCAAAACTTGGACGTTGTTCTAGGATAGCGCTCTTCAACACTCATATGCTTACCGAGGACAAAAGAGTGACAGCTACGGCACTACCTAGATAATGAGCATCCACACATACATCATGTCCTTAAATGAGCATTTCGAAACACTCTATCCAATTAGCTTAAGCGACTATTACTAATCACAAAGCTCGCACATAACAAGCAGTCTCCTACAGCAACACCACTACACATAAACATGCGAAACATGGTGGTAAGGTACTGTTATCTTTTATTTCCTTTTTACTGAGCAGGTGGATATCTCTACAAAACAAGTTTTACTACCTTAAGCAATTTAGCTTTCAAAAGGGTGAAATTTTTGCTAACTATTAACTTGTCATCTATTTCCTTTGGAAGCAAACATACAAGGCAAAGCTAATCACACACTATCTTCAAGCATAGCCATTCAAGCAGCATGGGACAAGACATTTTGTCTAGCTTCACACAAGATAGTAACATCACATTGATCACAAGTTACTTAGTATTAGAACAAAGCAAGGGAAGCATATTTATGCACAAGCACAATCATGATGCATGCTCGTCCTATTCGTCCTCACAAAATTGCCAGCCTAAGGCGTCAATCACATTCTATGTCGGTGGCATAACACGTACTCTCTCGATATATGGCTAGTCATCAGCTACATTCAATCTACGCATTCGTGGTTAGCATACATGCAGGCAAATTCATTGCAGCCCATCCCCACAAGAGATAAATAAGCACATAATGAAAGTAGTAAACTAAGATACTCTCCATATATACATCCCCAGATATATATACTTCGGTATCCATAGCTACCCGATAGATATACCCACAATTAAGTACCTTCATATATACATGTGTGTGACTTGTAAATATTCCAGTAACCACAGCTAACTCTCCCCTATAGGTTTGAGGACTTTTAGCCGTTGGGCAGGGACCTTTAGTCCCGGTTGGAGACACCAACCGGGACTAAAGGTCTCTCTAGTCCCGGGCGCAAAAAATGCCGGGACTAGAGCCCATTTTTGCATCGGATAAAAGGTCTGTTTTCTACTAGTGCTAGACCGATCGTTGGACGGTTATGCTCTAACAACTCACACTTACCTGGGCGTAGAGGTAATTGATCCATACATTACCATTCAAGTGAACGGCATCCATACAATAACACGTCGTATGGACGACGAAAGTAAAAACCCCTCATGCTAGTACTTAGATAACCACCTAATAGTCCTTAACTAGGCATAAAGGAGGATGTCGCTAGCATAGTTTTGTAAATAAGTTTTGACAATTTGCCTGTAGCTAAAGTTTTAGTCAAAATAGGCTTTTTAAAACCAAAAGTTTGTTTTTAAAACTATATACATGACAGTATTATGCTTAATCTTGCTCTGATACCAGCTGTGACAGAACCGCCCAATTTATACAAGATCAAGTATGGCTGTCCCCGCTAACACGTTGACACGCGCATACTTTCACTTATATAAACCCGGTAGTCTGCCGAGTGTCACGAAGGACCTCGGTAAATCAACATCACAACTAAGATCACGTGATTAAGCAAATACACATCACATACATAGAGTTGCAGCGGAATTAACGGCAGCTAGGTCGCTCAAGCCATGCCTGGCCACGGTCTCGGACTAGGTCGCTCAGGTCATGCTTGCCCACGGTCTATTGATCCGCTCCACGCAGAGGGCACACAACAGAACGAGGTCCGCCTGAGTTGAGCTACTTGGCTTTGCGGTCAGAACAAGTTATTCGGCCAGCTAAGTGATAGGCATGCGTTCAATCTTGTCAAACAGCGCCAACAATGGTATGGTCCTTAATCGGCACAGACGGAATCACATGAGTCAACCTACGCATAGACTCCGCCCGGCCTTGATTTATATTACCCCATGGTTCTTTTCCACCATAGCAAATATAGCCAACCGTGCTTTGGTATCCACCTATATCTCGTAGGTGACAGGAAATCACCCGACTTATAGCGGTCTTAGCAGGGCTAAGCATATATTCGATCCTGGACCTACACAGGGTTAAAGGGATATTTATCTGGACAAGATAGTTCTATGCATCAAGTGGTTCCAACCAACTCTTATAACCTAATGCATCAATCATAAAGGACTCAAGTAATATTTTGTAAAACACTGGGAGACTTAGAATGCTCCGGGGCTTGCCTGGAATCCAACACTAGGTCAGTGTTTGTTAGACGACACTCTCTTGGCGAGTATCCCCCATCTCGGCACTTGTCTAGTCCTTCCACCTTCGGAATAGGTCCACCATACACCGTCTTCGGGTTCAGCTCCAACATCACGGCCTTCATGTGGTTCATCTAGCGTACCTAGATGAGATGCAAGATGCAAGTGCATAAATATGAAGAATGAAAATATGAGATGCATCACATAATAGCATTCATTGCAAACATAAGATCAAGCAAGATATAGACACCTAGAGTTATTTAACTAAACATCACCCAACCTATTATAAAGGGATAGCAAGCATATTAGGTATGGCACACAATGGAACTTAAGTTCAGATATTACACCCATGCATTGATCAAGAACTAATCAATATGTTTAGCCAAAACAAGAGCAAGCTAAAGCAATCACTTAGCACATGTATAGAAATCTAGACAGCAGCACAGTAGTCACTTGTTTTATCTATAACTGGAGATCCAGACATCTAAAGAAGGTGATCCTAGACTTTATAGAAATATTATTAAATTATCTAAAAAATATTTATTAACATCACAAGTTGATTCTACCATTAACAAGGTCAATCAAGCACAATTGAGTACCTCTATCTAGGCTTGGACAGATTGTAGCATGCAACTTCGCAAGCTTATAACTGGAGCTCTACAACACCAAAAGGGGTGATCTTTAACAATTTGGAAAGCTCATGAAAAGCACTATACTTCTTCTATTATCTCCAAGACATGATTCAAAGCTTAGCTAAGTCAAACATCACAATCATTCAGATTTGTACGGAGAACATGCAAAATCTGACAATGAACTTACAAAATCTATAGCTCCTAAATTATCTGGCCTATGGTCATGAAATTTGAACACAAGCAATATTAAGAATTTAGCTACAACTTTGGTATTCACTACAACCACAGCAAACATCATTTACACCACGAAAATAATTGCACAAGCAAGCCCAAACAGCGGTGGTACAAAAAACTGATATGAACTTCAGAGAAGCATAACTGGAGTTCTAGACCTCCAACAAACATGAATCATAACTTTTTGAAAATCTTATAAAGTTACCTACAACTTTCTTATTCTCATCTTAATATGATTTTACAGTTAACAAGGTCAATTAATCCAATGAATGCATCTCTATCCAAAATATGGACAGAATTTGACATACCACTTTAAACAGCTATAACTGGAGTTATACATGTCCAATAAATGTGGTCCAAGACTTTTTAGAAATCTTAGCAAATTCTAAACAACTTTGTTATAAACACCTAAAGCGAATTATACAATTAAAAAGTCCCCACAGTACCAACAAGGAAACCCTATCTGGGTTTGGGCAGAAACAGCCACAGAGATTTAAGCAACTATAACTCAAGATCTACTTAACCAAAAATCATGATATTTAGGTTTTTGAAAAGATTAAGAAAATTATTACAACTCATGTATTGTCATGAAGTCATGATTCATAACGTAACTAAGCCAATTAATTCAAACGTGCAGGACTGTTCAGAATAGGAGCAAAGCAACATAGGGCATTTGTTATTTTTATAACTCTTAAACTGTCAAGCCTAAAATCCTAAAATTTTTACCAGACATCAAACATCACATTTTCAGACCTCCGTAAAAATTTCACATTTATTTGAGCACAACAACTGCAGTTATGAAAAAGACAAGACACAACTAGTATTAAAAACCTAACTGCATAAATCTATTTTTACAGCAAAATATTTAAACGAAAACGTGCCATATTATAGATCTACTACATAGATAATTTCATAAAGATTCCAAAAAGTCCTCATTTACTATTTTAAGATTTTTTTACTAATTACTATGAATTTTCAAAGATGATCATTCAAATCTGCAAGAATCAAATAAAAGGACTGTAAATCTTGCATCGGGCTCCCTGTAGAAAACATAAATCAAACACGAACAAACGGATCCTTTCTGGCACTATTCATCTAAGTCACTGTCTATTCACTTAACCACCTCCCTTTATTCAAATTTCTACGCGAAGTCCCTGGCGTCACTCAGAGCAGAGGAGGTGGCCGGGAACGGCGACTCCGGCCAGTGGAGCTCCTCCACGGCGGTGAGTGGTGGTGTCACGGCCAAAAGGGGCCTGCGCTAACCCGCTGAGGGGCACAACCCAGATGGAGAGAGCCCACAGGCAGCCGGCCACAGAAGCCGGTGGCTCGAGCCCGCCTAAACTGGCGGCGACAATTAACAAACTCCAAAAATTAACGACAATTAATTGATGGTGACAATGCATTAACGACAATGCATTAACGACAATTAACAAACTCCAAAAATTGATGGTGACAATGAAGTCAACTGAGTGCCATATTTATACATGCTCTTCTCCATGAACTTAGCTCCAACTTTTATTTTGAGACCCCATCACATTACTTAACAAAATCACGAGAACGCGAGATGCCAATGTCGACGACGATGAATTCCAGACTTAGAAAAATTCTAAGTACCAAAAACAGCTGCCGATTCAAAGTTTGAGCCTCGATTTGACTTAGTTCCAAGTTGATCTGACTCTTGGTCCAAAAACAAAGTTTGTTCTACTCCACTCAAACTTCAACTTTGATTTAAGGTGCAACTCCATGCAAGCAATGTAAGTGATTGGTCAACATATGTCAAACTAGCATCACGGTAAAGCTTAAATCAGAGTTTTAGACCGATTGGGGTATTTTCTTGACCTTTGCTCAACACGAACCCTTCATGACTTTTGTTGTAGAGTTCAATTAGAGTCATTTGGGAAAGGTATCAATGTTTGGTTGATGACCTATAATTCCATTCACTTAGTAGCGCAATCCAAGAAAGATTATAACTTATCATTTCATGTGACTTCTTGATTCCAAACTTCATGAAACTTTTTCACTGGTCAAGATGGATGCATGTTGATGTAATGTATATGGAATGAGCATGTATAACCTTACTCTTGCATAATCTTAACTAGGGTCCACATGTCAGCAAAGGTGCATTGTCCAAGTTTAAGTTAAAGCTCACTCTTGTTGATTTGATCTTGACACCTTCATCACCACTTAACATGTCATGTTTGAGCTCAAACCCATTGCTTAACTGGTGACAAACACCTAGGGTGTTACAGAGTGGTAGGTTTGCGTCACGGCCATCGACATAGAGACGGTGGTCGTCGTGCTTCTGGTTCTACAAACAAGTGGCAGTGCGCGCTGGTCCTAGGGTGATTTGGAGTGCAGCGGAAGAAGCGTTGATCAAGCAGCCAAACGCCATTTTACAGGTGAAAACAAAATCGGTGGTATTCTTGTGCGCAGAGAATTACAAGAGGAACCTATTTGCAAGCGTGAAAAGTTACGTAGCAGCCAAACAGGTAGGGTTGTTTTGCCAGTGTATGCCCTACTGCACGCTGGGCTCCACACGTCATGCAGTACCCACGCTCTGTATGCCCTACTGCAAGCTGGGCTCGCTCCACACGTCATGCATGACCCAGGCTCAAAACCATGCCTCTTGTTGTTTTGTCGGGAATCCTACCGTTTCGCCGGTACATTGGACAGACACAAACCACACTAGAGCACCGCCAGGTAACAACAGCTATATATCATATAGCCAAAGATCTACGAAAGATTCGATGAATTTTCTTTGTCTGCATGCTGCTTGCATTGGTCAGCATTTCAGGGACACCCTGACACACGAGTGTTGATTTCCAACCTGACACTCGATTGGAAAAAGGACGGAATCGAGTATTTCTTATACCAGGATCACTCGATTGCAAATAAACCAAAATAATTATCGAAATAATACAAAAATATTACACAAACAAAACAAAAAAAATAGCCATATTATTTCTATAAAAGTCAAACTAGAAATTTTTGAAAGAGGAACCAAATAAAACATATAGAAAATAAAAAAATCAAAAAAATATCAGATAACTGTTGAAGTAATTATAATCATTCTCATTTACGAATAATCAATATACACCAATTAAACACAAAATTTACCCCAAAGCAGAAATAGTAAAATATAGTTTAATAAGATGGAATCTGTCCGTACTAAAGGAATAAATCTGCATGCATAGATCCATGCAGGCGGCAAGTGGGCGACATGTGGTCCCGGTAGTTTTCATTGCGTCTAGAAATTTGAGGTGGATGTGAACCACGAGGGTGTGCAGCACGAGGTGGCCCAACGCATGCGGCTGGAACACCCGCGCATGAGTATCGGATGGATACCCTGGCCCCACGCCTAGCTAGAACGCCCGCGCATGAGTACCGCGACAACCTAGGCCCGGTTCACTTCGCAAATTTTTTATTTGAACCCGATGAATAGTACTACTTTTGTTTTATTTGATAAATATTGTCCAATCGTGGATCAACTAGGCTCAAAAGATTCATCTCATCATTTCCAACTAAACTGTGTAATTAGTTATTTTTTTACCTACATTTAATACTCCATGCAAATGGCTAAAAATTGATGTGATTAAGAGAAAGTGAAAAAACTTTGAATTTGGATAGCATCTATACAAAGCCCTAGCCCAACGACCGCTGAGCACCGAGCGCGTGGTATCCTGTTGATAGCCACATCGGACGGGACAGGGAATGGAGCGCGCGGAGCGCCCAAAACTCTTGAATGCCGTGTAGATTTAGGGCGTAACAATTTCGTTTGTATTTAGTAATTAATGTTTAATTATGAACTAATTTGGTTTGAAAGTTTCGTCTCACGATTTCTCATCTAACTGTGCAATTAGTTTTTTTTTCGTTTACATTTAGTACTCCATGCATATGCCGCAAGATTCGATATGACACTTTGGGGTGAAAATTTTTAGAAACTAAACGAGGCCTTAGCGTAATAATAAGGCCGTGCATGTATACATGGTCGTCAAAGGTTCTAGAGTTTCACTACCAAAGAAAGAAAAGATAATCGATCACATCATCATCATCAACCCCCGAAGAAACCCCTGGACCAAAAATCAACCGCTCAGACTTACGATCTGTAAGATTGGCATTCCGACAAAACCTACGCGCCAAAACCTACGAGTTGATTTCCAACCTGACACTCAATATTTCTTATACCCGGATCACTGGATTGCATGACCATTAGATTCAGATTAAAGAAACCAAAATAATTATCGAAATAATACAAAAGTATTACACAAACAAAACAAAAAAAATAGTCAGATTATTTCTATAGAAGTCAAATTAGAAAATTTTGAAAGAGGAACCAAATAAAGCATACAGAAAATAAAAAAATCAAAAAAAAATCAGATAACTGTTCAAGTAATTATAATCATTCTTATTTACAAATAATCAATATACACCAATTAAAAACAAAATTTACACCCAAACAAAAATAGTAAAATATAGTTGAATAAGATGTAATATGTCCGTAGTAAAGGAATAAATCTGCATGCATAGATCCATGCAAGCGGCAAGCGGGCGACATGTGGTCTTGGTAGTTTTCGTTACGTCTAGAAAATTGAGGTGGGTGTGGAGCACGAGGTGGCCCAACTGGAACGCCCGCGCACGAGTACCGCGACAACCTAACCCCATGACCGCCGAGCGCCGAGCGCGTCGTATATACTGTTGACAGCCACATCGGACGGACGGGGAATGGAGCGCGCGGAGCGTCTAAAGCACTCGAGTGTCGTGTAGATTTAGCATAATAATAATGTCGTGCATCTATGCGTGGTGGTGTACCAAAGACAGAAACCTTTGTGCTGGACGACCCTTGCATTTACGCATTGTCGTCAAGCCTTGTATATCATCTTGTACTTCCTCGGTCCACAAAAGAACTCAATTATAGGAACCATGCAGATCAAACTAGGTCATGTTTGACCAAGATTATAATAAATAGTATTAACATTTATGTCTTCAAAATAAATTTATTATAAAACTATATTCTATGGATCAACTAATGATACTTATTTTGTCACATGAGTGTTAGTACTTTTTTATATAATTTTAGTCAAAGTTTAAACTGCTTGTCTCCTCAAAATGCGAGAGTTGTATTTTTTGTGGACAGAGGGAGTACACAACGTTAATTAAGATATGTCTATGGTTTTCGGCTAGGATAGTTTTATCAATTCAGTTTTATTCCATTTATACTCCAATTTTTTTTTCCTTTTTAGAACATTTTAGAAGTTCTATCCATATGTGTTTTGATTGCCAATTCGTACTAGATATATGAAGGTACATTTGGCAGGGTGAAAGCATCTAGGCCTATCGATGAAATCTAATCGGTAGTCTACCGAGGGGTATGCCCACGGTAGTAGATAAATCGGTGGAGGTGCGCATGAGGAAACCGGATGGTGACACATAACGCAAAAGACAACGATTAGACAGGTTCGGACCGTCGGTTTGACGTAATACCCTACGTCCTATGTCTTTGTGGATTGTATTGCGTGTGCTCAGATGAAAACGAGGGGTCCCTACCCGCCTTATATAGCTTGGGGGTAGGGTTACAAATCGGTTATTTCCATTCTGATCGGTTTACAAGATAGGAAGTTATAGATCATACAATATCTATTATATTCGAGCAGATTTCTTAGATCACCGAGGATCTTCACGTTGCCTTGTGAAGCACGTTGTCCTACAGCATACTTCACGTGGCGTTGTCTTGTGAGCTAGGCCTCGACCAATGGCGCGACCTGTGCATAATCTTGTGGGTTAGGCCTCCCCTAGCGGCTCGGCCCATGTGGAACCTTGCGGGTACCGGGGATCATACCCCCACAGCTAGCCCCCGAGCACCTTGCATCCGCTGAGCAACACCATCTTGCGTCCATCTGAGCTATCCAACTTGCAACAACTCATTAGGATCAGTCTTCCGACCAGTTCAAATAGGGGCTGAGCTGTTGAAGCAAGCGTCCGAGCAGTTCGAACGAGCGTCCGAGCTGTCAAAGTGGGTGACCGAGCAGCTCACACAGGCGTCTGACCATCTTAACTAGGCGTCAAGCTCGGACTCACTCGAAGTCGTGGTTTGCCATAAGGATGTAAGGAGCTCAAGTAAAAAATTTGAAGTCTTGGTTGGTGAGGTGTACACCCTTAAGTGCCAATTGCGATGGTCCTGACGACATGGTCATTAGGGCAGAGCATAGGCAAAGACTTAACGAAGTTGAAACACCGTGAAGAAGAAAAAGTACGTGCACCGCAAGGTGCATTGTACACAATATAGCCCCCGAGCCTATTGGAAGATGATGAAGGAATCTTGTAGCAGGGTCAAAGAAAAATATGCCATCCCCATCATTGTCGAAAGATCGAGTAATCAGGGAACCAATACATTCACCGCAAGGTGAAGTGTACACACTTAGTCCCCGAGCCTGCTAGAAGATGATGAAGAAATCTTGTAGCAGGGTCAAGGAAAAATATCTTGGCATAGATGCATAACGAATTCCATTGACCCGGCGCTGAATCTAGAGGTAAGTTTCGTTGTTCTGCATTCAACACGGTTTTGGGAGGGAATGCGGCGGGTGAGGCGCGGTTTTCCAAAATCCCTAGAAGGTAAAGGGTCGGGGGTCGAACCGTTATAAAGTGCCGTAGCCCCGGCACACATTCTTCACCTTGTTTTCGCCTCTTCATCTTCCTCCTTGCCCCCGCACCACATCGCCCGACAACTGCTCCACCATCTTAGCAACCGCGAGCTCATAATATCCCACCATTCCTCAGATTGACGAGATGGCGCCCAAGAGAAGCCATTGCAGCTCGAGCAGGGCATCGCACGAGCTCAATGACATCGAGGAATGGGTGAGCTCCGTCAGCAACGAGGCGACGCTCAACTAGTTGGTGGTGGTCGGCGTGCTGCTGGATAGGGTGATGGCGGGATGGCGTCCTGCTCACGGTGAGAGCTTACCTACCCCCTCGATGATGAATTGGTCATGTTTGAAGATTATTTCTATCGTGGATTTGGCATTCCGATCCATCCGTTCCTCCACGGATTGATTGAGTATTACGCCATTAGTCTTAGCAATCTGACCCAAACTCCATCCTTCATGTTTCTGTCTTCATTCATTTCTGCGAAGCCTATCTTGTCATTCTTCCACGTTTTGATCTCTTCTGCCACTTTTTCTATTTGCAATCTCATGGGGGATCTGGATCTAGGGTTGTGGGTAGTTGCAGCTGCGGGATGGGATGGTTGGGCAGTACATCGCTACCCTGTTTAACACAGACATGAAATATTGGGCACAACGATGGTTCTACATGCCATAGGGGTAAAATTATGTGGCGTGCAACATTGATCAGATTCCCATGAGTAACGCTAGGTGGTCAGAGAGACCTAGTACTAGTGGAATGGAGCAGGTGAGGGAGCTCCTGATGTTGATTGACCGAAGGATAGTAGATGGGGTTATAGTGGCGACGAACTTCACTTTTTGGTGATGTCAGCCCTGCAAGGAGAGGGCACACCCTGCATATGAATTCCAGTGGGATACTGATGGGACCCGAGAGGTGCCTGAGCCAATTGACTGAGAGGAAGTCAAGCGGTGGATTGGGGTGTAGTTCAACCTCACGGGGCGCCGCATGGTTGACGACCAGCAAAGGTCCTTCAGTGATGGGAACCTCCCACTAGAGGTAAGACTCTTTGTATTAGTTTGGCCTAATTCCTTTTTATTGCGATGTACTCATTCATGCTCTTGAAAATCTATGGGCAGGACCGAGCAGCATACTTCTCAGTTATGCCATCGACGGATTTGATGAGGGGTGTTGATGCCCGGCCGAGCAGTCCCTAGTGTCGAGCCAGCTCGGAGGCTGGTAGGGACAGCTTGGATGACAACGACGACGAAGATAGAGGTGAGCGAACATCAGATGTCCGTGAGAAACTTTGGAGGAAGCGGCCCGCTAGCGAGGAGCCGTCCCCGAAGAGAAGGAATACGGTGGGATCGTCCCATCGAGAAGAGCGGACGGTGAACATCAGCGCTCTTGTTCACCCCCAAAGATAGCAAATGGTGGTTTCAAGCTCATCGGATGATGATGGGTTGGCAGCACCACCATCTCCGAGGGACATGACGCCACCATCGGTTGTTCCAGCTGGAGCGGAGACCCACGAGATGCGACGAACGCGAGAAGCCATGGCCATGGTGGTGTTCAAGCGTCATCAGCGGCGATGACAAGTGTGGTGCTAATATCGACAGCCCCAAGATCATAGTTATAGTAACAGCGTAGGCAGCCACCGTAGTCCCTGAGATCATGTGGATGACTCTGGCAGCGGCAGTGGAGATGCCGAGCGGTTCGGGTGGTGGGCCAACGGGTAGCAGGCAGGGCACTGGTTCTGAGCCACGCAACTGGAGTTGCAGTTGTAAGTACCTTATTTACTTGCTATGTTGCTTTGGTATGGTAGTTTGCTTCTTTAACGTATTGTTGCTTGTTGAAGCACAACGGTAGTGACTCTCCCCGCTGACCCAACACAGACAAGAGCAGATCCAGTTGCCCCTACCTCAGAATAATCAACAGCTGCAGGCCCAACCAGCCCTACTACAGGAGAGGCCTCGACAGCTAGACCAGTGTCGCCTGGCAGTGGGTTGCACGATGAGGGCGATCCTAGTGTGGAGGAGATGTGGGGTGCGGCAGCGACATCAAGTGGCCTTGCCGGAGCAAGTATGGAGCCCGCAGGTGATGCGCCAAGCAGTGCTGTAATAGAACCGTCTAATTTATAAGAGCACAAGTACAATAGCAATCACCGAAGCGATCAAACTGTCATACTTGAGCCCATATAAACCCTGTAGTCCGATCACGAAGGATCTCAAACAAACCAACATGCAAACCAAGATCATACATGATTCAACACAACCAGTCACATGTTACATCACAGTTCACAAATAGTTTACAAGTTTCTCACATACATCGGAGTTCACATAGTTATTACAAACCAAGTTTAAATAGTGGAAGCCAAGTAGTTTGACGTCAACATCACACTTAGTTCAAATACATGCTAGTACCACAGTCATTTCCAGCAAAAGCAAAACAGAGGGGATAACTCAGGAGTACCATGCCCCATGGTCTAGTCCTCATCCATGGCAGGATGAAGGTAGTTCTTACAATACCCATGAGACATCTTGTCATCTGCAACAAGAGGGAATAAACCCTAAGTATGAGAATGTACTCAACTAGACTTACCCATCATAAACAATAAATAATATGACACCAAGGAGTATGCAAGGCTTTATCGGTGGAGTTAGCTTGACAACATTTTGCATAAAAGCTTAAGTAACATGACTTAGAGATTTAGTACCTCTAGCATCAATTTGAATACCTATTCAATTAAGCATCTCTAGATTAGTATATGTACTAGAGCAATCACTTGATTAAGCTAACAAGCATTAGTAACCATATCCGGTATAAGAATAATTTAAGCATCATCATAACCATCAAGTTTCCATTAAGTTACTCTACGTTGCCGCTGCTCAGTTAAGTTCTCACTATCCGGGAGAGATGGCGATTCGAATCGATTCCTACCTAGCTAGGGAATTATTCCTAACACAAACCCATACTTCCCCCATTAGGGTCGCATCGAGTCACCTTTGGTACAACTTAGGAACCAACTTCGCGGGTCCGATCAGCGCCACACCCATAGAGATTCTACCAATCTGCTAGGAAGATTGGGAATCGAACCCGCCCTTGGACTCACGCCATTAGCTCTCTGCACATCCATCTGTGCCTGGCCTGAATTGAGCTACTTGGCTTCACGGTCGAAACAATTTATCCGGCCAACTAAGTGCTAGACATGCGTTCAACATGATATGAGGACATACAGCAAATCGGTCCTTAACCGACACAGATGGGGATAAATAGGCACCAAGACCTCCATGCCTTGTGCTTCTCTATCACAATCCTGTTCGGTCCCCTTTTCATTCATCAACACATGGTTATTTCCACGATAGCAATTATAGCTAACCGTGATAAGATATCTACCTATATCTTGCAGGTGACAGGAAATCACCCGACTTCTATCGGACTAAGCAAGGCTAAGCATATATTCGATCCTAGACCTATCAAGGATTCAAGATATATTTGTCTAGACAAGGATAATATATGCAGCAAGTGTTTCCAATCAACTCCTATAACATAATGCATCAAACATAAATGACGCAAGTGATATTTGTAAAAACATAGGAGGCTTATAATGCTCTGTGGCTTGCCTTTCAAGAACGAGGAAGGTTGGTGGTCAGGACACTCTGGGAGATCTTCTACATTGACTCCTCCTTCCACCTGAACTTCCTGCTCCTAGGCTGCCTGCTGCTCCTCCTGATGCTCGGGTTCGAACTCGAGAAGCGTCACTCCTTCTGAGGAACCTATTGCATGCATATGCACAAATGAGTATCTGCAAGGTGTATGAGATGATAAATTGCATATGCCTGATTTTGATTATCCGCAAGGTGTATGATAAGTTTAACATTCATTGGCAAGGTAGATGTATAACTTTCTTCTAATTAATCTTTACTAAGTAGGTGCATATCTCTTCTATAATAGAAGAAACATACACTCACCAAGTTCTAGTAACCTAAGGTAAAGTTGTTCATAATCAGTAAGAGGCTTAGAACCTACAGCTAACAACTAATCTCAATTAGCCTAAGCATCTACACAAGCATCACATAAGACAAACAACTACAATTGACTTAGTCATTTCCTACTGTAAATAGCAGCTACTTATTTTGGCTATATCTAAAGTTCTACTCAACCAAATACTATGATCTTAGACTTTCTTGAAAGATTATAAAATTTCCTACAACTTTCATTTAATCACCAAAAGTTGATTCAACCACTATCCTAGTCAAAATAGGTAAACTTCCTAGGTCTATCCAGAAATTTCTAGAGAATAAGCATTTATGGAGACCAACTTCTAACAGCTACAACTCTAAAACCATTTAGCCTATTTCTATGAAAATTTTACACAAGAAATATAAGTAAGTTATCTACAACTTTGTTATTAACGAGATTCACAGCAAACATCATCTTACCCATGCAATTTACTTAACCACCGAAACTGTCCAAACATTCACTATAATTGAATTATAGAGCAATTAATATTTCACTATATACAAGCAATCAAATTTGGGCACAACCAAGGGTACCAACAGTTCATAGGCATCATACACAGTCTATAAAACATGATGGTCAAGCTTAAATAATTTCTTTAAATGCATTTATTAATCTATTTGGACACTAAGGTGAAATAAGGAAGATATATCAAAAGTGCACCATAAATGCTAAGAAAATTATAGTAGGCTAATTATGTCCCCAAAAGTCTACTGCACAAATTTCATGTCATTTGGATAAGTATAGTCATCTCTACAAAAATGACAAGTTGCATAGGCTCATTTTAGCAAAAAAAATAGTTTAGCCTAGTGAAAAATGTCAAACAATAGATTTCATATTTTTCTTACATTCATCCTAGTACCATAACACTATGTAAAAAATTGCATGGTCATTAGTTATGTATTTTTACTCCATTTATTTTCACTAGAAACTAGCAATTATTTAAGATTAAATAGGAAGATCACATTCCAATTATGCTTATTGTAGGTTTAGTGATTTTCTTAGCTAGAGCATGTCAACACAAGCTCAAAAAATTGGAATCATAATTTTATCTCTTTCCTAGCTCAAGTTATGCATTTTACAAGATTGAAAACAATGTAAAAGCACTTATCTAGCTCAATTAAATTCTCCTAGAAAAACATGCCAAATAGTAGGTTTCATATTTTTATCAAATAGTACACTTTATTATGAATCCAACAAAACTTGATTCACTCAATTTTGACATCTACAACTCTACTTATTAATTTTCAAAGTTTGCTTATATTTCTGAAAAAATAATAAATTCAAATCCAAAATGCAGCCGCTGACACGTGGGACTTGCTAGTCAGTGGGACCCACTGGTTAGTGACACTGAAGTAGGGGAGGTGCTCTGGCCAGCCCTATCTCACCGGCGGTGAGATCACCGGTGACGAGGGTGACACCAACGTGTTCCCCTCATCAAGCCGCGTCAGTTGGTGGTGAAGACATGACCTAGGTTTCACCGGAGATAGCTCGCCGACGGTAATGGCAGACGATGGAGGTAGCGCCGCTGTACGTCGGCATTCTCTGGCCATCACATGCTCTGATGAGGTGCGCTACGACTTCATGGAATCCTAGAGAAGCTATCTAGGGTCGTTAGGCTTCCGGTGAGGCGGCGGTGAGCTCTCACCACGTGCATTTCCGTGCGGTGGGGCACAGAGCACGGTGGTGCTCCCACCTTTCTGGCTAGATGGAGGTAAGAGGTGGGTCTTCTTCATGCCACCCACTAGGTCTAGGGTTACTCAACCTAAGGCATGTGAGAGAGGATGGAGGTAATGGGCCAGTTCGGCAACGGCAAGCTTGAGTGCCACGGCGGCCATGGTAGCCGCGTGTAGAGCGGCGACATGTTTCGACGCAACCAGGTGGTAGCGTCTACATGGATGATGGGTTTAGATGCTAGGACTTACAACGAAGACTAGATGAGGGGGAGAGAGAGAGTGGAGGTGCCCCTGTTATGGCTGGACATGGTGAGCCGAGAGCACGACGGCGCTCCGATGATGGCGCAGTGGCGACGAGGCAAAATGGGGCCTTTCCATGGCACGATGTGAGGTAGTAGTGGTTCGAGGATGTAGAGGTGGAGGTGGTGGATCTGTTGGCACAAGGAATCGAGCGATGGAGCTGCGATGGCGGTGAGTGGGCACAGCGGAGCGACGGTGATGGCACAGCGGCGTGGTGCTCTGCTTTGCTCTAGCGTGGGTGTGGGAGAGCGGGGTGCGAGAGCGAAATGGGGCGAGCAGCAGAGGCGCATGCCTTTTCTTCCTGTGCTGTCCTGATCGGTCGGGCCGACCTTGGTGTACGGCCGCCACGCAGTGTGCCTGGCCTGCCCTGGTTGGCCACTGGCGGCGGGGCGTCCGTGGCCATTAGGCCTGCAATGAGTGACTGACAGCGCAAGTTCATCCACCTCTATCTCCTTATTCGTGGCGAGTTAGCAAAAACTCCATTACTAAAAGTTGTAGATCTACATGTAAAATACAACTTTGCTTTAGGGAGTAACATCTAATTCACCATAGTTTTCAAATTGCAAAGCTTCAAAGTAGGGTACATCGAAACTGAAACTCAGTTCATGTCTAAGTTGAAAATAGTATTTTGTTGATTCTTGTGAGCCCTATTTGACCATGTTAGGCACTGAATCAGCTCCTGGCCCAAAAATAAAAGTTGTTACTCTAGTCAAGTACTACAACTTTTCTTATGGGTGCACTACCATGCAAACATTCTATGCTATAGTTCAACTTAGGTCAAACATGCAACTTGAAAATGATAGATTATACTATAACCATGACTTAGAGGCCAATTTGGTCCAAGTCATGAATACCAAAGTTGTTCCATATGACATTCTAAACATGTTTAGGGTACTCCTAAGGCCCCACAAGCATTTTATACATTGGTCACATGTAAACCCTAGCCTATGTAAAGCATTTAGTGACAAACACATGACATATAAGCAATCATAGAGATAAAATTTGAGATGCTCATGCTCATGGATGAGCAATGGTGCTTGTGCTCATGAAATGCCAATGCCAAATGCATGCTTAACACCTAAGGTGTTACAAGTGCAGCGTGAAGGCCCACCTGTGGTTGCTGAACAAGTGGCGATGATGACAGAGGCAGCGCTTGGACACCCTGTCTGAGCACGGCAGCAGCCGAGGAGGGCACCTGTGCCGATGGCCACCATTGAGGTCAAAGAGATAGTGCGAGAGCCCACCCTGCCTCCCCAACTTCTCTGCATGGTCATTTAGCACGGCGAAGATTTTGAGATGCTGGAGGAGGGGGAGGCGAGCGTGGAAACAAAGAAGCTGAGGGCCAATTTGACGTCAATGATTGGCCATATTGAGGTAAGCTCAAAGAGATCTTTTTTGTCCCTTGAAGAGCACAATCTGTTAATCTGTTTGTCCTCTACAGAATGTGATGAAGGTGTCTAAGCAGCACCGACGACAGCTAGAGGAGATGACTCCAGTACTAGAGGAGAATAAGATTTTGCAAACATCAGTGAACAACCTCCAGGTGTGCCTGCTCTGAGAGCGCCACCACAGGGAGGACCTAGAGGTGAAGGTTCTGGCATTAGGGGAGGAGCATCAGCAAATGGAGGCCGAGGGCCAGTCGATGGTCGAGTAGCTTAGCCGTAGCGCTGATCGGGAAAAAGGTTTGGCTCAGAATTTTGCTTTGCTGTTATTCAATGCTATGACATGTATGTCTGTTGTGCACAGTATTGGAGATGGAGCTCAGCCTGTCCTAGGAAGCCATCAGCCAACTTCTGGAGGCGAAGGAGAAAGCAGAGGAGAGGGCTGAGAAGGCCATTCAAGACCTTTGCCATCAGTGTTTTTATGCAGTTTTAACTTGTGCAGCCTTAGGCATGCATTTAACATATAGCTTTGTCATTTGTAGAATATCGACATCAGTCTAAAGCACAATTCTAAGTGCTCGTGGAGTAGGTAAAGACTCGAGATGATAAGCTAGAGATGATGATCATGGGGATCTAGCCCATGCTAGACTGCATCAGTTTGGAGCATCCTGAGGGAGGATGATTGCCTAGTGATTGTGATGGTAGAGGCAGCGCTTGGACACCCTGTCCGAGCATGACAGTAGCCGAGGAGGGTGCCTATGCCGATGGCCACCATTGAGGTCAAAGAGGTAGTCTGGGAGCCCACCCTGCCTCCCCAACTTCTCCGAATGGTCATTTAGGACAGCGAAGATTTTGAGATGCTGGAGGATGGGGAGGTGAGCGTGGAAACAAAGAAGCTGAGGGCCAATTTGACGTCAATGATTGGCCGTATTGAGGTAAGCTCGAAGAGAACTTTTTTGTCCCTTGAAGAGCATAGTCTGTTAATCCATTTGTCCTCTACAGAATGTGATTAAGGTATCCGAGCAGCGCTGGCGGCAGCTAGAGGAGATGACCCCAGTACTGGAGGAGAATAAGAGTGTGCAAACATCAGTGAACGACCTCTAGGCGTGCCTGCTCCGAGAGAGCCACCATAGGGAGGACATAGAGATGAAGGTTCTGGCATTAGGGGAGGAGCGTCAGCAAATGGAGGCTAAGGGCCAGTCGATGGTTGAGCAGCTTGGCTATAGCACTGATCGAGAAAAAGGTTTGGCTCAGAATTTTGCTTCGCTGTTATTCAATGTTGTGACATGTCTATCTGTTGTGCGCAGTATTAGAGATGGAGCTTGGCCTGTCCTAGAAAGCCATTAGCCAACTTCTGGAGGCGAAGGAGAAAGCAGAGGAGAGGGCTAAGAAGGCCATTCAAGACCTTTGCCGTCAGTGTTTTTATGCAGTTTTAACTTGTGCGGCCTTAGGCATGCGTTTAACATATAGCTTTGTCATTTGCAGAGTATCGACATCAGTGTAAAGCACAATTCTAAGTGCTCATGGAGTAGGTAAAGACTCGAGATGATAAGCTAGAGATGATGATCATGGGGATCCAGCCCATGCTAGACTACGTCGGTTTGGAGCATCCCGAGGGAGGACGATTGCCCAGTGATGGGCCACACCGATCAGTCATGGATCATTGCTGGACGGTGTGGATAGACTTCAAGGAGTTCATGTGCAGTGTGACCCATGGAGCCATCGTCCACGCACTCGCACAACTAAAGTCTCATTACCCTTTAGTGGATCTCCAGCGGGTGGCGATCGGATATGCGCAGGGCATGAACATGGATAAGATCACCAAGCTGGAGGATGACGTAGAGGAGCCGGCAAAGAGGTTGTCCAAAGATGATGAGCTATTTGTTGAGTGGGAGAGCAGTGCTCAGTAGAGTTTTTAGAAAAAAAACTCCTGTTGAATATCTGGCGATGTTTATTGAACAATTGTAGTTACAATATGTTTGTGTTTATATTTGATATAAACCCTCCGAACAGAAGTGTATAGCTGAGTCCCTCGCCTTAACTAGCCTGTTATCCATAATGTGCGGCATAGGGCGGACGCTCATGCACATGCAGGGAGAGGTCAGAGACAGGGTCATGTCTAGAGGCATCCAAGCGTCAACGTGTTTGTTTGGGTATTTGCATGGAACGTAGGTGGCATATCGTCTTTAAGACATTGAGCATAGAATTAGAAGCACTCAGCATGGAGAGAACAATATGGAGAGACATTAGTGTAAAAAACTTTATTGAATACTCAAATATTAATGGTACATATCTTTTGGAGTGAATGCTTCAAGTGTAGAAATGTCTAAGTAGGTCGATGTGCCAAGAATTTTGGACATCTCCCTTGTCCATGTCGCATAGTCTGTAGGAACTTGGTCGGGTGACTGCCTTGATGATGAAGGGGCCTTTTCAAGATGAGGAGAGCTTGTGCATCCCATCTATCTTCTATTTCCTATGGAGTACTAAATCTCCGACCATGAAGAATCGGCCGTTGACATTGTGGTTGTAGTATCTAAGTAGGCCATCGAGGTATTTTGCCGTTCGAACATAGGTGACTAGATGTTCCTCTTCTAGGATGTCTAGTTCAATGAACCAAGCCTGGTCGGAGTTCTCCTCATTGTAGTTCTCCACCCTGGGAGCTCAAAAGGCGACGTCAGCAGGCAGTACGGCCTTAGAGCCAAAAACCATAAATTATGGGGAGGTCCTTAGTCCCCAGACCATAGCCAGTAGTTCCTTGAGCCATTTTCTCAGGCGCTTCTATTCCTTCTCGTAGAGTCATTTCTTTAATGTGTCTAGGACCATGCCATTGGCGCACTCGACTTGGCTGTTGGCCCTTGAGTGTGCCACTAAGACATACTTGACTGAGATGTATCTTTTATCGTAGAAATGCTAGAAGTCACTGCCGGTGAACATGGACCCAAGGTCGGTGATGATGTTGTTCGGTAGACCAAACCGATGGATGAAAGGTCATCTCCAATTGTTGCTAGGACCATGGACTGCTAGGGCTATCTACTTGGTAGGTGGTTTTTCTTCAACAACTTTTTGTTCTTGCTTGATGGAAGGAGCCACAAGGTCCTGGATGAACACTCTGGCTAGAATGTCGGCTTGGGTTGATCCTATCTTTGACAGTTCATCAGCTGCTTGATTATTGGCCTGGACCATGTGGTGGTATTCGATGCCATAGAACTTGTCTTCTAACTTTCTTATCATGGCATAGTAAGCATCCATCTTCTCACTGGTGCAATTCCAGTCTTTGTTGAGCTAATTGATAATGAGTGCGGAGTCGCCATACACCTAGAGGCATTTAATGCTGAACTCGATAGCTATACAAAGACCATGAAGTGTCGCTTCATATTCAACAGTATTGTTGGAAGCTAGGAAGTGTAGGCAGAGGACGTAGCAAAGCTTATCCCTTGATGGTGAGATGAAATATATGCCTGCCCTAGCACCGTTGAGGTTGAGAGACCCATTGAAGTACATGGTCCAATGCGCGGGGTGGTCGACCAGGATAGGAGTCTGCATATCCATCCACTCGGTGATGAAATCGGCGAGTGCTTGCGACTTGATCATTTGGTGGGGCCTAAAATCGATGGTATAGGTGTCGAGCTCGACTGCCCATTTGATGATGCAGCCACTGGCTTCCTTATTGTGGAGAATGTCATCGAGCGGGTACTCCGTGACTACCGCTATGTGGTAGGCATCGAAGTACTAGCAGAGCTTCTGAGATGTGACAAGGATGGCATACAGTAGCTTGTGGACTTGCGGGTAGCGAGTCTTAGACTTGTTTAAGACCTCACTAATGAAGTAGACTAGGCGCTGGACTTTGTATGCATGGCTGGCCTCTTCTCGCTCAACGACGATGGTGGTGCAGACTTACCCGGTTGGTCGCTGTGATATAGATTAGCAGGATCTCATCCTTCTAGGAGGTAGTCATGATTGGAGGTGTGGTGAGGAACCACTTGAGCTCAACAAATGCCTTGTCAGCATCCTCTGACCAGATGAATTTCTCTTGAGCTTTAACTAGCTTGAAGAAGAGGAGTCCCTTTTTGCCTAGGTGGGATATGAAATGACTTAAAGCCGCCATGCACCCTATTAGCTTTTGGACATCTTTGATGCAGGTCGGTGGCTTCATGTTGGTCATCGCCGCTGTCTTCTCTGGGTTGGCTTTGATGCCATAGCGACTAATGTTATTTCCTAGCAGTATACCAGACGGAACACAAAAAATACACATGGTGGGATTTAGCTCTCATCGGTACACATTCAATGCTTTAAAAACTTTAGTGAGGTCAGTGATGGCAGCTTTGTCTGCCTCTAGAGCTCTCTAGATGATCATCATGCTAGGGTTGCGGTCATCATGACAGCGATCACAGTTGTCATGACGGTCATCGCTGCGGCGATCGTGATCGTCATAACATCTATCTTCATGATGAGCGAAGCGGGCAGCCCATTCGGCTTCTTTGGCGTCGGCGTATCTGTTCACTATTTGTATCAGCTCACCGATGGTGGTGGGCCTCTTGCAGTATAGCTTGCCGCAAAGCTGCTCGTGTTGGAGCCCTTTGGTGAAGGCAGCGATGGCCTCGGCATTGGTGATGTTGGGGATTGAGTTTCTTGTCTCCGAGAAGCGCCTGATGAAGTCGCGCAGAGATTCCTCGAAGGACTGATGAAGCTTTTCCAAGTCATACTTGGTGCTAGGCTGCTCGCATGTAGCCATGTAGTTGTCGGAGAAGACTTTCTTGAGGTCATCCCAAGAACAGATGGAGTTCTCCTGCAAGCTATGGAACCAATTATTTGCAAACTGGTTAAGCATGACAGGAAGGTAGTTTGCCATGACGTCCTCATCTCCGCCCATGGCTTTTATGGTAATCCCGTATAGAGTTAGGCACTGAGCGGGGTTGGCCTTTCTATCATAGGTATTGACACCAATGACCTTGAAGCCCACTGGCCATTGGACGGCTCGAAGCCTCTCCATAAAGGTGCAAAGTCTCGATGCGCTGGCGGGGAGAGGTGCTTGGTGAGCAGCAAATCTTTCATGTTCAGCATCGAATCACAAGCGACGCTCCATCTCTGCTTCGTAGCATGTGAACCAACTATTTTCGATGCGGCCACAGGCATCTACACTGACATTAAGGTGATCACGAAGGTCGCGATGAGTGGGCTAATTGACCTCCTGGTTGCGGTTGCCGCCCCGACCTCCCTAGGACTTGGTGGGTAGGTGTCTTGGCATGAATAGGCTTCATAGTTACCCTTGGATCCTCTATAGAGGTAGGGGCCTCCAGCCTTAGGTCAGGGGGTGTCGGCGCCATGATGTTGGCCTCCTACGTCGTGGTGGGAGCAGTGGATACGAGCCGACATAGTGGAGTAAGATGGTGCATCATTCCAGAACTTGTTGACCTAGACTTGTGCAGCTATGATGTGCGCATGGACCTTCTCGACATCCAGAGTGTGAGGGAGTTTGTCGAGCTCGTTGAAAATGACAGCGATATTGGTGCTTGGAGTCTGATAGACTAGCTGGTCGCCAACCATGTCAAATGTCTCTTCTAGATTACATTGATGGTAGGGTAGGCCATGGCCATCTTCGCTGGCCTTAGGGGCCGCTTCTGCTTCTTAGTGACATTGGCGATCGGCATTCTTCACTAGACGAGGATCGCACTCTTTAGCGGTTTCACCCTCCTTGGTAACACTATCATGGCTGATGTGGAAAATCATGCCCCCAAACCCTAGAGGGAAAGTAGGGCAGCTCGACAGGGTCTTGGTCGAGCCCTTAGAAGAATTGTCGCGGCTTTCATCCAAGATCTGGTGAAGAGATTTGGTAAGAAGAAGGGAATCCTCCGAGGGCTAATGAATGGCCACCATGTTGACCACGGCGCGAGCTGACCTAGGTTAGTTGGGTCAATCATGTAGAAGTCGGTGACATGATTGCGTTCGACGTGGTCAGAGAAGAGCTGGTGGATGGCATTCTCATACATAGATCCTACACCCTCCATCCCAAAGGGGTAGGGCCTCGGCAGGTTCTCCATCATGGCTTCATAGTTATCTAAGCGAAGGCTGATGGTGGTAAGTGGTTGGCACCGCACCATGCGCCCTTCTAGAGTAGCCATGATCACCAGATCAGAATCATCCTCCTTGCATGGTGTGACCGAGCAGGTCGCTCGATCGCTGTGGCTTGGTGATCTTGGAGCACAGGAAAATCATCGCTCGCTCTAGATCAATCTAGGACTAAATCTACGATGAGCTAGCATTCTGTTAGGCGATCTGTGATCCGATCGATGGATGCGATCAGGTCATCGTTGCTGATGGATCTCCTGATCCAGCGTGTGGTGCCAAGACTAGAGATGTCATTGCTAGTGTCACCACGATTAGTGCAGGGGGGGTCTTGCACCACCTCCATGATCTCCTTGTTGTCATCAGGGCCAATGACCTAGGTCATGGATCCGATCATGAAGATCTAGCCTGGCTCGATGGGGGCCATGGAGCTTGGGAAGGTGACCATCTGGCTCACCATGGATTTGTCATGCACACCCTCTTCCTAGCATGCCACTATCGACAAAATCTGGTCAGCAGTCTACTAAGGGGTATGCCTATAGTAGTAGATGAATCGGTGGTGGTGCGCATGAGGAAACCAGATGGTGACACAGAACACAAGAGATAATGATTAGATAGGTTCATGCTATCGGCTTGATGTAATACCCTACATCTTGTGTCTTTATGGATTGTATTCCGTGTGCTCAGATGAAAGCGAGGAGGGTCCCTACCCACCTTATATAGCTTGGGGGTAAGGTTACAGATCGGTTATTTCCATTCTGATCGGTTTACAAGATAGGAAGCTATAGATCATACAATATCTATCATATCCAAGCCGATTTTGTAGATCACCGAGGATCTTCACATTGCCTTATGAAGCACGTCGTCCTATGGCATACTTTGTGTTACATTGTCCTACGAGCTGGGCCTCGACCAGTGGTGAGAACCATGCATAGTCTTGTGGGCTAGGCCTCTCCTAGAGGCTCGGCCCACGTGGAGCCTTGCATGTACCGAGGGTCATACCCCCACAAGGCCCCTAGTGGGTTTTGGTGATTAATTATGATGTAAGATTATTGTGACTAACATGTGTTTTGCATAGGCAATTTTTGTTAGGTCATGATAATGGCGAATGTTTGTGCAATCAATGATTTTCATGCCCCTATCGATGGAATTTGTTTCAGTTTTCAAAGGATGGATGACAAGGTTAATAATGGACTAGTTCTAAGTGTCATTAGGTGTTGAGAGACACTTAGAAGTAGTTTAGGACTTTGTTTTTTTCCTTTAGCCGTACTATTAAAGGGGGTATGAACTAGTAGCGTGACCTATGTGAGTCTAATGGTTTAGCCGTGGTGCACACTTGTCAAACTTAGCACTAGGTAGCTCATGGATAGCCCAAAGATCATTTGAGGTCAACTTCATCCACAAAGTATCTCAAATTGGAAGTGAATGGAAGGTTGAATGGTTGACCGGACATTGATGATAATGGGACTGGATGCGTCGGGTCTAGTCAGTGTAGCATAGCACAGAGAAGGGCGCAAAGACCGATCGGATGCTGGAGCAAGGCTAGGACTAGACACACCAATGTGCCTATAGCAGTATTAACTTCAATCTCGAAGGATGACCAGATGCTCGATGGATGTGACCAGACTTTGAATGCTAGTGAGTCTGGTCAAGAACAGAGAGGGTCTAGAGACCTAGTTTTAAGACTGAACACATCCGATGGGTATGGACCAGACTCTGCCTAGAGTCTAGCCACAATAACGGCTCTCTTTGACAAGATGACGCCATATAGCCATTGTCTACTGACCAGACACGTTGGGTCACTTCGACAGGTGCGTCTGATCACTACTGAAAATGCTGAGTTGGACCCCGATGGGTATGTTTTGAAGTGGGGAGTATAAATACTTCTCCCACTCATCCAATTTAGTTCTCTTGCTCATTTGTTCAGCTAAGAAAAACTTTGGAGTTCAAGGGCGTCCAAGAGACTAGTGGGCTAATTGAGATTTGATAATCCAAGATTAAGTACCTCATTAGTGCATAGGGAGCAGCAACTGTGCATCCACCTTCCTCACTAGGCTTGTCATGGTCAGGTGAGAGTTTGTGCTTGTTACTCTTGGTGATCGCCATCACCTAGATAGCTTGGTGGTGATTGGAAGCTTGGTGATCATCTAGTGGAGCATATGGATGACTCAAGTCATGTTGTGAGCGGTTGTGGGCGATTCACCACGATGGAGTGTCAAAGAATCAACATATAGAGAGCACTTGATCCTTGCGTGTATCAAGGGGGAGCTACACCCTTGCGTGGGTGCTCCAATGAGAACTAGTAGAGAGTGGCGACTCTCTAAGGCTTATAGAGTCACCCACTAGGATCCATGAGATTTGCTATCGAGAGATAGATCCACTGAGACGCCTCACGGCGGAGTGGTACCCCCTATAGACATAGTGAGGGCTTGCTTTTGAGAGCCATTCAGAGAGGGATTGAGCCACACTACACGTGACCTTACACCTATGACTCATCTCCTAAATGAGGCGATGAGGAGGACTTTGCTTCCTAGGAGTGGCTACCGTGAGGGGTTGACATGTATTCTCAGCTATGGTTAGTGCATCACATGATCTCTTAGACTGTATTTAATGTATGGGATGTGATACTCTCAGAGATGGAGGACACTTTAGCTATCATATGCTCATTAGATTTGTTTCATACTTTTTCAAAGAGATTGATGGACTAGCTGAGGCATCAGCAGTAGCCCGTCATGATTCTCCTACAGTGTTTACTGACTACGACATGCGCCAGCTGATGGGTCATACTCGAGGGAATAGGGCAGCGAGACAACCACGCTAGAGACTAGGTATTCCTGAGATAGAGGCCAAGTAGGATGAGTCCATTAGAGGAGTGGCAGAGTGAGAGCTTGCAGATCTCGAGGCATAGTAGGATGATCCAGCACTTGACGATCTTCCCTCTAACAGCTCGGATAAGGACTACCAGCTGATTCCTTAGATGCCTATAGGAGCACACTACAGAGAGGCCAGTGGTTCTACCTTAGCTCCACCTCAGCCATAGTAGGCAGTCCTCGCCTTGATAGCCATACTTGAGAGGATGTAGCAGGACTAGACACGTTAGGCACAGGCCATGGCAGTAGCTATTGCTTAGATGCGGAGATGGCAGGATCAGTTCTAGTAGTAGTAGGTCATTTAGTAGAAGCTCCTATCCTTTTAGCAGATGACTTTTGGTTCCATGGAGCACATTCTTCGAGCAACAAGAATGGATCCCTATTAGCCTATGCAATAGCTTGCTTCGACAATTATTACTACCATAGTGACTCTAGCAATACAACCCAGTGGGCTTCAAAGTTAAGGACAACTGACTACATAGTTTGCCTCACCCTCCCAACATGTCTCTCAGTGGTTCGCTTCTCAAGGGACAAGGCAGGCTCAGGGTTTCACTCCGATTGTCATAGGCTTCGCTCCTACTCAGTCTAAGTCAGTGCTAGTGATAGACACACTATTTTCCAGGTGATTGGCTGCTACCTTTAGTGAGCTCACAGGTCAGCCCACACTTTCTAAGTTTTTGGTGCCTATTTCTTCTACTGTAGTAGCTCCAGTTATAGGGACTACAGAGACACTTCCATCTTCAATTGCTTCTTCAGAGCCAGTGGCTCCCATTCTTCTAGTGATAGCTACTAAGTCCAACAGTCATGCTACAGCTTTAGCATCTACCTCTCAGCCAGCAGACTCAGTTACCAAGATCACAGAGCAGACCCAAACCGCTTCACTTGTAGCTTTAGGGTCAAAGGGTCAGCCTCAGCTAGCTCTAGTAGGTTCGATAGTTCTAAGGCTAGAGTCAGAAGATGATGCCACTCAGCGCCTAACTCGCCTGCTCCTATCCCACCAACTAACCCTTAAGTTTTGGTGCTTGACGCCAAAGGGGTAGAGGGAGCAAGTATGTTAGACTTAGGGGGGAGCATGTGAGATGGACTTGTTCTTTTGCATGCTACTTTCAAGCATATTGAAAGGATCAATATGCCCAAGAGGGGGGGTGAATTGGGCTAATTCTAAAATTCTTTGGAATAATTAAACCCTATGGTTAGCTCACTTCACCCCTTGTGCCTAGAAAGTGTTTCTATTGTTCTAACGCACAAAAGTTTAGCAACCTATATTCCAATCCTACTCTAGCATGGCAATTCTATGAATGTAAAGACAAGAATTTAATTGCTCAAAGTAAATGCTTAAAGTAAAGAGGGAAGGAGGAATGCGGTGATGTTTTGCCGAGGTATTAGAGAGTCGCCACTCCCCACTAGTCCTCGTTGGAGCACCCACGGAAGGGTGTAGCTCCCCCTTGATCCGTGCAAGGATCAAGTGCTCTCTATGGGTTGATTCTTCGACACTCCGTCGCGGTGAATCACCCACAACTGCTCACAACTTGAGTTGGGTCATCCACAAGCTCTGTCGGATGATCACCAAGATCCCAATCACCACCAAGCCATCTAGGTGATGGCGATTACCAAGATTAACAAGCACAAACTCTCACTTGACCATGACAAGACTAATGAGAAGGGTGGATGCAACTTTGCTACTCTTGCTTTCACTAATGAGGCCTCTCTCTTGGATTCTCAAATCTCAATCACCTCACTAGGACCTTGCTCTTCTTGGCACTCTCAAGGGTGTTTCTCAGCTGTTGGAATGAGCAAAAGTGATCCCTTGAGTGAATAGAGGAAGTATTTATAACCCCCTCATTCAAACGAACCGTTATGTGCCACTGCGGGGTGATCGGATGCTTCGGTCAAGGTGACCAGGCGCTTCGGTCAGTTGTCCCCGCCATCGAGCAGTTAAGTTGTGACCGGACTCTGTCCAGCGTCTGGTCAGCACTGACCGGACGCGTCTAATCACGAAAACTGCCCTTTGGAACCTTACTGATGTCGATCGGACTCTAGC
The DNA here is from genome assembly GCF_019320115.1 of Miscanthus floridulus. Classification (NCBI taxonomy): domain Eukaryota; kingdom Viridiplantae; phylum Streptophyta; class Magnoliopsida; order Poales; family Poaceae; genus Miscanthus; species Miscanthus floridulus. The sequence goes on along the minus strand of NC_089588.1, from coordinate 94,746,211 downwards.
ACCTAGCGTCCGGTCACTTTGCTGCTTCAGCGTCCGGTCAGTAGCCTAGAACCTGACCAGCGTCCGGTCAGCACTGACCGGACACGTCCGATCAGGATTCTCCCTCTCTAGGAACCTTACTAGAGTTGACCGGACTCTGGCACCCAGCGTCCGGTCACATTTCACTCTAGCGTCCGTCACATCCAGATGACTTCACCTTGATCAAATGAACTGACCGGACTCTGCACCAGCGTCTGGTCACACCGGAACCAGCGTCCGGTCAACATTTGACCCTCCATTCACTTCCAACTCGCAATCATATGTGAATGAAGTTTGCTCCAATTGATCTAAGGGCTTTTTAGGAGCTACCTAGTGCTAGATTTAACAAGTGTGCACCACACCTAACCCACTAGACTCACCTAGGTCAAGCTACCCATCCATACCCCCCTTAATAGTATGGCCAAAGGAAAAACAAAGTCCTAAACTACTCTAAGTGTCTCTTCAACACCAAATGACACTTAGAACTAGTCCATCCTTAACCTTGTCGTCCATCCTTTGAAAACCAAAACGATTTCCATCGTAGGGGCATGACAACCATGATTGCCCAATCAATTGTCATTACCATGACCTAACTTAATTGCATCTGCAAAACACACGTTAGTCACAGTAATCTCGTATTGTCATTAATCACCGAAACCCAACTAGGGGCCTAGATGCTTTCAATCTCCCCCTTTTTGGTGATTGATGACAATACAACCTCGAGTATGTAAAAGAGATGAGGTTTTCAACATGCTTGGTTCATATAAGCTTTTGACAATAAGAACAAAAGAGTTAGGCAAGCTTATATGACCCAAGCCAACATGATGTACTCAATAGATATGAAATAAGCATGAGTACAAGTAATAAAGCTCATTTGCATCGGAGTAAAAGCGGAAGCAAAGCAAATGAGCATAACCAAGTGATATGACATATAAATAATTCAAAGTAGAGAGCACACATGTCACATATCACATAAATATCACTATCACATTAATATCACAATTACGATCACACTTATAGTAGTTCAATGCATAATAGTAAACATGAATACATAAAAAATGTATCACACATAAAAAGCCAAATGTAGATAAGCTCCCCCTAAATATGTACGCTCCCCCTAAGTCTAACATACTCGATCCCTCTCCCCCTTTAGCGTCAAACACCAAAACCTAAGGGTCGTCGATGGGGGCTACAAGCCGACGAGTCGAGCGCTTGATGCGAGAGCGAGGAGCGAGCTAGAACTGGCTGCCTATCATCTGATCATAAGCTCTGAAGCTGTATGACCTCTGTAGCTAGAAGTGATGCAGAAGCGGTCTGGATGGATCAGGGACTGGTGCGGCCTGTGACTCTATAGGTATGACTATAGACAGGCGGCTCTGATGAATGCAACTGAAGAAGGAAGCGTCTCTGTAGTCCTAGTAATAGGAGCAACTATTGGAAGGACCAGGGACATGTAGATATGGCAGAGTAGGCTACCCTAGTCAACTCACTGAAGGTAGCACCAAGGCTCCTAGAGACTGAGGTATCTAGCACAAGCAGCGAGGAAGTCTGAGATCGGTGTGAAGCCCGTCTTAGAGGTGTGAAATCTGCGGGAGCTAGTCACTGGCGAGGCAAACCACTAGGACACCTGCTCTATAGGTGAAGGAAACTGTGCCATGGCTGTCTCTGACTCTGAAGCCCACTAGGTTATAAAGCTAGAGTCATAGAAGTGGTGGCAGGCTGACCGATCTGGGGTGAAGGGCTATGGCGGTGGAGCCCCAATAGCAGTAACTACATGCTACATAAATCCAAGTAACTGCTTGCTGCATGAGGAGAGCTCTGGCTGATTTGTAGGGCCTCCTACTGCTAGCTGCTACTATCGCTAGAACTCATCCTGTCTGGCCTGAAACTGTGCAAATGTAGCTGTGGTCTCCTGGGCCCTAGCGAGCCTGATCCTGCCTCATCCGCTCAAGAATAGCAAGTAGAGTGGATCTATTTTGGGTGTAGGTGGAGCTGAGCTGGAGCTACCGGCTTCATGGTCATGACTCATGACATTGAGGAGGCATCTGAGGGATATCCTAATAGTCATCATCTGAACTATCACTGGGGTCGCTCTCGACCATCCCCTCTCGCTGAGCATCTAACTGCTCCTCCTCTGTAGCTGCAATGCCCCTAATAGTCTCATCCTACTAGGCTGCAGTCTCTGGCACCTCTAGACGACAGTGCAGCTGGCTAGGTGTCCTCACTGCACTGTGGCGGAGCATCTAAGTCATGTTATAGGTAGGAAACTCTATAGTAGCACCACTGTATTCTGCCAGCATCTTAGGTGGCCTCACTGTAACTACCCTTGTGAATCAAGAATGTAATCCAGAGCATATGGCAGCTGCCTATGACCTCTTAACCACCTCTACAAAAGTGTCCTCCATCTCTAATAGAATAAGATCCCAAATATCAAACATAGTCTGCTGCATCAGAGAGTTTAGGAGCCATAACTAAATGCGAGTCAAACCCTCACGATATCCCATCCTCGGGAGTAGGGTCCTCCTCATTGATAGCATCAAGTAAGTCTGGCTATAGGAGTAAGATCCCTAGGTGTCCTACTCGACCCTCGCAAAAAGGCTCTATGAAGCAATGGCGGACCAAATGCTGTAGGAGGCACAAGCCTCCGTGAGGTGGTTGGGAGGCGTTGTCTGATCATAGCAAACCACATGTACCTAGATGGGTTGCTCCTGAAACCTGAGAATCTCCCTGACCTAAAGCTCATCAGCATGTAATCTCTGCCTCTGAAGCAAAGTGAATGAATTTGTGTTGTGGTCAATCCAAAGTGTAGCATAGAACTCACGAACCCAAGATGGAACATATCTACCTCTCAGTCGAGTAAGTCTATCAGCCCTAGCAAGTAAGATTAGGTAAGGGCGAATCTGCTCTCCAGCTGCTGCTACAATGGCCTTATAGAACAAACCCTCTAAGGACCTGAATGCTGCCCCACTATGAAGATATGCATTATAAAAATCCTCCTGCAGTAGTGTATAGAAGCCCTCTGATGCATGCTCATCCCTCCTAGGTGGGAACCACTCTTCGAACTGCACAAATCTGAGCTGCTGCACTTGCTTGGCAATGGTGGCCCTCAAATCCAGATGGGTCACTAGAGGCGGACCCTGTGGTCTAGGAGGTCACCTGAGTACGAGTACAACTAGAGCGGTGAAGCTGTGGCTAAGATGCTAGCTCCGTCTCCTCAGCCTACTCGGCCTACTCTCCCTCCTGAGTCTGCTATGCTGGTTGTGGCTCCCCCTTAGGCTGAGGCTCCTCCAAAGCAACATGGTGTCCCTCAGGCATGACAGTCCCAGTTGGACTACCATGACAATACTCAACCTGCTCAATAGCTGCCCTCTGTGCTGGTGAAAGTTGATCTACAATCTGTACTCCACTCCTAGCACCTCATCTCTCTACATGGTCTGCGGCGGCTGCAACTGCTGCTGCTCTCTCTATGTCAGCATCTGCATACTTCCTCTTCTTTGTCGCAAGCTTCTTCATTGCCTTGCCTTTCACATCAGTAGGCAAGCGAGGCGAGGCCTTAGATCCTCATCACCTGGACCACCTCTAAAGTTCTTGACACGTGCCATCTAGAACGATCTACTGTGTCAGACAAGAACAACTACCACTAACACTCTCGAGGCTTGGCCTCGATCCGTACTCGTGAGCTTGGCCCCAAGTTGACTGACAACTACCAATGAGACCTCAACAACACCGACTCGCTGCACGTTAGAATAGATCAGATATAAAAATAATTTCAATATACATCTAGAGATACAAAACCCTAAGAAGCAAGCAATAGGTACGAAATTGGAAATAAGGGCTTGCTACCTGACGAACCGGCGAACCGAAGAACAAGGAACAGATCACGGAAAACCACCAGGTTGGCAATTTGGGTTAGGGTTCAAAGAAGTGGTCGATCAATGCAATGTAGGTGCTGCGATGGTGGTGCTGGCAATGTCGACACTTGGCAAGGGTGCACACTGTTGAGACGTGGGCGCGGTGGAGCTAGGGCTTGGGAGCACGGACTGCTGTGGGGTGCGGTGGCGCTGGGGCAGCGGTTATAGGGCAGCAGCGTGGGCGTAGATGTGCGGGAGCGGCACTGGCATGTGGCTAGGGCATGGGCACAAGGCGAGCAGTGGAGGCACAGCTCAGCTGCGCGGTGGCATGGGCACGACGGTGCTTGTTGCGTGGCACGGCGGCTTAGGACGACGAAGTCGGCGTAGATGAGGATGAGGATTAGGTCAGCGATGCAACGGTTATGGTGGGTCACCCATGATTGAATAGGAAACCGAGAAGAGTTGGAAACCTGCACGTCATCTATTGACTAGATGCTCCGGTGGCAACGACCGGACGCTGCCACCTAGAGTCCGGTCGACTCTAGAGAGGTCCAAATCCCCTGGAGTCATGACCGGACGTGTCCCATCCCAACTGACCGGATGCAGCCAGAGTCTAGTCGATCCTGTCTTTGTCTTCTTCGCTTGACCGGACGTAGGATCACCTTCTGACCGACGACAGGGAGAACACTGTTCCAGCGTCGGTCACTCCTTCGCAGCAATGGTTCACCACCTATGAACTGACCGACGCAGGGGAGCAGAGTCTGGTCCAGCGTCCGGTCACTCTTTTTCAGCAATTCTTCAAAGTCCTTCGAGCTGCCTGTTCCCAATCAAGTCCCAACTTCAATAAGATCCCAAATAAACACCAATTGGGACTGATGTGAGTGACCTCTCTCAAACCCTCAAATTTTTCAAAATATTTTGCCTTAGGCTATAATTCTTTTTAAGAAAATAGGCAATAAAAGGGTGATTGAAGAGAAACTGACAAAACAACATTCATGCATATGCAATGCAATACTTGAAAGTAATTCTAGTTGCTTGTCAAGTTTGATCCAAGGTTAAGCTTCTTCACACGCTTTTCGGCGGTTATCTTAACCATGTTAGACAAGCCCTAAGTGCATTACCATAAAGTAAACATGTTGTATATTACAATGCAATGCAAGGGACAACACAAGCTCATTTTCTAGTGAAGTTGCTAAAATCAAGCACATTGAGCTCATTCCTCAACCGACAAAATGTTGCCTCATCTAGCGGTTTAGTGAAGATATCCTCCAATTGATCCTCGGTCCTTACACCTTCTAATGAAATATCATTCTTAGCAACATGATCTCTAAGAAAGTGATGGCGGATATCTATGTGCTTGGTGCGAGAGTGTTGAACCGGATTATTAGCAAGTTTTACCGCACTCTCATTGTCACACAAAAGAGGTACCTTTTCTAGAACTACACCATAGTCTAGCAAAGTTTGCTTCATGTAAAGTATTTGTGCACAACAAGCACCCGGGCAATGTATTCCGCTTCGGCGGTGGACAAAGCCACACTATTTTGCTTCTTGGAGGACCAAGACACAAGTGATCTACCAAGCAAATGGCACCCTCCGGATGTGCTTTTTCTATCAACTTTGCAACCGGCATAATCCGAATCAGAATAGCCAACTAATTCAAATATAGCTCCTTTGGGATACCAAAGGCCAATGCTTGGTGTGTGCTTAAGATACCTAAGGATTCTTTTAACGGCAATCAAATGAGCTTTCCTTAGGATTAGCTTGAAATCTAGCACACATACACACACTAAACATGATGTCGGGCCTAGATGCGGTTAAATATAACAAGCTACCAATCATAGAGCGGTAGAGAGTTTGATCAACCATGTTACCTCCCTCATCTAGGTCGAGATGTCCATTAGTTGGCATTGGTGTCTTGATTGGCTTACATTCATCCATTTTGAATCTCTTGAGAAGATCATTAGTATATTTCTCTTGAGAGATGAAAATCCCTTCTCTCATTTGCTTGACTTGAAAACCAAGAAAGAATGTAAGCTCTCCAATCATTGACATCTCGAACTCCTTCGACATCAATTCACCAAACTCTTTGCAAGAATCTTCATTTGATGATCCAAAGATGATATCATCAACATATACTTGACAAATGAAGATATATCCATCAAGCTTCTTGGTGAATAGTGTGGTGTCGACCTTCCCAATGGTGAAGCCCTTCTCAATGAGGAAATCCCGAAGACGCTCATACCAAGCTCTTGGGGCTTGCTTAAGCCCATATAGCGCCTTGGACAACCTATAAACATGATTAGGATATCTAGGGTCTTCAAACCCGGGAGGTTGATCAACATAGACTAGTTCATTAATAAAGCCATTTAAAAATGCACTTTTCACATCCATTTGATATAGTTTCATTTCATGATGTGATGCATATGCAAGGAGGATACGAATGGCTTCTAGTCTTGCAACCGGTGCAAAGGTCTCTCCAAAATCCAACCCTTCAACTTGAGAGAACCCCTTTGCAACTAGTCTTGCCTTGTTCCTCACAACAACGCCTTGATCATCTTGCTTGTTGCGGAACACCCACTTTGTTCCAATGACTCTTGCACCTTGTGGTCGCTCTTCAAGAGTCCAAACTTCATTGCGGGTGAAGTTGTTCAACTCTTCATGCATGGCATTTATCCAATCTAGATCTTGAAGAGCTTCTTCTACCTTAGTAGGCTCAAAGCAAGAGACAAAAGAGTGATGTTCAATAAACGAAGCAAGCTTTTGAGAGCGAGTCATTACTCCCTTTGATGGACTCCCTATGATGAGATCTTGTGGATGAGCTTGTAGTAGAGGTGAATTTCTTCTATCAACCACTTGAGGGGGAGGTTGTGGAGCATCAACATCATGTGCTTGTGTCACCATTTGCTCATGGGAGACATGAGTGTCTTCATTTTCTACTCTCCCATCTTTATCACCATCTTGTGGCACATTTGATGAAGAAGGTGGATTAATCACTTGCACATCATCTTCATCATCATTAGGCTTGATGTCTCCAACCAGAATGTTCTTCATAGCCTCCCTCAATGGTTCATCACCTACATCATCAAGATTCTCATGTGCTCCTTGGGAGCCGTTAGATTCATCAAATTCCACATCATATGTTTCTTCAACCAAGCCGGTGGCATGATTAAATACTCTATATGCTTTGGACTTTGATGAGTAACCAACAAGAAAACCAATATCACAACGTCTTTGAAACTTCCCTAGGTGTTGCCGCTTCTTGTAGATGTAGCATTTGCAACCAAACACCCTAAAGAAGGAGACGTCCGGCTTCTTCCCATTGAGCAACTCATAAGGTGTCTTGCCAAGAAACTTTTGAAGGAATAGGCGGTTGGATGCATAGCATGCGGTGTTGATAGCTTCCGCCCATAGAGCTTCGGGAGTGTTGTACTCATCAAGCATTGTTCTTGCTAGTGTGATCAATGTCCTGGTTCTTTCTCTCAACTACACCATTTTGTTGAGGAGTATATGTTGCGGAGACCTCATGCTTGATCCCAACTTCATCACAATAGGCTTCAATGTTTGTGTTGTCAAATTCTTTCCCATTGTCGCTTCTAATCTTCTTGAGCTTCACTTCAAACTCATTTTGTGCTCTCTTGGCAAACTTCTTGAAGCATGATGCAACTTTGGATTTGTCATGAAGGAAGAATACCCATGTGTATCTTGAGTAGTCATCAACAATCACAAGACAATAAAGATTTCCTCCCAAACTCTTGTATGTTGTTGGTCCAAATAAAGTCCATGTGAAGGAGCTCTAGCACTCTTGTGGTTGACATGAAAGCTTTTGTAGGATGAGTATTTGCAACTTGTTTGCCGGCTTGACATGCACTACAAAGCTTGTCCTTCTCAAACTTCACATCCTTCAACCCTCTCACCAAATCATTCTTCATTAGCTTCTTGAGTGAGCTCATCCCAACATGAGCAAGTCTTCTATGCCATAGCCACCCAAGTGTTGTTTTGGTGAATAGGCAAGTCTTCAAATTAGCATCTTCGGAGGTGAAGTCCACTAGATATAGGTTGTTGTATCTAAATCCCTTGAATATCACTTGATCATCATCTTTCTTGGATACAACCACTTCCTTCTCGGTAAATAGGCATTGAAAGCCAAGATCACACAATTGTCCAACGGATAGCAAGTTGAAGCTCAATGAAGCAACATATAGCACATTTGAGATTGAATGATCATTTGATATTGCCACTTTGCCCAATCCTTTAACTTTGCCCTTTGAATTATCTCCAAATGTGATTCTTTCTTGTCCATCTACTTCTTCATCTAGTGAGGTGAACATACGAGGATCACCGGTCATATGTTGTGTGCAACCACTATCAATTACCCAATGACTTCCACCGGTCTTGTAGTTCACCTACACACAAGAGATCAAGCTTTAGGAACCCAAACTTGTTGAGGGCCCTTGACTTTCTCAACAAGTGACTTTGCTACCCAAATTTTCTTAGGCCTATTCTTGTTGGGAGGTCCTAAGAACATAACTTTCATCTTTCCACTAGAGTCCTTTCTAAGCATGTAATGAGCATTGAAAGCAAAGGGTCTAGCATGCTTGGGCAAGGGTTGTGGTGGTGGAGTTTGACACTCATGGGCAAAGTGGCCTTCTTGTCCACACTCAAAACACCTCTTTGGCTTTGGCTTTGACTTGTGTTGTTGTTGTTGAGCTTGAGCCTTCTTCTCTTGGTTTGCCAAATACCCAATGCCACTTCTATCCATCTTCATGACGGTGTTCATTAGTAGCTCACTTTGAAGATGCTTGCCTCTTGTGAACTTGCTCAATCCAATCTTGAGATGCTCTTTCTCCAACTTGAGCTTCTTGTTCTCTTCCTTGAGTGCATCATTATTTTTCTCTTCCTTGAGTTTCTTGTTCTCTTCTTTGAGCTTCTCATTCTCAAGAATCAAATCACCATCATGATCAAGAGTTTCTAGCACTATAGTGTTGGTGGTTTTGAGCTCTTCAAGATCTTTCTTGAGCTTTTCATTATCATGCTTGAGCTTGACATACTCATCATAGTTGTCGGTTTCAACCACTTGCTTGCCTTTGCTACTAGATCCTTGCTCAATGCTCTCAACAATTAAATCATCACATGATGTAGCTATATCAATCTTAACAACATCGTTAGTAGCATCATGTGGCTCATTGGATAAAAATTCTTGAGCAATAACAAGATTATCATGATTTATCTTGAGAGTTGTATATTCTTCTTTTAGCATATTGTGGCTAGTGATGAGCTCATTATGTATCCTCCTCAAGTTTATCATGTTTATCTTTAAGCTCTTTCTTAGAAGATTTGAGCTCCTTGAGTTTGGATGACATAGCTTCATTTGCTTCTCTAAGCTCAACACTAGCCTTTTCGGCTATATCACATTTAGCTAAAAGAGAATCATTCTTAGCTTCTAGCTTGTCATTCTTAGCTCTAGTCTTTCTAATGATCTTAGTATATTGATTTAGCAATTTAACAAGATCATCATATGAAGGTGATTCATATTCATCATCATCACTATCACTATCACTATCATCATTGTTAGCATGATCATCACCACTACTATCATCATCATTTGATACCTTTCGTTCACCCTTGGCCATAAGGCATAGGTGTGTAGAGGATGATGGCGGTGGTGTCGGTGAAGATGATGAAGAGTCAATCACAATGGCGGCCACCTTCTCATTATCACTATCATCATCGGATGAGCAACTTGATGAATCAATGTCCGTGAGCCAATCACCGACGATGTATGCCTTCCCATTTTTCTTCTTCTTGTGGAAGTCCTTCTTCTTGCCATCTTCTTCTTGTATGGCTTGTTTTCTTCTTCTCATCTTCATCTTCATTACTTGAGTCATCTTTCTTGCCCTTGTACTTCTTCTTGTACTTGTCTTTCTTGGGCTTGGTGCATTGATGTGCTAGATGACCAAGTTCTCCACAATTGTAGCAATCCATCTCGGAGATTGGCTTCCTTCTTAGTGCTAGTGAAGAACTTCTTTTTCTTGCCATCAAACTTGATGCCACTCTTGTTGAGCTTCTTTAGCATCTTGGCGGTTCTTCTCACCATGAGAGCAAGACTTGCATCATCAACTTCATCATCACTTGAGCTCTCATACTCAATTCTTGCTTTGCCCTTCTCTTGGCTAGCCTTGAATGCTAAGTCTTTGTCTTTCTTCTTGGTAGAGGATGAGCCATCTTGTGGTGTGATGTGCATGTACATCTCATGAGCATTGATCTTTCCCAAGATTTGAGTCGGTGTAGCGGTGGAAAGATCACCTTGATGAAGCACGGTCACAATATGCCCATATTTATCAATGGGGAGGACACTCAAGATTTTTCTTACAACATCGGATGGTTGCATTTGAGTGAGTCCAAGCCCATTGACTTCCTCTACAAGAACATTCAAGCGTGAGTACATTTCATTAGCACTCTCTTTAGGAAGCATCTCAAAAGAATTAAGCTTTTTCATTACGAGATGATAGCGTTCCTCACGCTCGCTCTTAGTTCCCTCATGGAGCGCACAAATGTCCGACCATAGTGCATGGGCGTCCTTGTGGTTCCTCACCCGGTTAAACACATCTTTGCAAAGGCCTCTAAAGATGGTGTTTCGAGCCTTTGCATTCCATTTCTCATAGTTCACTTCATCGCCTTGAAGGTGCGTGGGATCCTGAGGTTTTGGGAATCCTTGTGAGGCGGCTCTAAGTATTCCAACATCTAGAGCTTCTAAATACGCCTCCATGCGGATTTTCCAATAAGGAAAATCATCCCCCTCAAAGATAGGAGGAGGTCCATCCCCGTGAGACATCTTTCTCTAGGCGGTTAAGCCTAAATACGTGAGCACGAGGCTCTGATACCAATTGAAAGGATCAAGATGCCCAAGAGGGGGGTGAATTGGGCTAATTCTAAAATTCTTTGCAATAATTAAACCCTACGGTTAGCCCACTTCACCCCTTGTGCCTAGAAAGTGTTTCTATTGTTCTAACGCACAAAAGTTTAGCAACCTATGTTCCAATCCTACTCTAGCATGGCAATTCTATGAATGTAAAGACAAGAATTGAATTGCTCAAAGTAAATGCTTAAAGTAAAGAGAGAAGGAGGAACGCGGCGATGTTTTGCCGAGGTATCAGGAGAGTCGCCACTCCCCACTAGTCCTCGTTGGAGCACCCGCGCAAGGGTGTAGCTCCCCCTTGATCCACGCAAGGATCAAGTGCTCTCTACGGGTTGATTCTTCGACACTCCGTCGCGGTGAATCACCCACAACCGCTCACAACTTGAGTTGGGTCATCCACAAGCTCCGCCGGATGATCACCAAGCTCCCAATCACCACCAAGCCATCTAGGTGATGGCGATCACCAAGAGTAACAAGCATGAACTCTCACTTGACCACGACAAGCCTAATGAGAAGGGTGGATGCACACTTTGCTACTCTTGCTTTCACTAATGAGGCCTCTCTCTTGGATTCTCAAATCTCAATCACCTCACTAGGACCTTGCTCTTCTTGGCACTCTCAAGGGTGTTTCTCAGCTGTTGGAATGAGCAAAAGTGATCCCTTGAGTGAATAGAGGAAGTATTTATAACCCCTCATTCAAAACGAACCGTTATGTGCCACTGCGGGGTGACCGACGCTCCGGATCAAGGTGACCGGAACCTCCGGTCTATTCTCCCTACCACCGAAGCAGTTAAGTTGTGACCGGACCATGGTCCGATCACTGACCGATGCGCCGGATCACAAAAACTACCCTCTGGAACCTTACTGATGTTGACCGGACTCTGGAACCCAGCGTCCGGTCACTTTGCTGCTCAGCGTCCGGTCAGTAGCCGGAACCTGACCAGCGTCCGGTCAGCACTGACCGGACGCGTCCGATCAGGATTCTCCCTCTCTGGAACCTTACTGGAGTTGACCGGACTCTGGCACCAGCGTCCGGTCACATTTCACTCAGCGTCCGGTCGCATCCAGACGACTTCACCTTGATCAAATGAACTGACCGGACTCTGCAGCCAGCGTCCGGTCACACCGGAACCAGCAGTCCGGTCAACATTTGACCCTCCATTCACTTCCAACTCGCAATCATATGTGAATGAAGTTTGCTCCAATTGATCTAAGGGCTTTTTAGGAGCTACCTAGTGCTAGATTTAACAAGTGTGCACCACACCTAACCCACTAGACTCACCTAGGTCAAGCTACCTGTCCATACCCCCCTTAATAGTACGGCCAAAGGAAAAACAAAGTCCTAAACTACTCTAAGTGTCTCTTCAACACCAAACGACACTTAGAACTAGTCCATCCTTAACCTTGTCGTCCATCCTTTGAAAACCTAAAATGATTTCCATCGTAGGGGCATGACCACCATGATTGCCCAATCAATTGTCATTACCATGACCTAACTTAATTGCATCTGCAAAACACACGTTAGTCACAGTAATCTCGTATTGTCATTAATCACCGAAACCCAACTAGGGGCCTAGATGCTTTCACATATCATGTTTACTTTCATGCATTGTGATATATGTGTGATTGTGAGACTTATGTGACATGTGTGCTCTCTACTTATATATATATATATATATGACATGTCACTTATTTTATGCTCATTTGCTTTGCTTCTACATTTTACTCCTATTCAAATGAGGTTTACTTATTGTACTTGTGCTTATTTCATATCTATTGAGTACATGATGTTGGCTTGGGTCATATAAGCATTCCTAACCCCTTGTTCTTATTGTCAAATGCTTATATGGTCCAAGCATGTTGAAAACCTCACCCATCTCTTATACAATTACTCGAGGTTATGTTGTCATGAATCACCAAAAGGGGGAGATTGAAAGCATCTAGCCCCTAGTGGGTTTTGGTGATTAATGGCTGATGTAAGATTATTGTGCCTACGTGTGTTTGTTTTGTAGAGGTAGGTACTTTGAGTCCAGTCACTGGGTCAGCTGGCATTGTTTGGGCATCAATGGTTTTCATTGCCCCGTATCAATGGAGTTCATTTTGGTTTTCCAAAGCGTCGATGACAAGGTTCAAACCAGACTAGTTCTAAGTGCCATTTGATGTTGAGAGACACTTTAGAATTAGTTCATGACATTATTTCTCCTTTGGTCACACTATTACGGGGGTGGTATGAACTAGTAACTCGGACCTTTGTGAGTCTAATGTTTTATGTGTAGTGCACACTTGTCCCCCCCCAAACTAACACCTAGGGGTAGCAAAGGGGAACAGCCCAAAGATCATTTGACGTCAACTTTCATTCCACAAAGTATCTTGAATTGGAAGTGAACTGGAAGGTTGATGAATGGCTTTTTGACCGCACGCTGATTGATGTATAATGGGACCCGGCTGAGGCGTTGGGTCTGGTCAGTGTAGCATAGCGTAGAGAAGGGCGTGAAGACTGACCGGACACTGGCGCAGGGCCAGGACCGGACGCACCGATACGCCTATAGCAATGTTGACTTTGGTCTTGAAGGATGTTCAAACGCTGGATGGATGTGACTGGACTCAGAATGCCAACGAGTCCGGTCAAGAACATAGAGGGTCCAGATACCTATTTTTCAGACTGGACGTGTCCCGTGGTTATGGACTGGACTCTACCTGGACTCCCATCATAGTAATGGCTCTCTCTGACAAGATGATGCCATGTAGCCATTGGCTACTGACCGGACGTCCGGTCACTTCGACAGGCGCATCCAGTCACTACGGAAAAACATCGCCACGTTCCTTTCTCTCTCTTTACTTTGAGCATTTACTTTTGAACAATTCATTTCGTATCTTTACATTATTAGAATTGTCATGCTAGAGTAGAATTAGAACTTAGAGTGCAAAACTTTTGTGTAGCAGAACAATAGAGAACACATTTAGGCGATAGGGGTGAAATGGGCTAAGTGTAGGGCTTAATTATTACAAGAAATTTTAGATTAGTCCAATTCACACCCTTTTGGCCATATTGATCATTTCACATGGTTTTAGATTCTCTTATAAACGTTGCAGGTCTAGTTTCTCTTTAGAAATGTGCCTTTCATGAGTCATATAGCCCGCTAGATTCTTGAAAAAGAACTAGAAAACTAGATTTTGCGTATTTCTCTAGACTAGTAAATAGTTTCAAGTGATTCTCCTTAAAACATTTCTCTCTTTGTAATGAGTGACAACGATCCTAGTGATTCTCCTGAGAATCTAGAATGTTTCCTGCTGCCGAAGCACCCTAGTAATGCTTTCAAAACAAAAAAAAGAAATATCCTTTTCTACATATGAATTTCCATATTCGGATTTCTTTCTATTGTAGACACTAAATATATGTATCCAAATTCTTTTCCTATTACTTTTCTTCCCCATTCTATATTTGTATTAATAAAGCATGAATCCAATACCATCAGCACCCTCATAAAAAATACAGTACTAGATGAAATGATCTAATAATATTCATGCTATTAATCACTAATTACATTGATTTAAATATTACTCCTTCTGATCTAAATTATAAGACATTTTAGCTTTTCTAAATTCATAGCTTTAGCTACGCACCTCGATATAGTTTATGTCTAGATACATAGTAAAAACTATATATCTAGAAATGCCAAAACTTCTTATAATTTGAAACGGATGGAGTACTAATATGTGTCAATTCAATCTATTTAAAATCAATAACTAAATAATATTAATTTTGATGTTGCAATAAATAAATTTTAATCAACTTTTGTATAACTAATATGTGTCAATTCAGTCTATTTAAAGATTAATAAAATTTTTGATGCGTAATAAATGTCACTAGATTATGGAATATGTTTTCATAATAGACCTATTTAAATATATAAATGTTAATACTACTTTTTATAAATATAATTAAATTAATTTAAGATTATTTGACTTCTATTTACATTTTTCTAGACTGAGGGAGTAGCACCATGGTACTAGGGACAAGTTAATGACGGCTGAGGGAGATTGCAAGGAGGTCAGACTTTCAAAATCCGGTGCCGTAAGTTCCCGGGAATATATATCACCGCCTCCTCACAATCCCGCCACAGTTGCTGATGTATTTGCAAATGTAATGCATCGACCAATCAATTCAGGCTTCTTCATTTTAGTTGCTATGTTTCTTGGCCTTCAACTGTTGCATCTACGAAAGATTCGATGAATTTTCTTTCGTCAGCATGCACGCTAGCAGTTTTGGTTTACAGCATTTCTGTTAACGATCGAATAAGTAATTGAGCCTGAGCTGACAGAGAGCTCATTAAATAATAAGGCCGTGCATTTATGCTTGGTCGTCAAGGTTCTAGAGTTCCACTGCCAGAGAAAGAAACGTTTGTACCGGCCAAAAACCGTTGCATTTACGCATTGTCGTCAAGACTTGTATATCATGATTTTTTTTATTTTTAACCTTTTTTAAAATAACTTTCAAAATTAACACCTTTGTTTTTTTATTTCCGAATCTAACCTATTTGGCCACACCTAAGTCCCTAATAAGGCCAAAACATGCTGCCACGCTACATGCATCGGCGTGGCACGATCTATCAAGGTGGACAATAATTTCCATGTGGAAAAGCTAGCCTGCACAGAAATCAAGGTTCACAAACAACACAACCAAATACCCAGTTTGTTCTAGTTTCTAGCTCGGCGAGGTGACACAATCCTCGTCAAGGAATATTCCTAGCAGGCCCTTAGTATCCACAGTAGAAATAAATGTGAATACGTATGTCCATATATACTACAAGTTTTTGCGGACATGGATTCGAATATTTGAGATTTTTATCTATCCATTTTCACCTCTAAATGTGTCTACATTTTGATGAAAGTCTTGTTTTTCGAGAAGTGAGCCAATCCAATTTTAACTAAATATATAAAAATTAATAAAATTTATGATGCGTAATAAATATAACTAGATTATGGAATATGTTTTGACCTATTTAAATATATAAATGTTAATAGTTCTTTTTATAAATCTAATTAAATTAATTTAAGATTGTTTGACTTCTATTTACATTTTTTTAGACCGAGGGAGTAGCACCATGGTACTAGGGAGATTGCAAGGAGAACAGAGATTCAAAATCCGGTACCGTAAGTTCCACGCTCCTCCCAATCCCATCACAGTCGCTGACGTATATGCAAATCTCATTTTAATTGCTATGTTTTTTCTTGGCCTTCAACTGTTGCATCTTCTGGGAAGAGCGACATATGTATTGTTCACGTTTTCCAATGAAGTTGCTTTCACCAGACGCCTCGCTCTCTCCTCAACCCTCTTCTTACATACAGTTTAAATAAGGTTTAAACCATCAACGTTATTCTCCTCTCATAATCTCAATACATTGACATTTCTCTCGTCTTTCTGTCTAAGCTCCAGCCATTGGGCCATGGCTGCCACCAAGCCTAGCTCTACCACCCCATCGTCGTTGAACTTCCTCAAGGAAGGCCTCCTCCTCCCTGGCAGGAACCGGATACTCTTCGCGGCGATCTTCACGATCCTCGTCGCATGGATTTCTCTCCTTCTCGTCGCCAACGAGCTTGGCGTCGAGCCCCTCAAGCTTGAGGTCGGCCGCGACATGGACACGCTCATGAGCACCGACCCCGGAGGCCCGGACTACGCTCACGTGGTTCGAGATACGCTGGATGACTACCGGGTCCTCTTCCTCGCAGGCGCGGCCTATCTCGTGTCAGTAGACATCACCGGCTCCGTCATCCAGCTCGTCTCCCTCTTCGCCGCCGTCACGACATACTCCGGTGACGGTGAGGTGCACACCTTTGGCGCGCTCCTCGGCAGAGCCAAACAGCAGCTGAAGGGGGCCGTGCTGACGGTCGCCTTCGTCTGCGCGCTCAAGACCGCCGCCGTCGCGCTGCTGTTGGCCTCGTCCGCCCTCGTGGCCTTCCTCGCGTTCAGGCGGTACCACTACGATGGGCTGTTTCTCGCCGGGTGCCTGGTGCTCCTCGTCGCCTTCGTCTTCTACGTCTTTCTCTCCTTCCTCTGCTCGCTCGCCGTCGTCGTGGCCATGGATGAATCCGCAGCTAGGCGCCGCCATGGTGCCGGCGCGGTCGGGCGGGCGTGGCAGCTGGTGAAGGGAAGGCAGAGATGTGCCATGCTCTTTGTTTCCATGATGAGCGTGCTCGCCGCTGTGTTCAGGCCGGTGTACTGGCAGGCCAAGATATGCGCCCGTGGCAACATGGCGTCGGGGGCTGTGCTCCTGGGAGTCTTGTACACCGTCCAGATGGCCGCCGAGGAGTTGTTCCAAGACTGCGCGTTGATCGCGTTCTACTACGAGTGCAACGGTAGATCAGCCCAGGAATCAGAGACCGAGTACGTCAAGCTATCTATCCAGGATGCGTCATGAAGTGCAGTTCCAGCTGCGTGATTCTATATAGTCGTCAATAAATATATAGTGTTCTAGACCGAAGTCTTCTAATACGGGCAATCGCCAAACTCTCAAATAGGGAATAGAACAGCAAGGCCAATAAAGAACTGGTGGTTTCAATATTCATCATCCCCCCTTCCTGTAATACAAATTGGAACTATTTATAGGTTCTCCCTTACAACACAAGGACCCTTATGCCCCCCCCCCCCATCCACCTTCCCAGGGCCATGGGGACCACTAAAGCCTTCGCTCGACTTCATGCACGGAGCCGTGTCACTCCTTCGCTCGGGCATCTGGTCCTCGCTAGGATCTTCCTTAGGGATAGGGATGCAACTCATCGTCCACACACGTGCACTAGTAGAGAACAGACCTTTGATCCTCGGTTAAAATGGGCTCTAGTTCCGGAATTTTTTGCGCCCGGAACTAGAGATACCCTTAGTCCCGGTTGGTGGCTCCAACCGGGACTAAAGGTCCATGCCCAACGGCTACTGCGCCAGACAGAGGTGGCATAGACCTTTAGTCCCGGTTGGAGCCACCAACCGGGACTAAAGGTATACTTTTACTCCCGGTTGGTGGCTCCAACCGGGAGTAAAGGTCTACTCCCAGGCCGTGGCTGCGCCCAGGGTTGGAAAGTTACCTTTAATTCCGGTTGGAGCCACCAACCGGGACTAAAGGTCCCCCTTTATATCTCGGCTGTCTCCTTCCTCCCCGAGCCCGAGCTCAGCACATTTTGAAGCTCATTGCACTAGTGTTCTTGCTTTCTCCCTCCCTCCATTGTTCCTCCATCCATTTTTCGATTCCTCCGTCGATTTCTTCGATTCCTCCGTCGATTCTTCAGTTGTAAAGGTTACCAATCTCATACTCTCATTTTTCACCATTGTCTTATCTCATTTTGTTCACTATATATATATGGTTCTTTATTGTAGTTTTTTTCATTTGTAAGCAATTTGAGCTCAAAATCACTTCAAGCTTGCATATTTACATGAAAGAAGGTTAAAGTAGCTAGTTGAACTTGCGGACCGTGTTCATCTCGGCGACCATGTTCTTTGCCGAGCCGTAACAGACGTCAAGGAGGAGCTTTGATTCTACGAGGGAGAGCGGCAACGATCGTGGAAGACCATGTTCCCTTCCTCGTAGAATCGAAGCTCTTCCGTGGCCAAGTATGGTGCTGTCCGGTGGAGAAATGCTTGCCGAGATGATCACGTAAGCAAGTTCAACTAGTACGGATGGTTATTTATTCACATGTCCCGATATCGTCGCAGCAGTCTGTCAATCACCGTACCCAAACGTAGTATATATATAAATATAAACGATAATCGATTGTTATGTGTGTACACTCCCATTCTTCTGTTAATTTATGGAAATATCATGTGGATTACTTACCTGCCGCAGTAAAAGACGAGAACACAATGACACACATGTTGTATAAATAATTAATTATGATCTAGGTTTTAATATGGTATTTATGTCATGTAATGCAGATGAGCCGGCATTGGATGTACAATGCTGATCGCCGCTCCCAAGAGTTCATTGACGGCGTGCATTCTTTGTTACGTGCAGCCGAGGCAAACAAACGCGATGGTTTCATGTGCTGCTCATGTGCCATATGTAAGAATACGGTGGAATATCCTTGCTCAAGGACTCTTCATTCACACTTGTTCAAGTCGGGTTTCATGCCAAACTATATTTGTTGGACGAAGCACGGAGAAACCGGAGTTGTAATGGAAGAAGGTGAAGAAGAACAATGGGACGACAATGATATTATTCCCGATGGTGCGTGCTTCAATGATACTGTAATGGGAGAAGCTGAAGAAGAGGTAGCCGTAGAAGATGAGCCGGCTGATGATCTTTGTCAGGTCATTCGTGACGCACAAAGAGAATGTGAAAGTGAAAAGGAGAAGATCAAGTTCGAGCGGATGCTAGAAGATCACAAGAAATTGTTGTACCCAACTTGTGATGCAGGGCAGAAAAAGTTGGGAACCACACTAGAATTGCTGCAATGGAAGGCAAAGAATGATGTATCTGACAAGGGATTTGGAGAGTTACTAAAAATCCAAAAGAAGATGCTTCCGAAAGACAATGAATTGCCCGCCACTACCTACAAAGCAAACCAAGTTGTCTGTCCTATGGGGCTAGAAATCAAGAAGATACATGCATGTCCTAATGACTGCATCCTGTACCGTGGCAAAGAGTACGAGAAATTGGATGCATGCCCGGTATGCCATGCATCGCGGTATAAGATCAAGCGAGATGACCCTGGTGATGTTGAGGGCAAACGTCCGCAGAAGAAAATCCCTGCCAAGGTTATGTGGTATGCTCCTATAATACCACGCTTGAAACGTCTGTTCAGAAACAAAGAACATGCAAAATTGTTGCGATGGCACAAAGAAGACTATAAGGTAGACAATATGTTGAGACACCCTGCTGATGGGTCCCAGTGGAGAGCAATCAACAGAGAATTCCCGGAGTTTGCAAATAACGCAAGAAACTTAAGGTTTTCTTTAAGTACAGATGGTATCAATCCTTTTGGAGAGTAGAACAGTAGTCATAGCACTTGGCCTGTTACTCTAAGTATCTACAACGTTCCTCCTTGGTTATGCATGAAGCGGAAGTTCATTATGATGCCTGTGCTCATCCAAGGCCTGAAGCAACCTGGCAATGACATCGATGTGTACCTGAGACCACTTATTGATGAACTTCTCATTTTGTGGAATAAAGAAGGTGTACGTTTGTGGGATGAGTACAAACAGGAACACTTTGATCTGCGAGCATTGTTGTTCGTAACAATCAATGATTGGCCTGCTCTAAGTAATCTTTTAGGACAGTCAAACAAGGGATATAATGCATGCACACACTGCTTCGGTGATATTAGAGGTGTATTCTTGAAAAAATGTCGAAAGGTCGTGTACCTTGGCCATCGTCGATTTCTTCCTGCAAATCACCCCGTAAGAAAGAAAGGCAAGCATTTTAAAGGAAAGGCAGACCACCTGACCAAGCCTCGCAACCGAACCGGTGAGGATGTACTCGATATGGTCAATGATGTGAAAGTCGTCTTTGGAAAAGGACATGGCAGCGAACCTGTTCCGAACGACACTAATGGTCACGCACCCATGTGGAAGAAGAAGTCCATATTTTGGGACCTACCCTATTAGCAAGTCCTAGAGGTCCGTAGCTCGATCAACGTGATGCACCTGATGAAGAATCTTTGTGTGAACCTGCTAGGCTTCCTGGGTGTGTATGGAAAGCCTAAGGACACATTTGAAGCACGATAGAACCTGCGTTGTTTGAGAGAAAGAGACAACCTGCATCCAGAGAAGATAGATGATGGACACCATTACTTACGTCCTGCCAGCTACACTCTAAGCAAAGAGGAGAAGGAAATCATGTTTGAATGCTTAAACAACATCAACGTACCATCTGGATTCTCCTCGAATATAAAGGGTATTATAAATGTGCCAGAGAAGAAATTCTGTAACTTAAAGTCCCATGACTGTCACGTTCTCATGACGCAATTACTTCCAGTTGCATTAAGAGGAATTCTACCTCCAAATATACGTCTAGCCACCATGAAGCTATGTGCATTCCTCAATGCAATTTCTCAGAAGGCAATTGATCCAACTGATCTAGCTAAACTACAGAATGATGTGGTTCAATGTCTCGTCAGCTTTGAGTTGGTGTTCCCTCCTTCCTTCTTTGATATCATGACACACCTCCTAGTTCACCTAGTCAAGGAGATTTTCATTCTCGGTCCTGTGTTCCTACACAACATGTTCCCCTTAGAGAGATTCATGGGAGTCCTGAAGAAATATGTTCACAACCGTGCTCACCTAGAAGGAAGCATCGCTAAGGGCTATGGAACAGAAGAGGTCATTGAGTTATGTGTTGACTTTATTCCCGACCTTGACTCGATTGGTGTTCCTGAATCGAGACATGAGGGGAGACTAAGCGGAAAGGGGACACTAGGGAGGAAAACATATATTGGTATGGATGATGATTATTTCAATAAAGCACACTACACAGTTCTACAGAACTCCTCTTTGGTAGATCTGTATATTGAGACACACAAGGATCTCTTACGATCCGAGTTTCCAGGGAAGACTGAAGCTTGGATTACACGTAAGCACATGGAAACTTTCGGCGGTTGGTTGCGAAAAAAATGTCAAGGTGATGAGAGCATCCATGAGCAACTGTATTTATTGGCTATGCAACCATCATGGCATATCGTCACATACAAAGGGTACGGGATAAATGGGAACATATTCTACACAGTAGCCCAAGATAAAAGGAGTACCAACCAAAACAGTGGTGTTCGCATAGATGCCACAGACCCGAATAGGAATAAGCAGACATATTATGGATGCATAGATGAAATATGGGAACTAGAATATGCACCTACTTTGAAGATCCCATTGTTCAAGTGCCAACGGGTCAAGGTGACCGGAGGCGGGGTAACAGTAGACAACGAGTATGGAATGACAACAGTAGACCTTAGTAATATTGGGTACAAAGACGAACCATTCGTCCTTGCCAAGGATGTGAATAAGGTGTTCTATGTCAACAATATGTCTACCAAACCAAAAAGAGGGAAAAACAATAATGACTCAACCAAAGAGCCAAAGCGCCACATAGTTCTTTCAGGGAAAAGAGTCATCGTGGGAATTGAGGACAAGTCGGACATGTCAGAAGATTATGAAAAGGATGACCGAATTCTACCCTTCAAAGTGAACAAAGACCCTAGCATCTTGGTAAATGATGAGGACACTCCATGGTTACGACGCGATCATAACCAAGGGACATACGTAAAGAAGTTCACTGCTGTGCCCACTTGATGATATAGTGATTTAATGTAGTGTGTGTTTGAGATATTATGTAATAATTATGAATTCAGATGTTTATTATGTCATGTTTCAAATTAAATCAATGTTTGATTTGGTGGGATTTCTCTCTCAAAAAGGTAAATTAGAATATTGAGTGATGAAAAATTAAAACATTAACGTTACAATGATGTGAAAACAAATTTCCTGTCCAAAACCAATAGTTTTAATAATTTTAATTAAACACTACATTTTTGCATTAACAAAATAATAAATATTAGTTACATTATGTTTTATAATTGTAACAAAAAATAAAAAAGTTAGGTTATAGATTTTTCCTATGTGCAATAAACAAAAAGAAAATCCATATTTTTAACAAAATAATTTTATGCCTTTTATTTAATTTACTACGTATTTAACAAGACTATTGCATTTCTATTAAAAAAATTTGCTTAAAACACGCGGGAAACAAACTGCAGCCCACCTTTACTCCCGGGTTGGAAGCCCACCCAGGAGTAAAGGTGGGCTTGCAGTTTCGTGGCCCGCCAAAAAAACCTTTACTCCCGGTGCTTATTACCAACCGGGAGTAAAGGTATACCTTTACTCCCGGTTGGGACCTTTACTCCCGGTGGGGGGATGGCACCGGGAGTAAATGGGCGTGGCATATATATACCAGTGCCATCTTCTTCCTTGCGTTCTTCGCCGATTCCTTTCCCCCTACGCCCACACCACTCGGCCCGCCACACCGAGGACGTCGCCGCCACCCCGCCCGACGTCGGTCGTCGCCACCGCCTCATGTGCGTCCGCGGTCCCCACGCCACCCCGTGCGCCGACGACCTCATGGCGCCAGCTACTGCCCGACCGCCCTGGCCAGACACGTGGCCACACCGCCGGTACCCTCGCGCGTGACATGGCGCGACGACGAGGCCACCAACGAGCGTGCGCGGCTTCCTCTCCTCCATTCCCGAGGTACGCTGCTTGCTCCATTCCATCTCCAGGCTACACCGTGACTGCAACAGATCGATGATGAGGAGCACGCTGTGCTTGCTCCGATCCTATTCCATCTCCAAGCATGAAACACATGTTTTAGGCAAGTTCACGATCATGGTAACCGTACGTACTGTTGTTCACATTTTCTTTTCCTACGTGCATGCTCCTCTATTGATACAGTAGCTACTGAAACTTTGGTTGTCACTTTGGTTTGCATACGTACGTACATCAACAAATGTGTGTATCGATCACAAACCCAAACGTATACTTAACTAATTTTCATGGCACGTCACACACGGCGTTCAGACGGGCATTATTCTCTATCACGCTAACTATTATAAGAAAGAAAGCGCCAAAGGAACAGAAAAAAATTCCAGTATATACGCACCATCTATAAGCGCCATGCGTTTCTATGTATATGGCGGAGCACCACCGCCCTCGTTCGCCCTAGGGTTTATACGGCGGAGCACCGCCACCCTCGTTCACCCTAGGGTTTAGGGTTTATACAGCGGAGCACCGCCGCCCTCGTTCGCCCTAGGGTTTAGGGTTACGCCGCCCTCGTTCGATCATTTTTGGTGGGTGAAGGTTGGTTTGCAGGTGGTTGTGGATGATATAGCTGAGTCTATGAAGGGTGTAGCAGATGAAGTGGTTGAGAGTGTGCTTGAAAATATAGTTATGGAGATGACGAGGGATATGGCATGCGAGGTGTGTTTTGAAGAGGATATGATGCTCCCAATGTTTGGGAGTTCCAACGCCAAGGGTCGACTTGATGTCTATTTTTTATCGATGTAACGTGTGTTGTTGTATTTGTTGTAAATTTGGCGTGTTGTTGTGACCCTCTTCGAGGGTTCCAATCATTATAAACATTATTTGGAGCTGTTTACTCGATGAGTCAGGATGCAGTGCGATTTTGTTGTCACTTTGGTTTGTAGCAATGCCCCCCTTTTCTTTTAGGCGAGGCTCATCATTTATTGTTCTCAGAAACTTGACGCGCAACGATGCCCCCTTTCTTTCAGGCGAGGCTCGCTATTTTCCGTTTAATAAAACCTAATGCGTAGCGACGCCCCCCTTTTGTTTCAGGCGGGACCACCGCCAAAACCTACTCGCTTCCTGATTCTTCTTATCATACAAACCAACCTTCACCCGTCAAAACCTACTCGTTTAGGGTTTAGGGTTTATACGATGGAAGATTTTACGCATGTAAGCAAAGATTTGACGTACTATATATTGGTTTTGTTTTTTGAAGCTAGATGGCCGACCCGAGAAACATGGATGAGGAGGAGTTGATGATGAATTTGATCAACACTGGCACTCAAGTTGTCGGCGATGATGGTGCTAAAAATAACGTGCAAGAGGATGCAGATGATGGGAGTCAGTACTTAGCTCTTGAACAAAATGAGCAACAACATATTGGCCAAGTATATATTTTTTTATTATTAGCTATATATATTATCATATGTCTTATGTGTGCCCATGACATTAAAAATAATGTTTATGTTTTGTAGCCCCCTGGATCGACATCAACAACTACAACGAAGAGTAAAAATGTTCAAGGTCCCAAAAAGCCATTGGAGGGCCGCTTCATCATCTCGGAGTTCAATGTGGATACAGGCGAACCGGGGGGGCCAAATAAAATGAAATTCATGCACCACTGTGGTTACCCTGTATGGGACCGGCCTCACGATCAGTACCCCGCGAATGGAAGAAGAAGACCAATGCTCCTCATATCAGTTTTGTCTCCGATCGTGACAAGACGTTAATTTGGAAAGATGTCTTGGTACATTTCACGCTCCAAACAGATGGTTATGATAATATAATAGATGGTGATGAATTGAAGGAGCGAGTTAGGGATTGGGCAATGAAGAAGATGGCCACCCAGTTTCAGACTTGGAAGAAACACCTATACACGACGTATGTCAAGAAGAACATGCACCAGATTTTACTGTCCCAGGCCTGATCTCAAAGCAGGGCCCTATTGGGATGAGTATTGTACAGTACAAGACTTCGGAAGAGGGTGTGAGTCGGGTGATAAAGAACCAACGTAATGCCCAACAGAAGACATACCACCATAACTTGGGATCAGGTGGCTACCCGACTGCCATTAAGAAGTGGAACAAAATGGAAGCAGACCTTCTTGCCAAGGGTATCACACCAGAATCACTCGAGTGGGGAGAGCGTGCAAAGAATTGGTTTTTCGCTCATGGGGGAACACTGGAGGAGACAGGGAAGTGCGTTTATGGCGCAAGACTGCAAGAAGCAGCAGAAAGATTGTTTTATGCTCAGAGAGCTACTGCTAGTGGTGCGTTCAGGCCCAACAGAGAGAAGGATGAGCTGACATACGCCATCGGGACTATTGAACATGGTGGGAACTAGAGGCAAAGGAAGTGTCTCATGGGAGCATGGATTCCCTCAGGATAGACCTTCCTATAGAAGCCACCAGAGAAAGAAGGAAGAAGAGGCCATAGCGGTCCAAGAGTTGGAGGGAAGCGGTGTGTGAAGCATAGGAGCGGGAAAAAAACCTTGAAGCGAGAATGCAGGAGGAAATCAGAAGGCAAGTGCAAATAGCAGTGAGTGCAAGCAAGCAGGCATCAGAGCCAGGAATCAACATTAGCCAATCTGTTCAGTTGAAAAGCAGCTGCGCTTCCACAGAGATACCAAATCAAGGGGACACAGGACTGCGCTTCCCTGTGGATGATCACTGAACCTTGTACATCGTGTGAGCTACACATTCCGAAGGGGAATTCCACAATCAAGGTGGCTATCGGTCTTGTTAATCCTATCGACCGAACCAAGACACCAAGGATTCATGGGAATATAATCCAAGAAGGATATGCTACCATCTCGGTAGATAAAGCTGAAAAAGGTTTTAGTGATTTGCCTCTTGACATTCCTGGAGGTGATGGCGAGAAGACTCTAGGAGAAGCAGAGAAGACATTCATTCTATGGCGCAAGCGCTACATCATCATTCCGGGATGTCGGCTCCACCTCCTCCTGAACTACCTCACCATAGGTGCGGATGAAAACAC
Source organism: Miscanthus floridulus (assembly GCF_019320115.1). Taxonomy (NCBI): domain Eukaryota; kingdom Viridiplantae; phylum Streptophyta; class Magnoliopsida; order Poales; family Poaceae; genus Miscanthus; species Miscanthus floridulus. The sequence continues at coordinate 94,720,156 of NC_089588.1, read as the reverse complement.
TACATCATTAATTTATATGGCTTAAATAATTAACAATCTGCTCATAATAATATGTCATTCCTTTTTTTGTAGCAGATCCTCCCCCAACCTAAATCCAATTGTTCAATCGCCAGATCATCATAGTGCTCTGTACGATGACATTGTGTTGGAAGGCGAGGCTGCATCCACACCATCTCCAAGGAGGTCTCCAATGCCGCAGCCGCCACCTCCAAGGAGGTCTCCAACGCCGCTGCCACCACCTCCAAGGAGGTCTCCAACGCCTCCCCCGCCCCCCTACCAAGAAGCCTAGCAAGAGGCCAGCCCCGCAAACGAAGAACCAGTCCCCGCCGGCAAAGAAAGCCACCGTGAAACCAAGGGCTATTCCCAAAATAATATCTGAAGAGAAGGAAGAAGGAACTGATGCATATA